>NC_064809.1:71973182-72274919 GCF_023721935.1 Panthera uncia
ATTTTGGTAAGAGAAGGTCTCCAAACTTGTGATTGTTTTTCCTATAAGTATACAAGTATACAGCAGTTTGCCTTCTTTAATTTTTTCAGGAAACATTTTACTACCAATTTTTCCTGCTATGTGACATGATATATCTCATAGGAGCATTATGGAAAGATTTCTTTTGCCAGTGAGCGAGGCATTAAGTTAGATGCTAAGGACACTGGCCCTGTCCTCAAGGACTTTGCAGTCTTGAGAGGGAGAGCATCATGTAAACAGAAAACTGTAATCGAATATAATAAAGCTGTGATAGATCTGTCCACAGGCTGTCAAGAAGGCAACCAGAATATATGTTCCTCTGTTGTATATATCCAACACCACCTTGGAGGAAGTCTTGCAAAATATTTAATCTGAATTTGATCAAGCCTCCATCAACTTACAGGAAATATGGGGGACAGAGACATGAGTTAACAATACCCCGGGAATGCGATCAAAAAAATCCAGATGGTGGGAAACTCTATAGGACAAAACATCTGTTTCTTCAACAACATAAATTGCAAGGAAGAAAAAGACAAGGCATCTATAGAGTAAGGAGATCTCTTAACAATTAAAATGTATGGATTCTTATTTGGACCCAGGTTCAATAAACTATCTAAAAAAATAAAAAATAATATTATGGGAAAATACACTGATAAGGTATAAGTGATACCAACAGATTGTTGATGTAAGATTATGATGATGATAATGTGATTTTGTTTATAAGGCAGACCATTTTCATTTAGACATAAACATGAAAACATTTACAGATGAAATAATATGAACCTGTAATCTGCTTTGAAAGTGGCAGAAGAGTGGCGCCTGGGTGGCTCAGTCAGTTGAGCGTCCGACTTCGGCTCAGGTCATGATCTTGCAGTCTGTGAGTTTGAGCCCCGCGCCGGGCTCTGTGCTGATGGCTCAGAGCCTGGAGACTGCTTCCGATTCTGTGTCTCCCTCTCTCGCTGACCCTCCCCCGCTCATGCTCTATCTCTCTCTGTCAAAAATAAATAAAACATTAAAAAAAAATTAAAAAAAAAAGAAAGTGGCAAAAGTAACTCAGAGTTTAGAAGAAGGTAAATGGAATCCAAGTAGATAATTGTTGAGGCTGGTTGTTGGTTATATTAGTGCTTATTGTATTATTCACCCTGTTTTTAACTATGTTTGAGATGCTCCAAACTAAAAATCCAAAGAGAAAGAGCAAAGCTAACTGCATCATGGACTGCTGGACTCTCCATCTAGCAACTTTCTGAGAGCAAAATTGGCTTAGGTTACCAGGCAAAGCTTCTTTGTATCAGCCCTGTTATTTACGGACACTATAAACTGAATGTCAAGGGGCAAGTGCCGTAACAGGCCCTTGGCTAGGACAACTTTTGCGCCATGTTTGAGGAGGGAGCCAGATGGTTTAGGCTGAGAGTTGGTAAGGGACTGGAGACAAGTAATGTAGACTCCTTTCTTAAAGAGTAGGGTGAGAATAATTTGAATTTGAAGGGAATTTGGACCAAAATACCCGCCCCCCCCAAATAAA
Organism: Panthera uncia; assembly: GCF_023721935.1. NCBI lineage: Eukaryota > Metazoa > Chordata > Mammalia > Carnivora > Felidae > Panthera > Panthera uncia. Next base: position 71,974,723 of record NC_064809.1, read on the forward strand.
AATGACTGAAGCCATTGCAAATGCAGACAAGAAGGAGCTAGTGCACTGGCAGAGGTGGTCCAAGTAGAGACATGTAGGGCATGGAGTGACATCACAGAGGAGACCAGAAGAAGGGAGAGTGAAAGGCTCGGGGTGTGAAAACCCTGGTAAGTACCTGAGAGAGCTGCTGTGGGCTTTACACCACACGTGAGAATTTTGTGTTACATGTGTCTGTTTGGTACTATCAGAACTGACTCGCAATAATTTATGCAAAAGATACTTTACCGCGGGGACTCCACGGCTGCTGTGTGGAAATTGGCAAGAGAGATGCACCCTGAGCGTCAAAAAGGGTCCAAGCCAGGAACTGCACCCACGTTGTCTCTGTCCTTTGTCTCTGTGAGTCTTTAAACACATGCTTCATTCTTGCCATGAACTGGTGTGGACTATGGCTACTCCATAGCTCCCCAGAATATAGGTCCCATCTACCCATGGCACACTCCCTGTGTTCCATCATGTTACAAATTCCCAGGAAGAGTCTGTTGTCATTGTTCTTCTAATCTAATCAACTGCAATCAAAAAAGCAAGATCGTAAAGTAGGAAGAGGCAATCTGAGGCCCACAAAATTCAGGTTGGCGGGGGGGGGGGGGCCTGGGTGGCTCAGATCGTCATCTCATGGTTCATGGGTTCAAGCCCCACATCGGGCTCTGTGCTGACAATGTGGTGCCTGTTTGGGATTCTCTCTCTCTCTCTCTCTCTCTCCCTAACCCTCTGCCCTTTACTCTCCCTCTCTCAAAATAAATAAATAAACTTAAAAAAACTCACACAAAAAATTGGGGTAGAGAGGGAAAAGATCGTGAAAGGAGACAGGCTGGAAGCCAATTACAGTATTTTCCACTGAAGACTGAAATGTAAAATAAACCATGATCACACAGCTATGTAGCTGGAAAGGGAGGAGTACTTTTATGGCCTTCCAGATAATTGTGGGTATTCTACTCTGATACTATAACAAAACTTGGCAAATGGCATTTTTTTTTTTTAATTTATTTTGAGAGGGGGGGTGGGCAGAGAGAGAGGGAGAAGGGAGAGAATCCCAAGCAGGCTCCGAGCTGTCCGCACAGAGCCCTGTGTGGGGCTTGAACTCACGAACCATGAGATCATGATCTGAGCCAAAATTGAGTCGGATGCTTAACTGACTGAGCCACCAGGCACCTTGTCAAGTGGTATGTTTTGAAAGATTAGTTGTAATATGAAACATTGAATTATATCAATGAATATTTTATATCTATTTTAAAATCCTGTGGCCTATCTTTAAAACAAAAACTCCTAAGTGCTAAAATAGTGTAACAATAAATATTTTGTGAAATTTAAGGAAGGGCTTCCCAAGCACGACAAATGGAAAGCTTTTAGACAAAGGATATGACTAGGCAACTGACTAAAGAAGGAATTCAAATGGCAAAGAAACGTATGAACAATTTCAAATTGAGTACTATATTCTTTAAAATGAAAATTAAAGGGGTGCCTGGGTGACTAGTCAGTTAAGCATCTGACTTCAGCTCAGGTCATGACCTCACACGGTTTGTGGGTTCAAGCCCCGCGTCGGGCTCTGTGCTGACAGCCCAGAGCCTGGAGCCTGCTTCGGATTCTGTGTCTCCCCCTCTCTCTGCCCCTCCCCGGCTCGTGTTCTGTCTCTCTCCATCTCACAATAATAAATAAACGTTAAAAAAATTTAATAAAAAATAAAAAAATAAAATGAAACTTAAAGAAGGGCTCCTCAGTGCCTCAGACTGTTAAGTGTCTGACTTCGGCTCAGGTCATGATCTCACGGTTTGTGGGTTCAAGCCCCACGTTGGGCTCTGTGCTGATGGCTCAGATTCTTGTCTTCCTCTCTGTCTCTCAAAAATAAATAAATGTTAAAAGAATTTTAATGAAAATTGAAGCTATGAGCTACCCCTTTTGACTCATCAGACCAAAAAGTAGGTGGAAAGAATGATAACACTGTGTTGGTGTGAATGTGGACAAATAATAACAAGTACTCTTTTGGGGACTGTATTAATTTTCTATTACTGCTAAAACAGTTTGCCCTGGAGCGCCTGGGTGGCCCAGTTGGTTAAACGGCTGATGCTTAATTTCGGCTCAGGTCAGGATCTCACGGTTCATAAGATTGAGCCCCACGTGTGCAGAACCTGCTTGGGATTGTCTCTCTCCCTCTCTCTCTGCCCCTCCCCAGCTCACATGTGCACACACGTGTGTGCACTCTCTTTCCCTCTCTCAAGATAAATAACCGTTAAAAAAATTAAAACAGTTTACCCCAAACTTAGTGGCCTAAAACAACCCAGATTTATTTTCTTACGGTTCTGATGATCAGAAGTCTGAAATGGGTCTGTAGAGCTGTGCTTCTTATGGAGGCTCCAAGGAAGAATCTCTTTCTAGGCCTTTTCCAACTCCTAGAGTCTTCCCTGATTCTTGGCCGAGGGCCCCTTGTCACTGCACCCTCTGCTTCCTTCGCCACTTCCCCTTGTCTAACTCTGACCTTCTGGCTTCCCTTTTATAAGGACACTTGTGATTACATGGGGCCCACCCAGACATGATAGAATAATCTCCCCATCTCAAAAATCCTAATTTAATCACATCTGTAAAGTCTCTTTTGGCTAGTAAGATAACACATTCACCAGTTCTGGGGATTGGAATATAGACATCTTTTTTTTTTTTTTTTTTTAACGTTTATTTATTTTTGAGACAGAGAGAGACACAGCATGAACGGGGGAGGGGCAGAGAGAGAGGGAAACACAGAATCGGAAGCAGGCTCCAGGTTCTGAGCCATCAGCCCAGAGCCCGACGAGGGGCTCGAACTCGCGGACCGCGAGATCGTGACCTGAGCTGAAGTCGAACGCTTAACCGACTGAGCCACCCAGGCGCCCCCAGAATATGGACATCTTTGAGGGCGAGGACCATTACTCAGACTACTATGGAACTAAACTGGTATAAACTTTGTAGAGAAAATTCGGCAATACGTATCAAAGTCCTTAGAAAGTACATATCTTTGGTGCAGTAATTCACCTCCTAGGAATTTATCCTCAATATTAATCAAACAAGTGCACAAAGCACAGAATGTGTCTGCAAAAATGTTTTAATAGAAAAACATATAGGTGTTCTAAATATACAGGAATAAGTAAATGGCAAGATTTGGGCTAAAAGTATTGTAGTTCATCCAAATATAGAATACCACACAGCCATTACTAATGATGATCTGATTTATATTTATTGATATGGAAAGACCTCCATTGTTAAGTGAGAATTCCAGGTAACAAAAAGGTAGACATAGTATGATTCCACTCTGTAAAGATACATTATGTATATATTTGTACATGTATGTTTGGATGGCAAATTAGCAAATATAGGCACAAAAACTCCCATGCAAAATATTGGTGAGTGAAGGGATTTATTACTTTTTTTTTTTTTTTTTTTGCTGTGGAAAATAGAAGTGAAAATTAACTGGGGACGTGTAAAAGGATGGGCAGGGTTTAGCTGAGTTTGGAGACCACAGATCTGCAGTGGAGATAAGGGAAGGATCCTTGAGGATATTGGCAAGCGGTTGGATCCTAGAAGCTGGTGAGAGAGGGAAGCGAGAAAAGTCAGCAGGTGGTCTGGCGAACTACAAGAAAATGGATGCCTGGTCTGTTCTAGCAGAGGGCATCCTGTACTCCACTGCAGCCCTCCACACTGACCTGATGCCCATTTAGACAAGGATTCCCCTGCTTCCGCTCATACACACTTATCTTTCGGGCTCAAGGTGGTCTCGGAACTCATCGCTCACAGAACCAGTGTCTTCTCATTTGCAGGCCTTCCCCCTTTTTTAGATTCTCAAACACAAAACGTGTGACCATTCACTTTCTCAAGGGCTTGATTTATTGCAGGAATACAATGGTGGTGGTGGAGAGGGGTAAGGAGTTAGTGTAATCTTCCACACTTCAAAGGCATTCACCAATCCTAGGATGACCAAGGTCACACACACACACACACACACACACACACACACACATGAACACTCCGGAAAACCATGTCATCACAGATTTACAGCTCTATCGTTACCTTTGAATGAACCCAGTCTCTGGGCAGTGTCCAGGGGAGCGAAGAGAGAGAAGGTAGATTGCTCATCCTGTCAGATGCATCACTGGATTGGGGCAATTATTTTAATCCCCATGATAGGAACACCTTCATATTTCCATGTCTGTACAACTCTTCCGTCTACTTAAATGGGTATCCAAGGACACTATTAGTCAATATCCAATTTAACAGTTTTATAAAAAAGACAGTAACAAAATGAACTCAAGTCGAATAGATGGCCTCGTATAAATGGTATCTCCAATACCTTCAGTGACCAGGCATATGACGTATGATGCTATTGTCATTTTCTTTAGAAAGAGCACCAGAAAAACTTCATCTCTAACACCCTCCCTAAGATTGCTAAATAATAGCTGATAAAATTACATCCCCACGGAGTACTCAATAACTCATTTTTTTTAAACCTTAGATAAATATATTCTTGTTTCATGGGTTTTTAAAAGGCCTTTGCCGGACAATAAAACCTGACCAACATCCTATCGCGGGGATAATTCCTGAGTGTTACTGGGGCTTTTTTGGAAACTTACCAACATATAACCAGTGAAATTTCACTTGAGTTAAAATACATTCACAGAGACTAAAAGAATGCAAATGTGACTGAATCAGAAGCACCATATTTCCTGTTTTTAAAAACTGAGTTTTAGAAGTGCTTTGCTTTTCAAAACAGGCAAATAACACAAACAGATATAAACGCTGAAGTGTTGGCAAAGCTTGCTTCTTCTTTTGTAACTATTTATTTATTTATTTATTTAATATTTATTTACTTCTCTCTGGTAGAAAAACTGCAACCTATACATTTGAAGACTAGAGCAAGAACCAGGATGGAGGGGGGAGAAATGAAGGACTTTGTGTAGAGAAGGTTGTGACTCCCTCCAGAGTCAAGGGAGAGACTGTGACACTCACTATCATGGGTAGAGCATTGCCTGGAAGCTGTGCCCTGCAGTCCCCATCAGCATTTGGGGACTTTCCCCCCATTTCTACCACCCCCCCTCACCTCCATGCTTCCTCTTCTCCCACCTGCTCCTCAATCCCCACCCATGTCCCCACTTTCAGCTCTCCCTGTCCTGGCACAGTCTGGGAGCAGTGCCTAAGCTATGTCTGGCTGATATCTCTGGCTTCCAGGGTTGGGCTGCCTCCTCTGGGAAGCCCTCCCTGATGCCCTGCTCCAGTAGAGCTGCTCTGTGATGGATGACCTAACGCCTGTGTCATTTCTGTGAAATGTAGAGGACATATGGCTCCCCCAGTAGAGATAGAGGATACCGCAAGGGAATGTGTGGGCAGCTGGCCGAGGAGGCAAGGAGAACCCAACACAGATGCCTGAGGAACTGACTGAAACCTCACCCTCTCTGTGATTGGAGGTCTGTCCCCTCCCCCATTACCTGCTCTTGGACCTCAGTTTGCAGCTGGAAGCACACAGAATGCTCAAACGTTTGTTGAATGAGTGAACCAACGGGAAGAAACCAGGGCGGCAGAGGGGGATCTGAAAGGCCCTGGGTCTCAGTGTTTGCTCTCTAAAATGGGCTTACACATGCACTACCAGAGATTTTGAAGAGATGGTGAGGGTCTGGCCTGGGGATCTCCTCTTCCCGCAAGTCTTAACTGAGGCACTGTTTGCCCCAGGAAGCCTTTTTCATTCCCCCACTTTGCCAGACACAGGGTCCAAGGTCCCTGATGACCCGGAGAGGGGGAACCATGCATAAGCCTGGTTGTTGGAGGGTAGTTATTGGCATGTTCCCTCAAATCGTATAGTTGTGGAAAAGTAAAATGCTCTTTGTTTTTCTTTGCATATTCTTGGGTTTTGCTTTCACTCGATAGAAAAATGAGATTTTCATCCTGAAAACCCCTCAAAATGGACCAAGTTCAAGAAGTTCCATTGCAAGACAATAAGAGTCAGGGAAGCAGGGTGGCCTCATGGGCTTTGCCCCAAAAAAAAAAAAAAAAAACATTAGACTTGTAAAGTTAAAAACAGTTTTCAAAAATCCTTTAAAAAAAATCTTCTCCGATAAAAAGTTCTTCCTGCTAGAGTTGGAATCTGTACTTCAAGAGTATTTTTTGCGTTCTAGAGTGAGACCTGGAATATATCTGGGAGCAGACCCTCCTTTTATTCTATAGGAAACCAGTTCTGTGGGGCAGTTTGATTATAGATCTATAAGACTTTCCATTGTTTTGCGGGAAATTCCCACAGAAAGCCTGAAAACAATAAAGTGATACTAATGCAAATGTTTCAGAATGATGTGTTGAGCACTTTCCTTAGTGGCGTACCTTGGTATGTATTTTTGACAGAAGGAAGTCTTGGCGGAATCGGAGCCATGGCAGACGCTCACATAGAAATTGGGCCCCACGGGGGGATTTCAGGCCAGAAGACACGGGCAAAGATCTTAGCAAGATGGCGGCAGTCTCAGGCTCCAGGAGGAAGAATACCATTAGAGGGTGATCTATAGAAGGTATGGCTAAGGACTTGAGTAGTGATATTTGGATCCTTTTTGACCATATTGCAGCCCATGCAGTAGTCTGCAAACCTTTGATGAAGTGAAAAAAGAAAAACACCCTGACTTTATTTAGCTATGCTGTGGAGAAATAAAAAAGATGTCTGCACCCATGTGTGGGGTGCAGGTATAAGGTAGAAGCCCCTGCATCCTGGACAACGCATTACACGAGAGGGGAGCAATGGTCTGGGGAAAAAAATGTCTGGCTAAAGAGACAAATGCGGTGCAAACATCTTTGTGGGACATGTGTGCCTCCTTTGAGGCATCAGAAATACTTGGTGAGGGCCACTGGATAACCTGGACTGCACGCAGTTGTTCAAGTCGGGAGCTTGGATTCAATAATGGGTATTAAAGGAAAAGTTAACCTTGAAAGGCTAAGGGTGGTGGGGAAATGTGAGATACCCAGGGAAGAATGAATGGCCAGAAGAGAAAAGACCGTGGTATTGCTGACTCTGGAGCACCACTGCACATCTTTCTCTTAGACTTTAAAGGGAAAAGCTGGCCGTTCCGATTCCTATAAAGGGGCAAGTATTTTGCTAGATACAATCTTATTTTCATTTCTTCTCTGTTGTGACTGAAATACTAATTATAAACATTTGGGCAAGAACAATTGATACTCAGATTCTTAAAGAATTAAATGTATTTTCTTTTCTCTTTTCTTTAAATGTTTATTCATTTTTGAGAGATAGAGCGCAAGCCGGGGAGGGGCAGAGAGAGAGGCAGACACAGAATCGGAAGCAGGCTCCAGGCTGTGAGCTGTCAGCACAGCGCCCGATGCAAGCTCGAACTCATGGACCCTGAGATCATGAGCCGAGCGGAAGTCAGGCACCCAACTGACTGAGCCAGCCAGGTGCCCAAAATTAGATGTATTTTAAGATTGAAAATATTCTTCCAATACACATGCAAATACAGAACAATCAGACTCTGTATTTCTTTTGATATTGACTTGTACTTACCTATTTTCCTGTCATCCAGACATCGTAGCTCAAATGCCTACAAAAAGCCAATACTGCCTATTTAATATAAAATAAGATAAAAAGCCTACTTCAGAGAGTTGCGTGTTACTTGATTTTAAATAAAACTGCAAATTCCCAGATGGTCACGTCTAACCCAGGCAGAGACTTATTAAAATAATGCATAAAGTCTGAAGAAAACAAATAAGACGTAAAAGCAGAAAGAATAATTATTAGGGGGCACCTGGGTGGCTCAGTCAGTTAAGTATCTGACTTCGGCTCAGGTCATGATCTCACAGTTTGTGAGTTCGAGCCCCTCATCGGGCTCTGTGCTGACAGCTTGGAGCCTGGAGCCTGTTTCAGATTCTGTGTCTCCTTCTCTTTCTCTGGCCCTCCCCTGCTCACACTCTGTCTCTCTCTCTCTCTCTCTCTCTCTCTCTTTCAAAAATAAAAAAAACATTTAAAAAGTTTTAAAAAAATAATCTTATTAGAACACTGATTCATAATTTCCCTGGAATGCTAGTGATCTGAACTAATCTAAGGAAATGTTTACTTTGGTCAACTTGCAACTTAATATTAACCTAACCTAGTTGATTTGAAGTATTAACACGAAGTCAATGAAAGAAACATCTGTGATGAAGTCATGGATTTAATATTCCCACTGCAGTGAACCACATGCATAAAATTTTGCTCTAAAACACCACTGCCAAGCACTATGGGGGCCGCTCCTCTCTCTTTGTCTGCAGCAAACACAATTTAACCTAAATTGTAAGTTTTAGCGAACTAATATTTTTAATGAATCAGGAGCTAGAAGACCGTGAAGCCACCAAAATGGATATTCAAATTAGTCCTTATGCAAGTATTTATTGAGTGCCTTTTATGGGAGGGCACAGAACTAGATGCTGGACTTGAAGATGTGTGCACAACATGTGTCATTTCTGTCTCACAAGCCTGATTGTCTACCCTGACATTAAAGAACTCAATGCAGTTACACGAAAGTGTGTGGGTGACCCAGATGTGGTTGACATGAAGGAAGAGGCATCAGGGAAGTGTGGGCAACCACAACGCCCTAACCTACATCTAACTGGAGTCCCTGAATAAGAAAGGGAGACATAGAAAATACTTGAAGACATAATGGCAGATTTTTCTTAACCAAATTTGATGAAGCTATAAACACACAGATTCGAGACATTCAACAAATCACAAGCACAAGAAACATGGATAGAACTACACAAGACACCTCATAATCAAAGTTTTCAATAAAGCAATAAGAAAGGGAGAAACCTAAAAATAGTGGGGGTCCCAGAACAACATTACATACAGAGCTAAGGAAGACAGCACATTGGTAGTCAGACAGTGCAAGCAAGTAGACCGTGGAACAACATCTTTAAAATATTGGGGAAGGGGTGCCTGGGCTCAGTCAGTTAGGCATCCGACTTCCTCAGGTCATGATCTCACGGTTTGTGAGTTTGAGCCCCGTCTTGGGCTCCGCGCTGACAGCTCAGAGCCTGGAGCCTCCCTCTCTCTCTGCCCCTCCCTCTCTGTCTCTTTCTATCTCAAAAATAAATATTAAAAAAAAAAAGTAAATACTGGGGGCAAAACACCTGCCTACTGAGTATAATCCTATATCCAGCGGAAATATCTTTCAAAAATGAAGGCAAAATATATTTTCAGACATATAAGAGCTGAAATAATTTATCACCAAGAGAGCTGTGCTACAAGAAATGTTAAAAGAAGTCCTTCAGGCAAATGAAAAACGATACCAAATTGAAGTCTGAATCTACACAAAAGAATGAAGAGTCCTGGAAATAATATTATTAAATAATAATTTTCTTATTAATTAACTCTTATTGAAAGATACATGACTGTTTAAAGAAAAATCATAATATATTGTAGGGGTATGAAATATGTAGAAATAAAATATATGATAACAATAGCATAAAGAAAATGGAGGGGAGAAATAGAGGTACATAGATACATTGTTCTTATACTTTACGTGTTATGGTATGATGTCACCGTAAGGTAGACAGTGATACGTTAAAGTTGTATACTATAAGCCCTAAAGCAACCACTAAAAACACAATAAATAGTTATATCTAATAAGTTCACAAAAGAGATCAAATGGAATCAATAAAAAATTAATCCAGAAGAAGGCAGAGAAGAAAAAGAAACAGGAAAAAGAACAGATGGAACAAATAGTAAAAGCAAGATGACAGGTTTAGACACAACCACATCTACAACCTATTAAATTTAAATGATACACACATCCCAAATGAAAGTCAGAGACTGTCAGATTGCATTGAAAAAAACAAAACTCCAAACCCAATTATATACTGCCTACAAGAATACTGCCTACAAGAAACACACTTTAAAGTTTATTATTTATTTTGAGACGGAGAGATGGGCGGCAGGGCGGGGGGGGGGGGGGGGGGGGGGGGGGAGGAATCCCAAGCAGCCTCTGCAGTGCAGAACCTGATGTAGGGCTGGAACTCACCAACCGTGAAATCATGACCTGAGCCAAAACCCAGAGTCAAATGCTTAACTGACTGAGCCGCCCAGGCACCCCAAGAAACATACTTCAAAATACAGAGACAAAAATAGGCTAGTAGAAAAGGATGGGGGAGGGCACTTGTTGGGATGAGCACTGGGTGTTGTATGTAAGCCAATTTGACAATAAATTATGTTAAAAAAAAAAAAGGATGGGAAAAGATACATGTATTATGCTAACAAAAGTCAAAGAACAGCTAAGGTGGCTGTGCTAATACCAGATAAAGCATATTATCTGGGATAAAGAAGGTCATTTCATACTGATCAAGGAGACAATTTATTAGGAGGGAATAATAATCCTAAACAATTACGTACTAATAACAGAGCTTCAAAATATATGACACACACGCAAAATGAGAGTACCAGAGTAATCCACAATTACGGTCAAAGATTTAAACAATACTATACACCAACCTGACCTAATTGACACTTATGTAACACCGCACCCAGGATCAGCATAGTAAACATTCTTTTTAAGTGAAGAATATTTACACAAAATATTTACCAAGATATGCTGTATTTTGGACTGTAAATCAAGGCTTAATAGACTTTAAATCATTCACATTGCATAGAGTATGTTCCATTTGTGGTAAAATTAAATTATAAATAAATAGCTGAAACCTATCTGGGAAAATCCTCAAATATTTGGAGGCTAAGTGACATAATTCTTAATGACCATGGGTTAAATAAAAAGTCAAAAGGAAAATTAGAAAGTATTTTGAACCGAATGCAAATGAAAGCACAGCATTTTAAATTTGTGGGAGGCAGCTAACATAGTACTTAAAAAAAAGTTAACAGCATTAAATGTCCATAGGAGAAAAGAAGAGAGATCTCAAACAAATGGCTTCGGTTTTCACCTTAAAAAAGAAAACAAGTGTAAGCTAAACTTGAAGTAAGCAGAAGAAATAATAAAGATCAGGGTGAAAGCCAATGAAATAGAAAACAGTAGAAAACCATCAATAAAACCAAAAATTAGTTCTTCAAGAAGATTGACAAAACTAATAAACCTCTAGACTAATCAGGAAAACAAAAAACTGAGCCATAAATTACCTATATTAGTCAAGAGGTGGCATCACTATAGACACTCCATCACTATGGATACTACATATATAGACATTACCAAAGAAAATATTATGAAAAACTTTGTCAATAAATATGATAACTTAGATGAAATGACACAAACTACCAAAGCTCACTTAAGAATTAGATAGCCTGAAGATTTCTATATCTATTAAAGAAATTGAATTTTGGGGTGCCTGGGTGGCTCAGTAGGTTAAGCGTCCGACTCCTGGTTTTGGCTCAGGTCACGTTCTCACAGTTTATGAATTTGAGCCCCGAGCTGGGCTCTGTAATGGCAGTGTGAAGGCTGCTTGGGATTCTGCCTCCCTGTCTCACTGCCTTGCCCCTGCTCACTCTCTCTCTCTCTCTCTCTCTCAAAATAAATAAAAGTGAACTTAAAAAAAAAGAAATTGAATTTTTAGTTAAAAACCCACCCACGGACCAGCAGAATGGTGGTTTAATATTTGCAAAATGCTATTCCCTATTACATTACACCCAGTCTAATATTAACTGTGTTTAAAAAATACATGGAAAAAGGACTGGCAGGAAATACTGAAATGTTAACAGTGGTTCTCACTGATTAAATCTTGACTAGAGGATTCCATTTTCTCTTGCATAAGTGTCTGTATTTTACAAACCTTTTACAGTGAGTGTTTTCTACTTTCTAATATACAGAGATAAAATTATTTTTTTAACTGTCTTAAGCTCAGAAGTATTAAGCGGTGTATATGAACTTGAGCACATCTGTATTTGAAGAGAAGGTATCCTCCCTTGAAAATATAAGCCCATGGAAAAAGCTCTAGATATTAATCATTATTTCCACCCTGGTTCACCTGGGAGATGTACACCTTTACAAAGAATTTTTCCTGACACAATGTCTTCTCCAACTTTTAAAAATTAAACCTCAGTCCAGTGTAGATTTGACTCTTTTGGGTAAGAAAGAAGGGTTCTTAAATAGAGATTGTAAAAGCCCCAAATTAACACAATCCTCAAAGAAGTGGCAGGCAGGCTAAGTTCAAGGTTGCTGGTGTCCCTTTGCTTGTAGGATCAATGTAATATCAGGTTTTGGAGAATCTGTCTTGGAGTGACAACACATTTATCAGTGAGTCTATACATGTGACATTTGAGTAAACAGGCAACAGATAGAAGGAAGTTCCCACAGCTGCTGGTGAACTCGATGTCCTAGTGAGGCATTCCACGTACCCTGGTTTGATAAGCTACTGATTGAAAACCTTGGTCTGTGTGGCTGCTGTGACCAGAGGTCAAAGTGAGATGCAAAAGGGAAATGCCTTCTTCACACCTGATAACACTCACTTTTCTTGTTTCCCTTCACCATCTCAGAAGACTACCAAGGTAATTTTTTGGTTGGTGCTAAAAGAGTATTTACCCAACCAAGCAAGCACTCAGCCATTTTTAAGTTAATAAGACATGGTAAAAACCAAACCAAACCAAACCAAACAAAACAAAACAAAAAACTGGCTCTCAGATCTTCACAAGTGTCTTTGGAGTTAGGGAATACTTTCCACAGCTCGATTATATCTATCCCTAACGAGCTGTGTCCTTCAGCAAGCCATTGATCTTCCCCAACCAGCAGATTCCTAAGATAAAGTGAGGATTTAGAGTAGATGGTGTCCCATTTCCCTTCGATCTCCAACAGTCAGAGACACTGAGTATTTGATATTGATCCGTAGAGGGTCATTATGATCCCATTCAGCCGTCCGATTCAATTATTTCGCTCAATTGGTCTTTCTTAATAATAAGACCAAACAACTCAGACAAATTTCCAGGTTAAGTTTCAACAATACCTAAGTGACCTCCTCTCAATTTCTTGTTAAAATACCCATGAAAATATACAAAAAGATACAGATCTGACACCAGCTTTGTAAAGTAAAAATAAGAGAAGGAGACATGTCAAAGGTCAGAGGGACTTTCCGCTAACTGCATCGTTGATGGGAGGCATTGAGAAACATATTCTTGGACGGCACAAACACTACCCTTTGAACCAGAGCAGCAAGAACAACCCCAAAGCAAGAGGAAGACTTTGACTCTCCCCCACTGCCTGCCCTTAACTCCAGGACAAGGGGAGGCACTGGCCAGAAAAAGGAGAGTTGTTATCTGAGCCAGGCAAAGTCATCACCTCTCTTTTTCCCCAATCAACAATTCCATTTTGATATCCGTGTAGAAACTACATTACCCAGTGTGCTGCTCAGCCTGAAGCAGAGGAGGTTGAGTCTCAGGGTGATTAAAACCAGGTAGGGGTGGGGACAAGAATCATATAGAAAATTGTGTGTGTGAGTCTTGGGCAGGGGTAGGAGAGCTGCTTTTCATGGACACTCTCAGAGGAATCATGCTTCATTCACTGTCAGAAATCCCAGCTCCTCCCAGCAGATGTATGCTGTGCTGATAAGGTATCATGTGCAGGACCTTTACTCCTCTTTGGCTAGAGAGGGGAAGGAGAAACTGCCAGTTCCAGAGTGAGCAGTGAGGGAAACTAAGAGCAGTTCATTCACCCTGCCTGCTGGTAACCCAACACTGACGTCTATGAAATTATTCAGGGACAACAGAAGAAAACTATTTATACTAAAGAGTCAAGGGAGAGCGTATTTTTAAAAATTATTGCTAGGAAACCAAATAGAGTAACTCTTTATTTTAAACCAATGGCTTCCATGTTTTTACTAGATAAATATTCACGGGCTTTTTTAGTGTTTGGGAGCCATGTCCTCGTGACCCTGCTCACACGGGTTGTTTCGAGCATAGCTTTTTTGCAAGAATTATCCAGTTACTGGTTTTACTAGCATAACCATTTCACCTTTAATGGTTCTGTCAGTTGGAATATAGCCGTTGTAATTCGTCAACTCTATGATTGAATGTATTCTTAATTTGAAAGTAAAAACCAATGGAGATTTCTGGCGCGTTCAATAATGCATTAGACACAGTACAGAATGTTACCGGAAGGACTTTGTTCTGCCTTTTCTTCAACGGGTCCTGTTGAAAGAATGACTGCAATAGTCTAAGCTGTTATATCATCGCAATCGAGCCGGTGCTAGAAAAGTTTAGAATCTACATAGTTTCTTACCAAATAACAACACGAATAATCGAAAGGCAATTCAGAACTCTCACATTTTGCACTTTCCTATCAAGACAGCAGATAGCTATATTTTAGATCTTTTATTTCTCCGCCTAAATTCAGATAACATAATGTTTCAGGAATGTTAATGATTAAGAGACTTCCCCCTTTCCTGTCCTTTGAATGCTTTCCCTGTAGGAATCCAGCAGTTGCAGCAGCAGTGGTCATAGCTAGCCCTGGTTGAACACACACTGCTCATTCGACCATGTGGCATGCACTGTGCTCAGCTTTTCACATGCATTTTCTCATATAATCTTGTTTCTTCTTCCAAGATTTTATCCACATTGAAGTTAGTTAACATACAATGTAATACCGATTTCGGGAGTAGAATTTAGTGATTCATCACTTACATATAACCCAGTGCTCGTCACAAGTGCCCTCCTCAATGCCCATCACCCATTTAGCCCATTTCACCCCCCTCCTCCCCAGCAATGCTCGGTTTGTTCTCTGCAGTTAAGGGTCTCTTATGGTTTGCCTCCCATGATAATCCTAGGAAATAGGTATGTGATAATCTCCATTCTATACATAATAGATGCCAATATCAAACATCCTGGAGAATGTTCTTTGAGAAAGAAAATCTGTAAGAGTACAAAGGTATTGTTTCAAAGAGAACGTTATGGTAAATTAAATCTTATGTGTGATCAGAGAGTTTCTATGCTTAATTAATTAATGAATTAAAATAAACAAATATTTATTGTGTGCCTACTATGACAATTTTTTTGGCAATCAGGGGTATGGCAATGAACAAAACAAGTAATGCCATCACAATAAATATGAGTGATGAGTAGACACAGGCCATAAATAAGCAGTGAACAAGTTGTAGTTTCTATAAGTAGAAATGAAACACGATAAGGGATTTGATGGTGATGTAAAGTGATAAGAGATATGGAGGGTGCAGAAATGGTGGCTGCAATGGTTTCTCTGAGGAGATATTTTTCAAGCTGAGAACTCAATGAAGTGAAGGAACCAGGCAAGTGAAAATGTGAGGCAAAGGATTCCAGACAGAACAAAGAGCAATTGCAAAGACCCAGGGGTGAAAACAGACTTGATAAGTTCAAGGACCAGAAAGAGGGCCACTGAGGCTGGATCTAATTTAGCAGGAGGAAGGCTGAAGAAAGTTTGGAGTTTAAGTCTGATAAGGACTTTGGATTTTATTCTGTGTGGGATGGTAAGCTTGCTAGGTAGTCATCCAAATCTCTGTTCTCTTTCTCCTGGGCACAGAGCCAGACAAATGTCACAGTACGTATTGCCCTTAGATGTGTCCTATGAATGAGAACCGGGCAAGGGAACATGAGTGGAAGTGATGTGCCCTACTTCCAGGACTGGCCAATAAAAATCATCCACACATGCATCTTTGCGCCATTTCTCCCTTCTTGTTCTCTGGGATGGAAATGTTGATGACAAACCTTAAATATACATGTTAAAGATGACAGAGCCACCATCACCTGGAACCCTAATGACCATGTTGAGAAAAGTCTGGCCAACAACCTGTTCACTCTCCCAAAATGCTTATGTAAAAAAAAAAAATGAACTTCCATTTTGTTGAGCCATAACGTATTTGGGTCATTTTATTACCACAACCTAGTCTACCATAACACCCCTGAATCTCCATTCTCCCTTTTTGCTATTTTGATAGAATCCATACTTTCCTGCTCAGTAATATATCTCAAAGATACTTCTAAGCCTCGCTTGCAGTTAAATGTGGCAACACAACCAATTGCTGGCCAATAGGATGTGAGTGAAAGTAATATGCATATTTCCAAGGTTATAGCTTTATAGAAAGGAACATGCCCGCCTCTTTCCCACTTCCTACCGACCTGAAAGCAGATGTGGTAATACTGATGCATCTTGAACCACATGGATGAGGGGGACACGTTATGTATAGAAGAACAATAAGATATGGGTCACCAGGGTCTCTGACCTGTGGAGTCCTCATTAACAGCCCTTTAGTCTTGTTAAACTACAGTTATTTGGGAGTCTCAATGTCGACAGTTACCTATATGCTAAATAATCCAGAGTCACTAGAAGGTTTAATGTAGGGAAGACATAATTAAATATAATCTGGTTTATATTTGAAAACTCTGGTTTCTGGGTAAAAACAAACTGTGGGGGCCAGCGTAGAAGCAGGGAGACCAGTTGAAGGGGATTGCACTGATCTAGGTACGATGATGGAGCAGGCTGAGGGAAGTGATGGGATTCAGGATGTTTTGCAAGATTGAAACAATTTTATCTGATACAGATGTGAGGTAAGGTGGTTGCCAGAAGGAGAAGAGGAGAGAATGACTCCATGGTTCTGTTTTGAGCAATTGTGTGAATGGTGGTGAAATAGGGAACATTAAGGAAGAAGTAAGATTGGGGGGTTGGGAGGGGAATTGAAAGTTATTTTTTGGCTACTTATCCAAGGGGAGATGCCAAGTGAGTTTAGGAGCATCCAGTCTGGGGTTTAGGGAAGATGTTAGTACTAGAAACATAAATGCAACTTAATGCGTTTCTAACACAATGTAATAGTGTAATCTCAAGAGGTCTGTCTAGAGTCCAGAATACAGGTAAAATACAACCGTGGGAGGTTAGCCCAACGTAACATTGGATATTTTCTTAACTGGCAGTAAAATAGGACTTAACACTTAGTATTTTTATTTATTTATTTTTAATATTTTTTTCATGTTTATTTTTGAGAGATAGAGTGAGACAGAGCATGAGCCGGGGAGGGCCAGACAGAGGGAGACACAGAATGGGAAGCAGGCTCCAGGCTCCGAGCTGTCAGCACAGAGCCTGAGGCGGGGCTGGAACCATGAACCGTGAGATCATGACCTGAGCCGAAGTCGGGAGCTCAACCAACTGAGCCACCCAGGCACCCCTATTTTTATTTATTTTTAACTGACATGTAGGTAATTGGTACTCAGCTCTGAGTCCTTGAAGAGATGGCATACTATTTTAAAGCAAATAGAGAGGGAAAAGAATTATTGGCCTGATACCCAAGAAGACCATAGATAATTATCTTTTACTGATTTTTAATCATGTTAACTATGGAAGTGTTACTGTCTGTCTTGCACAGTCTCCCAAAGAGGAGAAAAGCCTTTACTACTGGGAACTATTCTTGCTAAAGAACAGAAGGAAATGGCATTTGCACCTCCAAGGGCACAGAGTAAAAGCGATACCTCTCCCCCTTCATTTCCCATTCTCTCAGTGGATTCGTATTCTCTGGGTAATTATCTATTGACTCTGTTTTTATTAACCTCACCACTAACTGCCTAAACTTGCCACAAGGCATTGAATTGTATGTTTTCCCAAGGCTCTGGGACTCATAAAACCTATGTGCACAATGGGTTTAACTATATAGACTTGAATGACCTTTCCCAGTTAATGTAAATAGAAATTTACAAGTCTGCTCAATATTTTTGAAATGGCTAATGATGCAAAGATGGAGTTTTGAATGGTGCAAGACCAAAATCAAAATAGACTATTAAATTGTGAGCATTCCTGAGTGGCAAAAAAGAAGACCTATATTATTTCCAATTATTTTCTGTCTCACTCCCATATTCAATCCTGCCTTAATTTCTTTTGCTACTTGATATCATCTAAATCCGTAGGTCCTTGGATACAGCTTCCTAGGGAAGCTGTAACAAATTACCACACGTGTCGTGGCTTAAACAACAGAAATGGATTCTCTCCTTATTCTAGAGGCCAGAAATCAAGGTTTTGGCATGGCTGCACTTACTATGAAGGCTCTAGCAGAGAATCCTTCCTTGCCTCTTCCAGCTTCTGGTAGCTGCACGCATTCAGTGAAGTGTGGTTGCCTAATTGTAATCTCTGCCTCTGTCTTCGCATCTCTGTGTCTCTTATAAGGATACTGTCACTGAATTTAGGGCTCACCCAAATACTCCAGGATGATCCCATCTAGAAATCCTTAGGTTAACTGTATCTATAAAGACTCTTTCCAAACAAGGTCACATTCATAATTTCTGGGGACCAAGACAGATCTTTTGGGAAGCCATCATTCAACCCACTACAATCTTAAATCTAGTCCAATCACTAGCACCACCTAGGTAACTTTATAAAATGCAGATCCCTAGGTCCCATCCTTAAAGATTCTGATTCCATGGACCCAATTTGTGTGCATGTTTGAGTTTTATAATGGAAGATGAGAACTAATTAGGGTTAAAAAACCACAATTCTCTGGGTAATTTTGATGGTTGTCATTCCCCAATCCTTTCAATAGTTTGATTTTTGAAAATGTCATTTTTATCTGTTATATCATCAATGCAGTGAAAAACAATGTGATATCAAGAATACCAAGAAGAGGGGAATTTCTGGGCTTAGGAATCATAGAAGCCTGAGTTTGAAATCTGGCTCTGTCTTGTCCTACTACCTAAATTCTCCAAGTTTCAATTTTCTCATCTATGGAGTGGAAATCTTTATTTACATCAGAGCATTATTAGGATTTATGAGATAACTTATATAAAACTCCAACACATGCTTAGTGATCAACTAAGTGAAAACTATTATTATCAAAAGATAGATTTGGCAGCCTACTTGATTCCATATGGTTATAATATATTTACCTAAAATAACTTATTAATCATGTATCATGTTTTACACAACTTTAATATATAAAAGAATAGTCTTTATCAGTTTTATGATTGTTAAAATAGTGAGAGAATGTAGTAGAAAATATTATGTTTTTACCTGCCACAATGATGATTTGGCAACTACCACACTATTTCCCAAATCCTGAGTAAATGAACAATCTTCAATGTTCATTTGATTCGGTGATTGCCCTTAACTCCCTGCTATGGACTAAACTGTGGCTGACCCCCCAACAACAACAACAAACCATATATTTAAGGCCTAACCCCCCAATGTGACTGTATCGGGGGATTAAATGATAAATGAAGTCATAATGGTGAGCTGTAATAAGACTATAGCCTTAGCAGAGGAAGGGAATTATCTTGCTTTCTTGTTCTCTCTCTCTCTCTCTCTCTGACATTTGAGGACACATCAAGAAGGAAGGTGTCTACAAGCTAGGAAGAAAGATCTCACCAGAAATGGAAGTGGCTAATACCTTGATCTTGGACTTCCCAGCCTCCAGAACCATAAGAAATAAATTTCTGTTGGTTAAGCCATCTAGTCATTGGCATTTTGTTATGGTAGCCGGAGAAGACTAATACAGCCCCCATTCTGCCTACACCCTTTTTTAGCACTATCCTGAAAGGCTATGTCCTCAGAGTGTTGATGAATATTCTCCAGGCCTGATACTTCTTCTTATTCTAATAGGTGGCAGCAATAAAGGACTAAGGGGCAGGCAACAGGACCTATTTCCTAGAGATGAGTTTGGAAGAAGCCCAGCTCATCAAGCATAAATTGAAGTCATTATTATAGATTTCTTTAATGGGAATATCAGATCCATAGTTTCTCTTAAATCAGAATCAATACTTTTTTCCTTGAGTAGTTTTTTTTTTCTTTTTCCATGAGTGAATTCCTCTATCAACAGGTGGGTTTATTGTTCATCCCCTGTTCTAGAAGCTTCAAGATTCATCATTGTTTTCAGAATAGTATAAAGACTCATCAATTCATGGTTACGAAGGCCTACCTTAACCTTGGCTCCTACTCTTTTTTACGCGAACTTTCCACCAGGTCAACTGGTGCACTGATGTCCTACTGGCCCGTTTTGTTCTTCCTACCTCCACACATTTTTGCATCTCATTCCCTCTACTTCACATGCTCTTCTAGCCCAGTCACACAGATCTAATCTAAACAGCACTTCTGAATTCACCTCCTACCCTTTCTGAAAAGGTTTTGCTGATCACTCCACTTTTTTTATATTAATCAAGATAACTTTATTTCATAAATGTATAATGGTAAGCTGTCACAACTCTGTACTGAAAGTGCAACCATTCAGTACCATTAAGCAGAATTAAAAAGGGTACAAAATACGAAGACATGTAAGAACTAAGTAACTGTTCAAGTTTTTATTTTGATACACAGTGTGAGAGGAGAACTTTTAAATCAACTGAATTCAATGGAAAATGAAATGGCAAATAAATTAGACCTATGTTAAAATAGAAGATCAGTTAAATGTCCAAAATTAAGGATATAAGGGCCTGGGGTACCTGTGTGGCTCAACTGGTTAAGCATCTGACTCTTGATTTCAGCACAGGTTACGATCTCAAGGTTTATGAGATGGAGCCCTGTGTCAGAGCCTGCTTGGGATTCTCTCTTTCCCTCTCTCTCTCTCTCTCTGCCCCTCTCCTCTTTGTTCTCCCTCTCATAAATAAACAAATAAACATTTAAAGGATATAAGAGCCAAAGATAAAGTTAGATTCCACAGTCTCCTTTAAGAGGTCAAGGTGGGTCAAACACAACTTGGTTGTAAACTGGTCCAGAGCTCAAGAGCATATGGGGATGCTTACCAGGGGTGGTGATGGTTATCAGGGACACTTTTTCTTGGTGCTACTTGATAATGTCCTCAGGTAGAATCACCTCTGCTGCTTCAGCTACACTCAAAGAACTTGTCACTTTGCTTAGGAACTTTCTGTTATACTCAGTATTGCCACATCTCCAATGGCACCTTTCCGCATATCCAGGAAGGATATGTCTTCATTGACTCATATTGGGTTTTTTTTTTTTTTCCTTCCCGTGTCACACCAATCCCAGCATTTTGCACAGGGTTAACATTAAAAAAATGTTGATATAAATCTATCTGTCTACATAAAGGTAAATGGGAAAAAGAATGACAGCTTTAAATGACCTTGTAAGGCCTCTTCTGACTTGAGATGCCCTGATTCTATGAACTTTGAAGTGTATCAAAACACAGTGCACAGAGGCGTCTCAGTGTTGAACAATAATGTTCTTTAAAGTAGCTACTGCATTTCCCACATTTTTTCCATTGTCTAGAAGAAGGCTTGATAAGCCCACTAAAATGATTTGGAATTCGTCCAGGCCTTGTGAGCCCATTGTTTGCAGTTTTCTAACTGGCACTTTATAGTCATTGGACCCAAAGGAGCCAGTCTGAAAACTTGTTGAAAATGGTGGAATTTTCCAGTTGTGGAAAATGCTAACGATTCAGAGACATCTCACTCCTGTATATGTCCCAACAAAAGGTTAATGTGAATGCAATTGCCTGTCGAAACTTTCCAACTATAGAATGGTTACCTTCTTTTGAGGATACCTCAAGGTTGTTGTATACAGTCTCAAATTAATGTTCAATTTAGATGATCTTAACCAAAAAATGAAGCCCAAAGAATCTTCTTTCTCGATTCAAACTTGAACATTATACTTCTTCAATTCTCCTTTCCATATATTGGCTCCATATATGAGAGGTTAATGCCTTTGTGGGACAGTGACATGGAGAGAAGTCCCTGTTGGCAATGCTGGGAGGCACAGAGGCTGAGTGATTTCGGGGACATCCAAATCCCTGTTGTTTCCAAATATAGCCTCTTCTGGTCTTCACTCAGCCCTAAGTTTCCACGTTTTGACAGTATTTATTTGATAGTAGTTTTGATGTTTTATGCATCGATTTAAAATAAACATGCATGCACATATATACATGCACATACACATACAGAAATGAAATGCAAAATTTAGAAAGTTATGGAAGTAGACAAATAGTCCTGAAAAAGAAGAAGAAAGTAAACTTCTAAAATCCTGTTTAAAATTTTCATTTGGTTTGTCCCCATGTAAACCCCTAAATCTTTTCTGCCCAAAATCTTAAGAGCCAAAGCAAGTCTTTATATTTCTGTTTGCCCAGGGTTATATTAATATCTACCATTCTTATGAGTAATACAGCCTTCATGAAATCTCTCCATCCCCTCCTCTTGTCTCCTAAGCCCAGTCTTTGTTCAGCATAACATCTCTTGTTAGAATTTTAGAAACAACTTTCAGATCTCCCAGCCTCTACTTTCTCTCCATTTCCATCCAGAGCTAAACCAGATCCTCTGCTCTGCTTAGCAACCCCCAAAGCTCTGTACTGCTCAGCTCCTTTGAGTAGCCTGCAGTGCCTTTGTGTGAAGTCCTACACAACTCCCAAATGCTTAAGCGTTCTGCATTCCGGGTCCCAAGATCTTCCCAGTATGCCACCTACCCCCATTGGATTGTGGAATCCAAGTTCTGACTTTGAGGCAAGGGGTGAATAGAAGTTGTGTTCTATGTGGCTCAGTTTCTCTTTACCCCACTTTGTCCAGCTAGCACAAAAAACGCTGGCCACAAGGTGCCACTGATGATCCCCACCACCTCTGCCATTGTCTTTCTAAGTTTCTCAAAAGGGCCCAAGTCTGGTAGGTCAGACTCAAATTTAGAATTAGGCTTCCACACAGGAATTTTGAAGAGCCACTCCCCCTTTCCCACACTGGGTCTATCTACCACCATAGAAACCTTAGGCACGGGCATGTGGATACCCTAGCCTACATGTCCAAACTCAGTCTATAGCCACCCCCAAGCACCGTCATTTGGAAGATGAGGCTACTTGGGCAAAGAATTCCAGGGTCATGGTACCTATAATATGGTAGAAGAGAGAGCATGGGCTACAGGTGGCCATATCCCTGTGGTCCTAAGACCCCTTGCATTATGGGAGAGGTATGGCCACTTTCAGCTGGGCCTTCTGATAAAAGAAAGGGGTAGGGGGTGGGGGCCAAGGCCAAGGACTTCCATTATCCTGATTTAAGGGGATGAGGCAGTGGTATGTTTCCAAACAAAAACAAAGACAAATCTCACTTGGTGAACTATTTGTTTCTCTAAAACAGTGGCTCTCAACCAGTGCTGATTTTGTTCCTCACAGGCTACTTGTCAATGTTTGGAGATATTTTTGGTTATCACAATTTGAGGAGGGTGGGGTTTGCCTCTGTTACTTAGCTGACAGAGACCAAGGCTGCTGTTAAATATCCTGCAATGCAAAGAATAACCCTTCTCTAAAAGTTAATTTGTAAGTTGGCTATATATAATATTATTGCCAAATAAAATTTCTGAAAGCAGGGATTGGCTCATGTCACTTGACTGCACAGAAGACTTAATAACACCCCTCCCTCCAACTGTCTATAGACCAAAGTCCAAATTTCTTGGCTTGGGATTCAATATCATCCTCCCCCCACCACCCCAAGTTTTACTGAGATATAATTGACATACAGCACTATGTAAGTTGAAGGTATATTTGACTTCTATATATCATAATTACTTGACTTCTACATATCATGAAATGATTACCACAATGAGTTTAGCTAACATCTATCATCCCCTATAGATAAAAAGAGAGACAGAAAGAAAACTACTTTTTCCTTATGATGAGCATGCTTAGGATCTACTCTCTTAACAACTTTCATATATACCATACAGTATTGTCAACATTCAATAATATTTTTGATCTGGAGCCTACTGTCTATCAGTTTCATTTTTTCTTTGTTACCTCTTTATGCAGCCTGAAGCTTGTATCTATGGTACAGCCAGACTTAAATACTTTAGAATGCCATGTGGCCATCTCCCATATTTTCCCCATCAATCTTTGGCTTACTCAACCCCATCCCTGGTGGTGAATTAAGTCTTCAGCTGGACCTTCTAATATGGAGTGTTCTCAAGGCAGAGACTGTCTACACTTAAACAGAGTTACCCGATAATAAAAGTCAAGGTCAATAACATGATAATGACTAGCTCTTGGGGTTGGGAAGATTTGTAAAATGATATCATGTCTAAATCACCATGAGGGTGTTACCATTGTGATATCCCTAACATATAGGTACCTAATAAACAACCAGTCTCTGTATCCCCTTCTAATGGAAAAACCATTTCAAATAGTAAAATGGCTTTGCAAATAAATTCGTTAAGGCTACTGGCTGTATTTTAAAAAGAAGAAGAAGAAGCAACAGGTTCACGACTTAGCATAATAGCAACTTATTTCTTACTCCTATAAATCCAAACCAGAGATTCCTGGTTGAGTAGTAGGCGTGGAAGGCAGGGTAGGGTGGAGGAGTGGAGGAATGCTCTGCTTTACATCCTCATTTGGAACCCTGAGCTGATGGAGTCTCTGTCACCTTCCATATGCGGCTTCCATCATCATCCAGTGTTAATATCCACTTGGCACACGGGGAGAGAGAAAGCACAAAGAACACTACTCCTTAATCATCTTGGCCACGAAGTGACACACGTGATTACTTCTCACATTCCACTGGCAAGAACGAGTCACATCGTCCCACCTGGATGCAAGGAAGTGTGGGGGCTGGTCAGGGTTTCCCAGCAACAGGCCTACACTATGAAAAGGGCCTTTGCCATCTTTGGCACAGCAGAGCACAAGGGGTGACAGAAGATGGAGCTAATACTCAGAACAGCAAGCAGGCTTGCTGGCTGGAGCCTCATGGCCCGTGAGAGTAGCTAGGCGAGAGCAGAGAGCCAGATGGTGGGGCACCTAGGACCCCATCAGCATGAGTTTTATTTTGACTTAAGAAACAGCTGTAAATCAGGCCTTGAAGAAGAGTTATTTGATAAACAATGATGTCTAAATAAAATACGTAGCTTTAGGTCTTGGTAAAAGAGACGCGTTTATTTCATTTTAACACGAATGTGGTTTTCATTCAGGCATACCTTCATAATTAAAAAAAAAAAATCACTGGATCACTAAGGACTCTTGCACAGAATTCCACATCCCTTCCAACTATCTGTTTCCATCAGTGTGCTTTCCCACTGCCCCAACAGCTTCTGTGGACTTCCAGGATCTGCTGCGTTTGTACATCTGCCGTCCTGCTTTCATTGCTGCCTCTGCTGTGTTTCGTTCTCCTCCTTCAATTCGGTCCAGACTATTTATTTCTAAAACTTCTCAGCATTCAGGGACTATTGGGAACCCCTTCAGAGAAATGCAAAGGAATTATGTCTGGGTGATTTTTAGCCCCACGTATTTAGTGCAGTTTAGTTTTCTAGACTTGTATGATGTTACGTCAAACATGAAATTAACCGGGGCGCCTGGGTGGCTCAGTCAGTTGAGCGTCCGACTTCGGCTCCGGTCACGGATCTCGCGGTCCACGAGTTCGAGCCCCAAGCCGGGCTCTGGGCTGATGGCTCAGAGCCTGGAACCTGCTTCCGATTCCGTGTCTCCCTCTCTCTCTCTGCCCCTCCCCCATTCATGCTGTGTCTCTCTCTGTCTCAAAAATAAATAAACGTTAAAAAAAAAATTAAAAAAAAAAAACCATGAAATTAACCTTAACTATGCAAACTTTGAATTTTGACATTTTAATAGCTTTATTATGTTTTTAACATTTAATAAAAGTATTAAAATAGAATTTTCCTTTGAACACATTGATACAAGAGACTTTGTTTTCCTACATGATAATTTATTATATCACCCACATCAACTTTTATCTAAAAGAAACACATTATCGGGGTACCTGGGTGGCTCAGTCCATTAAGCATCTGACTTCAGCTCAGGTCACAATCTCATGGTTTGTGGGTTCGAGCCCTGCACCGGGCTTTGTGGTGGCAGCTCAGAACCTGGACCCTGCTTTGGATTCTGTGACACACTCCTTCTCTCTCTGCCCCTCCCCCACTCATGCTCTGTCTCTCTCTCTCTCAAAATAAAAAAATATTTTTAAAAAATATAATAAAAATAAAAATAAAAAACACATTATCGAGAGAAACACATCTTTGATTTTATAATAGAAGTCAGTGGGAAAAGAAAATTTATTGTATATGTAATTCATATTTATGGTCAACTTTTTGATGTTTGCATTTATCCAATAATATAATGTGTATCCATAGAATCTGTTTTAACTCTGTAGATTTAAGAAAGGTTTTATTTTATTTTTTTTATCCTCCTTAATGCTGAGTATTACTGCTATTATTGTGCCATCTTGTGGCTCATATTGTGATATTTCCTATTCTTTGTTGAGGGTAAAGCCACTTTAAATGATATATGGAAAGGTCCAATAAGAAAGGTACAACAGAGGGATAAGACTATTATATAAAATAACCAGTAGCAAAATGTTGTGTCATCCAAAAATTTATAGGAGATTATGTGTAAATTTTAATTTAGCCTTTATAATTAAGAAATGAAAAAAAAAATGTAACCATGGATGGTGTGGGATGTTAACTAGACTTATTGTGCTGATCATTTTACAATATATACAAATATGGAATCATTATATTGTACACATAAAACTGATATGTCAATCATAGCACAATAAAAAAAATAAATGAAGCTTTCAGAACATTGAATATATTTGTTAACTTCTTGTTTCAAGATACACAAACCATACGCACGTTGGCAATGTACCAACAACCAGCATGCTTGACCCGAAATTTAAATTAGCTTTAATTTCACTGTTTTTTATTCAGATGATTCTTTAGAGTCCTATAGGTCTATGCTTTGAATATTAAAAAGTACATGTCTCAGCTTTTTATTTGCTTGGATCAAAAGTTAAATGTGATTCCCTGGGGCGCCTGGGTGGCGCAATCGGTTAAGCGTCCTACTTCAGCCAGGTCACGATCTCGCAGTCTGTGAGTTCGAGCCCCGCGTCAGGCTCTGGGCTGATGGCTCGGAGCCTGGAGCCTGTTTCCGATTCTGTGTCTCCCTCTCTCTCTGCCCCTCCCCCGTTCATGCTCTGTCTCTCTCTGTCCCAAAAATAAATAAAAAACGTTGAAAAAAAAATTAAAAAAAAAATAAATGTGATTCCCTATTTATAAAGAGCCAAACCCATGAGAATAGTGTGATTGGTGGAGAACACACCATTTTAGTTGATCCTTTGTAGAATTACAGCCACATGATCTTATATATTGCATTATGCCTAATGAGTATTAAATAAGGGTTGAGAGATAATGATAATGATTTTTATGATTTAATTCTAGAAATGCCGTGTTTTCCGACCACCTCAACGTGATAAAAGAGATGCTTCTCATGCCACATACATTTTCAAAGTTAGGAGAGTTATAACTGATGAGAGAGCGAGTGCTTTTGCTGTCGAAGATAAAAGGACAAAAAGCAAAATCATACTCTCCAAATGTACCCAGATAATACTGGAAAGAAGCATAATTAAAAAGAAGTTTGGGAAGAATTCATAATGGCACATGGGCCCTTGGAAACAGCAGTTATTACAATGAGACACGTATTATTATTTGTTATTATTAAAGGGAGAGTTATCCCAAATACAATCATTTCAGAACTTTCTTTGAATCAGACATGGCTAAACCACAATAGTGACTTGCTTACTAAGTTCTTACTATATGCGGACTGCTTTACTTACTGGTGTCATTTAATCCCTACCATGACCTGACAAAGTATCATTTTACAGATGAGGAAATCGGGGCTGAGTCATCAAGAGACCTGTTCAAGGTCACATTGCCAGTAAAGGGCCTCCTCTGGATAGAACCTGAGTGTGTCTGATTCTGGGTCTTGTGCTCATAAGTGCAACCGAAAGTATTTTATAACCATGTTCTCAAAGCCTGCCTTGTCCCGCTTCTCAACAAACCCCGGCCAAGTGCAGAGGAGCCATGCATTCGCCTAGTGGCCATAAGCAAACCAAGGGGACAGCGAGGCATGAACAGTAGTTAACTCAGACGACTCCATTACTGAGAGCTATAAGGTGGCCCGCCTGCCATTATTGCTGAAGCAAGGCTACCAATCATTTGAGTAACATGATTGTTAAGTACCAAAGTAGGTAAGTGTCACATCGGATTTTTTTTTAATTTAAAAAAGTTTTTTTTAATGTTTATTTATTTTTGAGACAGAGAGAGAGAGAGCACAAGTGGGGGGAGGGCAGAGAGAGAGGGAGACACAGAATCCAAAGCAGACTCCAGGCTCCAAGCTGGAGCCCAATGTGGGGCTTGAATTCACAAACCACAGATCATGACCTGAACTGATGTCAGATGCTCAACCCACGGACCCACACAGGCTCCCCGACACATCTGATTTTTTTAAGGATACAGTCATCGCCACAGAGGAGTGTACTTGTTTGTTTTCTTGGCTTCCTCAAAATAACCAGCATTAGGCATTTTATTCAGAAAAAAAATGATAATATAATATATATTATCTTCTTTCAACTGTCTGTTTGGTTAAGGTGCCAGGTCACTGATTTCACCTGAAGTCAGGGTCCCTCTTCATACTTTTTTTTTTAAAGCTCCCTGCCTAAAGCTGTAAACAGACCACTGTGCCACATACACATCATAGTATGAGGGCTAACTAAGCTTGCAGGGATGGATTGCAGTATTAGGATCACCTAAACCTTGCAAAACTGATGTGTATTACTACACAGTTTTTTGAGCCGCATGCTAACTAGACACACCGCTAAGCAACATGCGTAAAAAATTATATATAACGTAGTATTTTACACATTTATACCCAGAAATGGAAAATCTCATCAGAGCTTCTGAAAAAAGCCTGAAGATGTCTGGGTTCATAACCAGAAGGGAATTGTGAGGGCCACCACTTGTCCTCCCTATAGCCACCCCCACCCCCTCTACTGTTCCCAGCCAATGGCCCCGCAGCACACTCAGGGGGTGGCGGGGAGCTCTTCCCCTCCCAGAGAGTAGGCTCCTACCCCAGGGCCAGGGGTGAATCACAGTTGGTCTCCATCTGTTTCAGTGATCTCATTCTTCTCTGTCTGGGGGTGACCACGTGACAGATTTTGGCCAATGAGATACAAATGGAAATTTTTGAATGGGGCACCAGGGAAGCTTTTGTCTTCCTGAGTAACACCAGTCACCTCGACTGACCTCGCCTTTCGCCTTTCCTGTTCTTCTGCCTGGAATGCAGGTAAGATGCCTGGAAGCACAGCAGACAGGTGACCAGGAGATGACAAGTGTGAGAACAAAAACCCATTTTCCAAGGGAAACAGGGAAGAAAAATAGAAAGATCCTTGGTCTCTGAGAGCATCATTAAACGGCTGTATCATCCCAGGATGGGTTGGTACGTGCGAGAGATTTTACTTATTTGGGTTGCCATTTGTTGGGTTTTCTGTTACCTGCAGCCTGTGTATTAGGCTGAGCCATATGAAATTCCATTTTCGTAATTTAAAAATTGTTGAAGATCAGAAGTTTCATGTGGTTCAACCAAGACGATGCATTGAGGTGGAATTCGAGATCGTTTCACTGCTTCGATAGTCGAAACCTCTCCTTTTCTTCTGTCCTGCCCCCTGGAAATACAGCTTTGCTTCAATATCTCTGGTATTTAATCTGTGGTGAGCTGGTAAACTGGTTGGCCCGGGGCGGGGGGGGGGGGGGGGGTTGGGAGGAGAAAAGCCCTGATGCGTAGCCTTTACTGACCTCTGTGGTGTAAATGCTCCCACCGTGGCCCTACCACTTGAGGCCCTTTGAACAAGGAAAGAGATGTGCACCGTCAGCCCTCCGGAGCTGGAGCCACAGCTGACGACAGCGCCACCTCCTGCACGCTGGCGGCAGCTCTCTGCTGAAATGTGCTAACGTTGTTGCAAAGAGATTGATTATCCCTAATGTCATTTTCCTTCGTAGGGTTGAGACAAAAGTATGAGGAATAGGATATAATTAGGACTTGGGGAAATTGGACAGTGGAAAGAAATGTCTTTACCCTTCGATTTGTTTAGCTCTTGTGAGAAAGAATAAAGAAAATATGTAGGGGTGCCTGGGTGGCTCGGTGGGTTAAGTGTCTGACTCTGGATTTCAGCTCAGGTCATGATCTCATGGTTAGTGAGTTCTAGCCCTGCATCAGGCTATGCGCTGACAGCATGGAGACTGCTTGGGATTCTCTGTCTCCCTTTTTCTCTGCCCCTGCCTGCTTGTGTGTGCACGCTTTCTCTCTTAAAACAAATAAATAAACATTCAAAAAAAGAAAAAGGAAAAAATACGTAGCTAAAGAAGATAATAGCCACCAGGGAAACATAAAATACTACTTAATTAACTCCATTTTTATTTATTTATTTTTTTTACCAACTAGCATTTCTATTGCCCAAATCTATTAATTGTCTCTAATCGAATAGGTAAGAAAGTGAAAGAAGACATCTCTCCTTTGGTCATTCACTTTTTTTTAACAGCAGTATTTTTGTGGCTGTGAAAGAAGATGAAGCATTTGGCTTCCTTTTGGGGCAGTGACCTTTATTAAGCTACAACAAAACTCATCTCCTCTAGCTGCTAAATGCCAAGTAACTATGTAGTTTTCAGACACTGAATTTTTCATTAGTTTCAGGTGACGGATCCAAGGAATGATTAAAATGCTTCCCAGGTTAAGCCCGTCCACAGCCTAAGGTGCTCCAAAAGACCACCAGTATCAAATGCAAACTCTTTGCATTCCTTGTTATTCGAGTCTTCTTCGGAGACTGAGTGATTATAGAATTATTTTACTGCCTTGGCTTTCCCTTTAGACTCAAGAGACCTGCCTTGAGGAGTGGAGGAACAGAAGGTTTATTCCTACGGGGGCCATGAAACTGAAAAATGATGCAACAAGGGCTTCCTCTCAGTTAATTCACACTGGCCCTTCAGATGTTACAAGGTGCCTAGTCTACCTGGGCATTAAACAAAACGCCTTCCAGTCCTGAAAGTGGTTTTGTTTTATTTATTTTTTAATGTGTTTATTTTACATTAGAGCTAAGTACACTTGTGCCGTAAATCAAATTATTTGTTTTCTTGAGAAAAACATCTGATACCAATTGATATGATCAGACACACTTATAAAAGAAGAAAGGTAATCAATTAGAGAGGAGCAGAATTAACATGGGTTTGTGGCTGAGACGTTTTATAGAGATGAAGCTATCTGATCAAGGCTTTGAAGGATGGGGAGCGATTTAAAGATTGGAGAAGCAAAGGGGTGTGAGGAGAGGAGAAAGGGAGGTAACAGACAGGCCATGTTTTCTCCCGGTGGCTTTCTGTATCTCAGGAGCATCATCCATTTCAAGAAAGGTACACCAAAACAACTTCTAAAACCCATCCATCTTTCCTGTTGTTTGTAGCCATGACTTAGGATTCTAATCTCTGAAACCATGTATTGTGCCAATGACCTTGAGGTCATTGACCTTGAGAATGAGGAACCATCGGGTGTGATTGCCTATTCCAGGAATGCTGTGGGTATATGGGCCCATCAGGTGTCTTTCTCCAAATCGCCTCTCGTATATTATCTCTTTTTCTTCTACTTAAATACTGCTTACAAACAGGAACAACCTTTGATTTTCTGTCTTTTAAGGTAATATATTATTCAAAATATAATAATGTACCTTCTGTTTCAAAAAGAATTAGCAAAATTTCTCTTACACGATGGTAATATCAAGCCTTCAAATCTTAGATGGAGACCGAGTTTCTGGAGTCACTTCCATCCAGACCATTCTTTGGTTATGTCCTCTTGAGGTTCAAGTGGAAGGTACATCCCTCCCTAATACTCTTGGTCATAGGATCTCAAGTCCCGGTAAGGAGTGAAAAAGGCAAAGAGCTAAG
This sequence comes from Panthera uncia, assembly GCF_023721935.1. Taxonomy (NCBI): domain Eukaryota; kingdom Metazoa; phylum Chordata; class Mammalia; order Carnivora; family Felidae; genus Panthera; species Panthera uncia. The sequence goes on from NC_064809.1 coordinate 72,006,357, forward strand.
TGGTCTTCATGTATTGTCCTCTTAAATACACACAATATTCCAGGGTGTGCAGTTACTACCCTCACTTCACAGAAGAACCAACTGAGAATCAAAGAAGTTAAGCAACTTGCCCAAGTCCTGCCACAGTAGCCGAACCTGCAGCATTTGAACCCTGGCGGTCTGCCTCCAATGCTTACCATCTTTACTGCCACGCTTCACTATGTTTGTAGAATTACAGGTCATTCTCCTGCTTAATTACCTCCCAAAGGCATTCATCCCTTCTTTGATACATGTACTAAGTTAATGCTATTTTATTTCCTCGTCTGTTCTTGCCTAGATTTACTGTAATAACCTCCTAACTGTTCTCCCTGTTTCTGATCTTTTCCCCACTCCCTCTTGCCTTCTTTACCCTGCCATTCGTATGTTTTCCAAACTGTCAGTCATATCATCCTCCTCCCTATGGCTTACATGAGAAATCTGATTCTTCATCTCTCAGTAACCCTGGCTGTGTGGGTTGTGAACGCTGCCTTCCTCTATTCCCACTCCCCTGCCCATCTGACACTCCAGTTCTAGGAAACCACCTGAATTTTCCCAAAGATGCCATGCTTTTGCATGTCTTTGTCTTTGAGCCTACTTTTCTTTCTGCCTGGCATATGCTGACTCTTTTTCCCGTGTAGCTAATTTCGACTAGTCCTTCCAATCGTCTAGTCGGGCCACATCTGTCTATTGCAGTATCCTGGGCACGGCCCACATTGCAGCTGTCTTCGGGGAGCTTCTAGTCAGTTCAGGAGGTTCAGGACAACTGAACCAAGTAGTAGACAATTCCTGTTTTTAAGTCACAGGTCTTACTATCTCACAGTGCACAGTCTCATGATATTCACAAAGGGAAACATCATCCTTTGGGTTGTGTGCTTTACAGGCGTATGATACTTGACTAGCCAAGGAGTCTTTACCATGACTCTTGTGCCTAGGTGCACCTGTGCACCTTTCCTCATTCGTCAAGTCTACTAGGAGGAGAAGTCTAAAGTATTTTTATGACAGAATTAATTTCACGTCTTTATTTCCCTTGGCAGTCGTGGCTCTCTGGCTTATTTATTTCTCGGTGTCCTTTCTTTAATTTCCTAAAAAGGCCGGAGATAAAAAAAAAATAGTTTAGAAAGGAAATCTCAAAAGACATTTTATTTTTGAAGCAAACTCAGCCACTACCTATCATCGGTAAGTTTTATTTTGAGCTTTGACTCTGGACATGAAGTAGGAAGAGGACGTTGGCCAACCGTGGAAGAGGCAAGTGCATTTTGTGGGGTTGGCAGTGCTGAAATAAGATGAGTCGATAATTAAACGAGGAGTAAGAGATCAACCTGGAAGATGAGGTCAGTCTGTGCTTTTAAGCTAGACTCTAGCAGATTATGAACCTCTTCCTGCCCCTCAAATGCCTCTCATACTCCCCTCCCTCAATAGCCATTTTGGTATTTGACATTTTTGTGCGTGCAGCTGACTAATGCTCATGCAGATGAAAGGCCCAGAGAGAGTGTGCACTCATACCAGAGCTGAGTCTGGAGGCCACCTAGATGTAGATCATCCAAAATGTTTTTATTTTTTTTTAATTAAAAAAAAATTTTTTTTTAATGTTTATTTCTGAGACAGAGAGAGACAGAGCGTGAGTGGGGGATGGGCAGAGAGGGAGACAGAATCTGAAGCAGGCTCCGGGCTCCGAGCTGTCAGCACAGAGCCCGACGTGGGGCTCGAACCCACAAACCGTGAGATCATGACCTGAGCTGAAGTCGGTTGCTCAACCGACTGAGCCACCCAGGCGCCCCTAAAATGTTTTTATATAAAGCACATGCAGAGAGTGCCAACTAAAAGACATGATAATTGACAAAGGTATGGGAATTCTCTGGAAGCAAAGCAGTGAATAGGAGCAGAAGGTACCAAACTTGCAAACCATTGGCCTCTCGCTACTCTAGGATGCCAGAAATACAAATACGTATGGAGTGACAGAGAAGTTGCAGGTTTTAGACAATGGCTAAAAAGTCTCATGACCTTTCATAAGACTTGCAACATTTGCACACATTCGGTCAGGATATTAGCTGTTCCTGCTTGGCCTTTAGTTCCAACTTCTTTTGCATGCCTGTTGTATCTTAAGAGCTAGAAGTTGAAGACCACATTTTTCAAAATCACTTGGAGCTGAAGTTTTAAACGTGATTTAGGTCCAAATAATGATATATCCTCATATAAATATAGAGAGTAGGATTGTGGGGAAGCCCACGTCTGGGTGTGTGAGCTGGCAAGCAGGTCCCAAACTGCGAGAGCTGGTCTTCATGCTCTCATGGTGAGGCCTCAGCTTCCCAGATGTGAGTGGCTGCGGTGGCAGCTGTGAAAGTGACACATTAGCGGCAGGGGAGGCTAGACCATGAAACCGACGGTGCAATGGTAGCCCCATGACTTTCCAATGGATTTGTAAGTGCCTAATGGCCTACATTAAATTCCCTTCTAATCGGAACAGCTAAATTGGTTTCTAGTTCACGCACTGAACTTGAACATAATAGCTGAACAGCAAGCAGAAGCAACTTGATTTGTTAAAGAAAGCACATATAATTCAACCCCTCTGACTAACTCCATCATACCCCACGATCCTCTGTTGGCATAGATCCCCAAACTGGGGGTAGGTTTACTGAACGTCTGTTTATGAGTGTAGTGCTTCCGAATGCATCCTGTGGTTTCGAAGTGCGTGAAGCAGAAACTGAGGAGTTGGTGGGTAAAACAGGAATCTGGATTCCTGTGGAAGTCTGTGGAAAGAGTGGCCTCTGCATTAATGGAGGATCGTTAATGAAACGGTGTTTCTTGTAATCATTAGTAGTTCTCTCCTCCTCACCCTTCATCATCTCCTCTGCCGGATTCTAACTTTGCAGACCTCCGAATGTTGAAGTATCTGAAGGCCCACACTTTGAACTTCTCTCTGCACCTATACTCATTCCTTAAATGATCTCATCTGGTCATATCATATAACTTTAAATGACATGATTACGATGATGGCTGTAAGTCCTCAGGTAAGACTTTTTCCAGTTCACCCGGTGGTTGCTTTGTTCATGGATGGGTTAGGGAGAGGGCTGTCGGGAGGGGTGGGTAATTGACTACTACTCAGATTCTTTGAAAATCCATACGACTGAGGAACAAAGTCTTCTAGAAATCATTCACAATAGGCCTTTCTGAGATTGAGAGGTATAATCTACTCACATTACACTGAGTCTCTTAGCATGTTTAATAACAGAAAAAAAGACAAAACAATGTTACAAAATTGGGATGTATTTCAAATGTTTATTCAAGAAGTTAGTGCTTTAAAGGCATTCATTTATTGAATACAAATACAATGACGCTGCTGACAGACTCATTTGGCATGGCCTCTTGCTCCTTCCTGACAGTGGCCCTGTAGCCACGTGAGCTGCTAATACCAAGCAGGACTTTGGGGAGGTGAGGAGCACTTAGATCAGAGGTTGTTCTTCCTTGGAACAAAGAGAAATGGAGTTGGGCTCACCACAACTCATCCACTGACTCCTAGTGTTATTATCTTCAAATATTCCCATCTTTGACAAGGACTATAACCTTGACTAAATTGTAATCAGGCTCTTCTGAGCATCTTCTTGGCTGGGCTTGGCCTTGGTCTGCTTGGCCAGCTTGACCATAGGCTTCCCCTACTACAAGGATCCCAGAAATGCAAATTATGAAGAGAATCCCACAATTTGTGATATCTAATCACACTCCTCTTCCTCCACCTTTGATATCTAATCAAGTCTCATTCATTTTCCATCCCCAGATCCCCTCCTCCTCCCCCTTGGCTATCAATCCCCAGGAGCCCTTGCTGTCTCTGGAGTTGATCTCAGTTCTGTACTGAAGTCCCTCTCCTCTACTGCAGTGGCTTGAATAAATCTCTCTTGCATTTTTAACAAGTGTCTGATGTAATTTTTCTTTGATACCTTACACTTTTTTCTCTTTTAAAACCATGGCCTGCTTAAGACTGGAAGAAGCATGCTAACTTCAGAAAAGCGGTTGATAGACTAGAATGAGGTCATCATGTTAGATGTCGGCTGCGGGGGTGGGGGGAGTCGGGAGAGTTCTTAGCACCATATACTTCATGGTGGACACTGAATTCTGATTTGGTGAGAGGATGAGGGTAAACCCCAAGCAACACTGGAGTCAATATTTTGTCTTCTGCTTACTGCCTCCTTCAGAATATTGTTTACCATGCACAAAATACCAGGTTGGGGAGTCCATTGTGTCTGCATGGCAGCCCCATAATCCTGAATCGTGGCATCCTACCTACCTGCCAATTTTCTACACTTAAGATTTTCTTTCTAGCTGACACCATGATCAAAGCCTATCAAAACTGTGTCTGCTCCTTCAGGGAATTGTTTCTATTTAAATGTGCTGATAGAAAGCAATGGTAGGGGAGGGTAAATTTTCTTTTTTTCCCCTTGTAGGTTCTTTGGCTGGTCTAATAGTTAAATTGACATAAGACAGAGTAACAGAACAACAAATTTCATATGTATGAGAACCCCATAAAAATTGAGATTTAAAGAAGTGACAAAAGCAGGAAGCTTTTATACCTTTTAGGCAAGGAAACAATAAATTTGTAACGAATTGACAGGATAAAGGGGTTTGGACTCAGTGTAGTAAATTAGTGAAGGAACAACTTTGTTTACACAGCTTTCTTTGCCCTAAATTCCCTGTTTCTGGTGATAAGGATGCCTTCTGCCCTCCCGGTGCTTTCACAGGGGCGGGTGAATTTCACAGGGGAAATTCATCTGCTGCTTTCAGGGACACAATGGATGGTTGGCTGTTCTGTTTCTCAAGTAACTTTACTTCAGAATAATCAATATGCAACTATGTGTGGTAACAGATGGTAACTAGACTTACTGCCATGACCATTCCACAACAGATACAAATATCTAATTATTATGTTGTACACTTGAAACCAACGTAATGTTATCTATCAATTACACCTCACTTCAAACCAAACCAAAAAAACCTAAACTAATCAATATGCCAAAGTGGCGTATTTCGGAGTGGCATATTCTGCTCTCCTTCAAAATCCTAAAATAGAGCCATTCTAAAGAGTGAACTACTCCAAATTTATGTATTGTTCCTCTCAGTGTTCGTTTGTTTAACAGGCAATATTGCTTTGCCACGTAAAGACTTCTTAATTGCTGAAGGTTGCTAAAAACTGAAACTATCTCCTCTCATACTCAGCCTGGACACCAAGAACCTAAATCACACCTACTATCTACATTAGCATGACTTTGCTCTTTCCCTGTCTTAATCAGCAAGGCTTTGTAGTTCCTGGAGTGTTCTGTTCAGGCAAATGGCTTCATTGTTTATTACAGGAACCTCCCCATAGACCCATCATCTCTTCAGCGGAAAAATATCAATAGAGAGTTTGAACTGAAGATTCTTTGAACCCCTGGCCTTGATGTCTCCACCAATCCTGGACTGTTGTGTCCTGATCCGTACCCAGTTCTGAGCCCTGTTTTGAAAGACCCACCTTAAATCATACTTCCAGGTCTCAATAAATTCTGTCCTAGTCTTTCCCCACTCCGAGACAACATCAAAGTTTTGCAAGGTGGTGTTTATCCTTACTGAGGTAAATGATAAACTCAAATTTGTCTTATCACCGGTTTGCATTGGTGGTATCTGGGGAGGCAGCTTCTGACAGTTCAGGAATTTTGCATTGAGAGAAGTCTATAGCAACACCATTAAATCATCAACACCACTTAAATGTGAGGATGACCCTTGGCTGATTTCTTTCAAGATGGACAGTATAGAAAGACACAAAAGTTGGTGCCAGAAAATTATTTTAGTTGTCAGGATAGATTAAAACCCAATAAACAGTCCACAGGATGCCAAAATTTTGTCATTTCCTCAAAAATCCAAGAACTCATATGGGTCATTGCCATGTCCATATTATTCGAATGTGCCAGTTAAAAAGGCAAAATAGGTCTTAACAAAGTGCTGTTGCACAAGTGAAACATGTTAATTCTAAATATAAAAATATTAGATCTCTACGTTATAATTCTTAAATGGGGAATGATTTTCATATGTAGCTATTCTGGGAACGCAGATCTGATAACATATTTCATTTTGGAAGAAGAAACAGGATATGTATGAGCTACAAGTTTTCCAATGTCTGTCTTTAAAGCTTCTAAGAGCTAATATGTAACAAATTTAAAGGATTTTTTTCCCCTTGTATTCAATTAAATGGTAATGTTTAGTATTTAATATTCAAGAAGCCACTAGAGGGCCCTAAAGCCCACCTTAAATCCAGAAGATGTCTGTTTCAAAGGGAGCGATCAACACACACCGTTATGTATACGTTGGCAAGAAGCAGAAGAAAAAAAATCTAGTCATTTGCTCATGAGTAGAAACCAGGAGAAGATAATAATTCATACAAATGCATCATATCTACCCTGTGTCAACTTAATTGTTCACGAGTATCAAGTTCTTTTTCTCTAGCACAGTAGCATTTGTTTCTGAGAACATATAGGTCCATACCATAATAACCAACCTATCTTCCATGTAAGACATTTTTACAGGTACTAATATATGAAGGTCTTGTGTCTCAGCGTTGGCCTGATTGTTAGAACTTCTAGGCAGGAATTTTACACTAAGGAAATCAATTTATAAGAACGAGTGAATTTCAGTGAGGGTGCAACTCAGTTGATCAGCCCAAGAGACAAGAAACTACACAGAATCTTTTGCAAACGTGTGCCTGTGCAGTGTCCACAGAGTGTTCCTGGCTCTCCTGTTCCACAGTATTCTACCCTGCATTGCTATTCCTGCTGGCCTGGCTGCTGCCCTGCTGGCCCTTGGTCACAATACCTTGCAATAACCTACTTTACTCAATCGGTCATCAAAGTGTCCCAGGCATAGGATAGTGCTTAATATACATTCACTAAGGAAGTCTTACACATTCCTTAGAAGGAAGAAGTCACATTTAGTGCTATAAATTAGTTGGCTTATTCAAAACAGAAATACAAGTTAAGTAACGGTCCTGAGGTCCACTGTGTGTGGCTGCCACAGTAGAGATAAGGAGTCAGCACAAGTACAGGCTGGAAAGCACTAATTCCTCAGTGCTAGTAAGTGGGAGCCAGCAGTGTCCGCGAAGCTGGCCATGAGCCTCCTGGGAATGATGAGAAATCTCGGAGAAGATATTAGATTTTCCACAGGGCACGAAATGGGCATTCAAGCCAATCTGATGAAAATCTTCAGGAATCAAAAGACCCCAGCAGACCCGAAGTTGTTATGTAAGCATTTAAAAATAGAAACTACCCTGAGAAGTGGGCAGCTGAAATGCAAATGACAGAAAGGCTCTGGAGAAATTGGCTCAGGAGCCTCATGATGCTGAAGGAAATTAAATCAGCCTCGGGGACAGGAGAAGGCAAAAGGGGAAAGACAGAGCCCAGAGAAATAACCTTTTGCAAGCACATCGGCGTGGTGAGGCAGGGCCTGAACATTCCCTAAATGAAGCCGATAAGGTCAAGAGTGGGCATTTCCGAAGCAGTTGTGGCTCCAGAGTCTTTAAAATACAAATGCCTAGGGGCGCCTGGGTGGCGCAGTCGGTTAAGCGTCCGACTTCAGCCAGGTCACGATCTCGCGGTCCGTGAGTTCGAGCCCCGCGTCAGGCTCTGGGCTGATGGCTCGGAGCCGGGAGCCTGTTTCCGATTCTGTGTCTCCCTCTCTCTCTGCCCCTCCCCCGTTCATGCTCTGTCTCTCTCTGTCCCAAAAATAAATAAAAAACGTTGAAAAAAAAAAATTAAAAAAATAAAATACAAATGCCTAGATTTTTCCTGGCAAAAGAAAGGTTCGTGTCATGAGTGAGCAGCCACGTTAATAAGGGGAGAAAAATTATTTTGCCCTTTTCTCTGTTTTGTTGTTCCTGTCGCTCCTTCTCCTATTAAGGTTCATTCTATGTCTGAGAAGAGCATATGTTTTCATTATCTGGTAAAAAAAATGTCTGAATTTTTATGTGTATTAGCATACTTCATTTGTTTTTGTCAATGCATCCAGAAATAAAGGAAACCACAGAAGTTTTTTGTTTTTGATGGCTCGTGACCCCTCATTTCTCTCAAGTTAACCCCGGTTTCTTTACCGAAGCACCACCCTGCTCCTGGCTGGACCAGAAACCTGGAGAAATCTGTCCACAGCACCGGTTCCTGAGTAGCAAGCTCACCAATCATAATACGGCAAATGAAATGGATTCACTCATCAAACATCTACTAAGCGTCTACCATATGCCGCAGATAAAGAAATAAATAAGCCCAGATCCCTGCTCTCAAGGAACTCAGGTCTAGCAGAAGTGAATGAAGACCAGTGATTACAAGACACTGAAGTAAGCATTGCAGTGGAGGCTTACGTGGTCTAAAACTTTGGACTGCAGCTAATTTGCCAGTTAGGAGTACGTTCAAAGGCCAGAAAACCCAGCCAAAACTGACCTGAACAAAAAGGGGTCTATTTGTCTCAGATAACGAGGTCAGAGGTGAGCAGACCAGAGCTGAAACGGGGGCTCCGTGATGCCATCAAGCCTCTTCTATCTTTCCCTCTACCATCCATCGTAGCTTGGAGGCATTTGCCTTTAAGGCAAAGTTGGGGGGTGGGGAGGGGGGACAAAGGGCAGAATGAGGCATGCCTCTTCTTCTATCTGCCTCTTCTTCTATCTGCCTCTTCTTCTATCTGCCTCTTCTTCTATCTGTCTCTTCTATCTGGAAAGTATTGAGGAGGAAAAATTTTATTCTACCCTTCAAGGTTCTTCTAGCTGGTCTAACAATCAGATTGGCAGACAGATTAATATGAGAAAAACCAAAGTTTCAATGATGTATGCATGGAGACCCAACAATGCAATTAAGACTCAAAGAAATGACCAAGGCAGGCACTTTTAAATACATTTTTGGGCAAAGAGACAATAAATCGGTGAGGAATTGACAGGACAGAGAAAACTCATGTTGGGGAGCTTCAACTAGTATGAAATTCCAAGCAGGATTTAGGCTGTGGTAGTTAGTTAGTAAAAGTACAAGGTTTGTTTACACAGCCTTCTCAGCTCTGAATTTCCTATCTCAGGTGGTAAGGGTGTCTCTTCATCTCCTGGTACAGGGAGGGTATGTTTCAAATGGGAGGTTTATTTCCTGCTTTTCTGGTGACAAACGTGGGGGTGGGGTCAGAGTATTCTTGCATTGACTCTTTCTTGAATTAACTTTTAATTCAAGATAATCAATATGCCCAAGTGGCATATTTTGTAGCGGCCTGTCCCTGATCCTTAGAAAAGCAAAAACAAAACAAAACAAACAAAACTTTTCCAGAGGCCCCAGCAGATGAATGTTCTCTTGTGTCTCATCCAGCAGAACTGCAGCACAGGCCCACCCCTGGCTGGAAGGTGGCTGATAAGAAGGGGGCTTGGAGTAGGAATTAGGCTAGCCGACCCACAGTACAGAGCACACTAACGCATTTCAAAGTTCCCCGTTGTTCTTTCTCACCCACTCGAGCCACCACTGTCTCCTCTAGTTAATCTGAACACTGGCAGGGAAAGACGGGCAGATGGTCCCCAATAACGCCTATAATTATTGCTCCTCCAAAATATTTCCCTGGAGTGAGATGATGAACAAGGAAGTTCATCTTTTGGAGAATTTCCTCTTTACGTTCAGTCATTCAGGGTGGAACTAGACATTTAAAGAAGAGTCACTGTATCTCCCTAAATACGTTTACCCTTCCCCAATGTGGAGTTCAGCATCTAGACTACAGGAGAGTTAGCAGCCCCAACTCCATTTTCAGTTGAGGTGACTGAAACTTCACTCTTTCACTGGTATCCCCACCATCTCTTTACAAGAGAACTGAATGTTCCCTCCCAAGGGGATCCTCTTCCCCAGCTTCCTGGGAATCCCAGGCACTCCAAATATCCCCTCACCTACTGTCAAATAAGGGAATGGCATTCATTAGGCACTCATTATGTGCCAGGCACTATATTAAATTCCTTTAATCCTTCAACCACCACCTTATGAGAGGTGTTAAGGGACACAAAAATTAAGTCACTTGTCCAAGGTCACAAGGATGGTTAGTAGTAGAGTGGGAATTCAAACCTAGGCAGTCTGCCTCTCAGTGGGCACTGGACAGGGGCTCTTACTAGTAAATCACCTCTCCTCATCTATATTATATTCTTAATCTAAGTTACAGCTTAGGGAAAATTATATTCTTAGGAACTCTTTTGACCACAGACACTAGGACCTTGTAACCTGCTCTAAGTCAGCTTAGAAAGATACATAATTAGCACTAATAATTCAGGCATGTAAGAAAGTTTAAGATTTTAATTGCTCATTCATTTATTCAATAAATATTAATTGAACCCCTGATATATGCTAGGTACTACTCCTGGGCTGAGGACTCAACTATGAGCAAGATAGCATGGTCCCTCCCCTAAGGGTTTATAGTTTCTAAGGAAGACAAGCAAATACATAAAATTTGATGAAGCTATGATAGGAAAAATTTAAGGTACTATAAAAGTACATTCTAGTCATGGTTCCCATTTTGGGGGTGGAGGAGGGGAGCTGTCACTTCTAGGAGGAAGTGATATTTAAGTCCTTTGAAGGGTTGAAGTTAGCCAGACAAAGAACTTGATGGGAAAGAGTGTTCCAGGTAGAGGGTGTGTGTGTATGTGTGTGTGTGTGCATCTAGGGTCACGGAAACCTGACTTATTGGAGAATTGGAACGAATCACAAAACCTCTAGGGCAAAAGTTCAAGGGCAAGAGAGGAGTGGGCAGAAGTCAAGTCATGAAGAGCTCTATAACCTTCTAAACCAACTTAAGGTCAAGTGTTTTATTTATGGATTTTAGTTTTTTACAATTAGAATCACAATGTCACCAGTAAAGAAACTATAATACAGCTCATGTCATTTTTGTTCCAAATTAGCTCGTTAACTTCATGGTACATTGATCCTTTAAAAATGAGATTTTTTTCTCATTAACTTTAAGATGTTTGGAAATGAATTGCCTAACATTTGAAATCATTTCTTATGCTTTATAATAAAGGAAATAGGTATTCATGTGTTTGTGTTATCTGACAACACATTTTGGTTTTGGCTCTTCTTGTTTCATGATTCCTGATGAAAGACATATATGCCTCAGACCTTTCGTTGTACTCAGAGGCCACTTTCGAGGGTGACTTTCACACCACAGATTAGAGCTCTTCCCAGAGTGTAGGATTTTCAGCATTATTTTCAAGAAGATAACCAAGATTGAGCACAGTCTCGTCACCTTTTCTCCTTGTCCCTTGTCTGTCCCTGAGGCATCTGTGCCAATTGCGAGAGTGTCCTGGAGGCCAGTGAGCAAGGGACTCATGGGTCTGCTAAACCCTGGATGGAGAATGTAAGGAGTCCCAATACTACATGGAGGGAGTGGGGAGACAGGGAAGGAGGCAGAGCTGCCTTTGTGAGGAACCAAGAGAGGAGGAGATATGAGTTGTTTGGTATATGCTCTTTAGAAAATGGGGGTGAAGATGGTGCCCAGTCCTGGGGAGTGTGACCCCTCTGCAGCAAGGAGAAATAGCCCCAGCCCAGGTAATCCGGGGGCTCAGGGCTCTCTATTCACAGAGTAAAGAGTGTCAAAATTCTGAGGGATTCATCCATTCAACAAACATGCCATGGGAACACAGCAGTGAGTAAAACAGACCTGCATTCATGAACCTTATATTCTAGTGTAAAAAAGGAATATTTTATGACTAAATTGGGTTTGTTCCAAAAATGCAATTTTGAATTTTGGTCTTACGTGGGAAAAATCAATCAATGTAATTCATCACATTAATAGGATGAAAGAGAAAAATCACATATCATATTAATAGTTGGAGAAAAAAACATTTAGAAAATTCAATACCCATTCATAACTCTAGAAAACACCACAAGGACTACAAGGGGACCTTTCTTAACCTAATAAAGGACATTTACAAAACAACCTTTGATGAATGTCATACTTAATGGTAGATTGTTGAAAGTTTTCTTTTTGAGATTCATAGCGACACAAGGATCTTATTACCACTTTTATTCAACATATACCATTGAAGGACGCAAAGGTCTTAGCCAGTGCATTATGAAATGAAAAATTTAAAAATTGCATAATTACTGGAAATGAAGAAGTAAAACATCATTATTCACAGATGATATGACTATATATGTAGAAAATGGAAAGAAACTGCAACTAAAATAAAAGAATTAATAAGTGAGTTAAGTCACTACAAACAATATTTTAAAATCTATTTACATTTCTATACGCAAACAACAAAACAATCCAAACTATACCATTTAAAATAACTTCAGGTCCTGGATGGTTCAGTTGGTTAAGCGTCCAATTCTTGATTTTGGCTCAGGTCGCGATCTCACAGTTGCGAGACTGCGCCCCTCTCCCCCCATCAGTCCTCATACTGAGCATGCATGGTGCCTGCTTAAGATTCTATCTCTCTCTCTCTCTCTCTCTCTCCCTCAAAAAAAAAAAACAAAGTAAAAAAATAACTACAAAAAAATAAAATTAACTTCAAAAATATTAAATATCACAGAATAAATCTAAGAAAGGATAGATATGTAAGCCCTCAATGCAAACAGCTATAAAATATTATTAATAAATATAAAATAATGTCTAAATAATTGATGAGAAATACCATATTCATGGACTATAGGAATCAGAACTGTAAAGAATAATTCTTCCCAGATGGATCAGTATACTTAATGCAAACTCCCTCTGCTGGGGTTTTTTTTTAATGAAACGTGACAAGCTGCTTTTAAATTTAGTTAGAAAGCCAAGGACCAAGAATAGTTAAGACAATGTATTTATTTCTTTAGAGAGAAAGCACAGGAGCAGGGGAGGGGGGCAGAAGGAGAGAGGGAATCTTAAGCAGGCTTCACGCTGAGCATGGAACCCAATGCAGGGTCGCAGGGTTGATCTCACCACCCTGGGATCATGACCTGAGCTGAACTCAAGAGTCAGCCAGGCTCCCCAAGACAATTTTTTTTTTAAAGAAGAACAAAGCTGGATTTCCGATGAGCAAGATTATGAAGCTACACTTGTTATGATACCAGCGCAGAATGGTGCAGGAGAGAAACACTGAACAATGACATAGGAAGAGAGTCACAGGAGACGGCCACATGTGGACACTTGATTTGTGAGCAAGGTGTGGGGGGTATGGAGAATCTCTTCAATAAATAACATTGGGACAATTGAATATTCCTATAAAAAGAAACTTAACTCCTACCGTGTGCCATAGACAGACATTAATTTGAGATTTCTTCTTAGTCATAATGTGAAAAAAATGAAAGAACTTCAAGAAGATATAGTAGAATATTTCCACAGCTTGCATGTTTATTTTATTTTTGAAAGAGAGGGACAGACAGAGTGTGAGCAGGGGAGGGGCAGAGAGAGGGAGGGAGACAAGGAAGCAGGCTCCGGGCTCCGAGCTGTCAGCACAGAGCCCGATGCGGGACTCGAACCCACGAACCGTGAGATCATGACCTGAGCCGAAGTTGGACGCTTAACCGACTGAGCCACCCAGGCGCCCCTCCTCAATTTTAGAGTAGGGAAAGACTTTTAAAATGCAACATAAGAAATGCAAACCATAAAAGCACAAATCACGTATTTGGTTACATTGAAGTTAGTAACCTCTGCCCACCAAAAGATACCTTAAAGAGTGAAGAGGGAAGCTCAGAGTAGAAGACAGTTACAACACAAACTACAGTTAACAGGTTATCTCAAGAAGGCAAATACTGTCTACAGATTAGTAAGAAAAAAAGATCATCCGATACAAAAATGAATAAGAGCAAATCACAAAAGAGGCTATTCAAATGGCCAGTTAAGTCTTTTATGACATCAGAATTCCCAAAACACACACACAAAGTGAAAGAGAAACGTGACACAGAACAGTGGCTGATTGGCAGACATGGAATTCGAGGCAGAAGGGAGCAGGGTAGGCCAGCTCTTAGGCTGAAAGACTTAGTTGATAGTAAAGCAACACTATGTTTAGCTGGGATGCTTGGGACCAGCCTTTGCCATTGGAAAGCTTACCAGTTTTCTGTGGGTCTTTGGGTTTTCATGGAGTCTTTCCCTAGCCCCACACACCAACTCTGCCCTCAGTCATGGAGCCCAATTTTTCTCTATTGGCTGCTAAATATGATCATTCTGAAGGAGGCTTAAGGCTGTTTCTTTTTTCATTAGGAGTGTCTTTTGGGGCTGAACAGAGATCTACAGTTGATTTGTCAGCTGGCGGAAAGGGAGTGCGGAAAATGTAAATTGCAAATTGAATTTTTCTTGAAGGGACAGCCATTGGCTCACATTTTCAGATAATCAGTTATGATGCTGTCAAATAAAGTCACTCACAACAGGGGCCGACTAATAATAGCAAATGCGGATGACCTCACACTAACTCCTTAAAAATGCTTGTGGCTTCAGGTACATCTCTTGTGAGAAAACCTTGCAATAAGATTTGACCTGAAATCAAATGATTTGATGATGGAATCTGTAGCATTTTAAGAGTAACTGTGCAAGAAGACAACAATTATAGTCTTTCTTCTAAACACTTCTCGAGGTGCTTGGGTGGCTCAGTTGGTGAAGCGTTCGACTTTGGCTCAGGTCATGATCTCAGGTCTGGTTCGTGGGTTCCAGCCCCAAGGAGGGCTCTGTGCTGACAGCTCAGAGCCTGGAGCCTGCTTCGGATTCTGTGTCTCCCTCTGTCTCTGCCCCTCCTCTGCTCGTGCTCTCTCTCTCAAAAATAAATAAACATTAAAAAAAAAATTTTTTTTAATTAAACATTTCTCTGAAAGTGAGCTGAATTCTTCATTTGATGTGAAGTTTGACTCTACGATAGATTTTACTCCAAATGTCCCCAGAAGCACTATCTGGGCATAACAAACTACCACACACCTATAAATATTTTAACTTCAGCTATAACTTTATATACAGGGCCCATTGACAAAGTGGAAGCATTATATTAAATAAAAATGCAACCGGTCAGTTTTTGAAGATTTATATAGTGTAGTGAAAGTTTCTATACATTTATATATTTCAAAATATCTTTCTTAAAGTAGATTAGATTTTTTACATTGTATAAAGACTAATTTGGAGCATGGTTCAACTGTACTCAATTCTCGAAAATCAATTTTTATGCATTACCAATTATTCGCATTAATATGTCATAATCTCTATAACTTTAGACACTGACTTATTCATTTTTTTGACAGTAAAAAATAGAGCAACATAAAATAAAATCAGCATTGCCTTGGTGAAATGTTCTAGTAATCTTTCAAGTTTGAAAATGAAAGCCCCAGGAAAATGTCAAGCAATAGAAAGTTTATTAGGGTAATGGAAGAAAATGTACTCTCCTCAATGCTCAGAACTAGGGTATACCCCTGCAACTGTCTTTGGGTAAAACGTTTAAGTGAAGTATTGAATTACAAGTGTGTTTGAGTTAATGTAACAGGAGAAAATGTAGAAAATTCCTTGCCACTAATCACAGAGAATATTGTGTATGGTTGTTAAGTGAAACCACTTTTTTCACATTAGCTGATGCCCACAAAGTTGATAACAACATATAGGCGATTCCTAACAATCTATTATCCAGAACTTGCACTGCAGAGAGACCTGTAGAATGGTCCCTGGTAGGGCTGGCTTCCTGGGCATGTGACATGTGCAGTCACACAAGACCCCAAGCTTAAAAGGGCCTTGCACTTGATTTAATATTCTGGTCACCTCCTTGAAACGATTAATAATTTTTAGACAAAGGACCTGCGATTTCATTTTGTAGTGGACCCCACGTATTATATTACTGATCCTCATCTTTGGTGTGAAAACTGAATTGTGACTTGGGCCACACTTGATGACCCCCATTCCTTATTAAGGGAAGTCGCTTTGGCCTCGGCCAAATGTATACAGAGATCAGTGATTTCCCCAGTGGTCTTTCAACCATTTTCCCATCCTTTCTCTCTCTTCATCCTTGGATCTTCCCTCCTTGACGCTGACTGTTGTCCACACGTATGTAGGCCTATTATTACCGGACTCTCTAGTCCATTCCATTGACTATCCCTGTGCCATAACACAATGTTTCAACTAGTCCAGCTTTATGATAAATCTTGACATATGGTTATACAAGACCTTAGCTTCTTCAGAAGTGTCATGGTTATTCCTGGCCCTTCACTCTTCTAGATAAATTTTAAAATCAGCTTGTTATATTATTGGGATTTCAGAAGAATTAAAATCATTTGATTGACTTGATGATTTTAGGATAGATTAAAATCAGTCAAGGAGAGAAGTACATAGGGCAGAGTCCAGGAGCTACCAAATATGGAGCCTCTGTCATTCTCTTCCCATGGAGACATGCATGCATTTCTCTTCCAGTTTCAATGACTGACAAACTATTGTCAACTAGGGAAGTTCACCTGAGCCCAGCGTCCAGAGTTTTTACTGCGGCTCCATTACATAGGCATGATTGCTCACGTGGCTGATTTTAATCTCTAGTCACCAGTTCTTCCAGGCATGACCCAAAGTCCCCACCCCAAATCACATTGTTGTTCTTTTTGATGTAGCCAGCCACCACTCTAAATCATTCTGCTAGATTATCCAGTTACCCAAAGCTCCAGGGCAAACAAAGGCACTCCTATCGGGCACGGCAGTGCAAAGGCTTAGAGATGACAGGACAAAGGCCAGACCTCTTTTGAGGCAAGTTCAAAATCTTTACTGCATATGAATGAGATGAATAATGTAAGTTTACCTTCTCACATTCAATCAACTTTGTATTCCTAGAATGAATTCAACCTGATCATAAATTATTTTCTTTTTTGGATTACGGAATTTGGTTTTTTTTAAGATTTTGTGTAGGATTTTTACACCTATGTTCCTGAATGAGATGAGACTGTAAATTTTCTATTGATTATTGCTATAGGGGAGGCAGAACTTTACCTCTACCCACTTAGGGTTCTGGCTGGGCTGAAAATTAAATTGATACGAGACAGAATGAAAAGGGAAAAGCAGGAAAAGCCCACACAGGTTTACATGTACATGGGAGCCCCCATAGGAAAATGGAGACCCAAAGAAGTGACCAGGCCTGTGTTTAGACACTGGGTTGAACAGAGAGTAGCCATCATGGAAAAGTAACTAAAATATGTGGAAAGACTAAAGAAAGATAAGAATTATTGTAACAATGTCTGTGCAGACTTCTCTCTGCCTTGACTCTTCCTCTCCGATGACAAGAATGTTTCTTCCTCTTGGTGCAGAAAGACATCTTTCTCATGGGAATTTTTATCTCATGTTTTTAAGAAGAAAAAGAAATGTCAGAGTGTCCTTCGTGCATTTGCTGTTTTTCAAGCGTCTTGAGCTCAAAATAATCCTTGAGTCAAAGTAGTATATTTTGGGGTGGCATCTTCTGCCCCCCTTCACTGTCTTTGTCTAGTTTGGATATCAGAATTATGCTAATTTCACAAAATGAGTTGGGGGATGTTCCCACTTTTTTTTTTTTTTTAGAATTAACAAGGGGTTTTATCCAATTGGAATTATTATTTAATAAATGTTTGGTAGGATTTATGCTTTAATACTTGTTAGAATGTGTGAAGGTTTTTTTTTAACCTAAAAATTAAGTGTTGAATTTCATGTAATGCTTTTTTCTTATATCTATTAAGATTAGCATGTGATTTTTTTCTTTACAATGTGAATGTTGTGAATTGTAATGATAGGCTTCTGGTGTTGAACATCTAGCAGTTTCTAGTTTTGTATGTTGCTGGATTTGATTTGCAAATATTTTTCTAAAATAATGTTCATAAGTATAATTGGCCTACAATTTTTGTCTTGAATTATTCTTCTGTTATTATCAAGATGATATTAAATATATAAAATGAATTAATTTCTTTTTTTTTTTTTTTAACGTTTATTTATTTTTGAGACAGAGAGAGACAGAGCATGAACAGGGGAGGGTCAGAGAGAGGGAGACACAGAATCTGAAACAGGCTCCAGGCTCTGAGCTGTCAGCACAGATCCCGACGCGGGGCTTGAACTCACGGACCGCGAGATCATGACCTGAGCCTAAGTCGGCCACTCAACCGACTGAGCCACCCAGGCGCCCCTAATTTCTTTTTCTATAAAAGTTTAAATAAAGTAGAGATAGTCTGTTCCTTAAAGTTTTGGTATAATTCACTTATGAAACCTTCTAGACCTGATGCCTTTTGGCGAGGGATAATTTTGACCACCAATTTATCATTAATGAATGCTGGTATTTTTGCATTTAAAAATATCTTTTTTTAAAAAAAATCTTTCTTGAGTCCTATAGTGGTTGTATTTTTCTTAAAATGACTATTTTATCCATGTTTTCAAAATTAGTGTCATGACTTGCATATTTTATTCAAAAATCCCTAGTAGAACTTACTCTTCTTCAAGCCTAGTACTAATTACTTATACCTTCTGTTTTTTTCTTGATCAAAACTGCCAGAATTTTTAGTCTGCTCAAATAACCACTTTTGTGTTGATCATCTTTATAGAATTTATTTCATTAATTTATAAATTATCATTATTATTTTCTTTATTTTACTCTCTGTGGGATGATTTGGGAGTTTGTTCCTGCTGACTTTTAATCTTAGGTCATTCATTTTCTATCTTCTTATTTCTATCATAGATGTTTATGAGTCTATTCTTTGAGTCTATTCCTAATACTGCTTTAGCTGTATTCCACAAATGTTGACACATGTTTATCAGAAGCAAGTGCAAATCCCCTGACTCAGAAACGTATGTATTTGTTTATGTATCCATATGGAAGACAGTTGGGCCAGACCCCAGGCAATGGATTGGGGAGGAAATGGGTCAGATCATTTGGCTGTTATTCTGAGTAAGATGAGAAGTCGTGGAAAGATTTTGAACCGTGAAAACACATGATCTGACTCCCTTTAATATGATCACTCTGGATGTATTAACTGCAAATATGAATTTTACAATAAAAACCAGTAAAGATAGGGAAAAAGAATTAGCTCTGCCATTTTGTCAAATAGACTCATAACAGAGTTTTCAAAATCATCGGCTCCATACACATAACAAGTATTTATTGATAGGAAGACTATGTAACCTTTTGTCCAAAGGGGCACTTCTGAACATGGAGGACACTATTCATAATCATGCAAGAAAAACAGAAGATTGCAAGGACTGTGCTAGGGTGACCATGTAACCAGCTTTGCCCATCTACTGAGCCCTTCCTGTGACTTATAGTGTGCCAGTTCCCCTAGGAGGACACGGAGCTTCAACTGAGAAAAAAGAAGGGCCTTGGGAAAGACAAATCCCTTCCATACAATGTGATCAGAGCTGTTGAGGATGACGGAGAACAAGCCAGGCAGCCCCTCTGTCTTCACAGGCTCTTTATGAAGAATAATGTTTTTAAAGTAAAGCCATGCTGGCAACAGCACATTTCCAGACCTGTAACATCTTGCATCTGATCTATTTGAGTTTTCTTGATGTATTTTCTTAATGTCTTTGATTATCACACCACTGCTGCCTCAGTTTCCTAGGACTGCAATTACTGCAAACTTGGTGATTTAAAATAGTAGATGTTTACTCTTTTAGAGTTCTGGAGGCCAGAAGTCTGAAATAAGGTGTCGGCAAGATTGGTGTTGAGGGAAGAATTATCCCATGCTTCTCTACTAGTTTCTGATGATTGCTGGCAATCCTTGGTGTTTCTTTGCTTGTAGACATTTATGTCTGATCTCTCCCCTGTCTTCACATTTCCTTTTTTCTGACTCCCGGCATCCTCTCCTCTTCTTATAAAAACACCAGTCATAGGATTCAGGGCCCAGACTAAATTCAGGATGAGATCCTCAGCTAATTGCATCTACAAATTTTCCAAATGGTCACATCCTGAGGCTTTGAGTGGACGTGAATTTTTAGGGGACACCACTCAATCCACTACAATTGCCTGAAATACAAAAAAACAAAACAAAACAACAACAGCAACAACACCTGATATAATTCTGAAGCATGAAAGAAAAAAGAACTTTCCTAAATGAGACTTTTGAATGTCTTAATACTTTGTCCTGGATCTGAGGAAATAAAGGATATTTGCGGTGGCATTGCTTTAAAAAACACTCAATTGGAAAGAGGGGATGGGGTCAGAGGCTAAAGGCCACAAAAAGAGAGAATTGTTAACAGCTATTGATGGAGTCTTTGCGGGGGAGAACAATCACTTATCAGAGCATCTATCAAGCCTGTGGATAGTTTTAATGCGTAAATGTAAATAAGAATGACAATGTCTCCATGAAGTGTTTAAAAATGCTTATCCAACATTTATTCAATACTGGGTTTCTGCTGAAATACGAACTTTAATAACTTTGTTAGATACATAATAGAAAATGGATTAGCACCAGTAAGCATTTCATTAAGTTGGCTCCAAATCCTTCCAGTGGCAAATGATTTAGAGTGATTTATTGGCATGATTTAGCCTTAATCAGTGCTTGAGAACTGAGTGACAATCTCTTAATATTTAACAATATATTTAAAGACATAACTATGTAAACCTCCTAGATTATTGCCCTTTCTTCAGCATGCTTCTCTGGAAACACTTTTCTTGGAATTCATGAGAGGTCATTCTAGAAAATGAGGTAAACTAAAGAGCAGACTAAGAACAATGGGTACAAAATACAAAGTGACAGAATAGAGCAAGATCTTTAAAAATTCTAATTATATGTGCTTCCAACCCAGGAAGCCCTAAAGCAGAAAACAGATGGACATCCATTGGGGATGCTATAGAATGGAGACTCTTGGGATCCCTTCTACTTCTAAGAGTCTATGATATTCCTGAGTTGTGGAGAAGCGAGCACTGCTGAAAATGCCAACATGCCTGAGTGAAGGGGACTAAGGCAAGTGACTTAGCAGCATGGAAGGCATGGCTTCTAAGTCTCATTGGAAATCCATACCCCAAGCCAAGTGGTGGCCTAGGTAATAGCAAGGCAGAGTAATGTAATAGAAATATACCAGCTTTCCAAGCAGGTGGATCTGAATCTTGGCCCTTCTATCTGTAGCTGTGTGTGTCTGTGTTCCTTTACATACCTCAATTAACATTCAAATGAGATAGGTGTGCCTGGGTGGCTCAGTCAGTTAACTGCCTGACTTCAGCTCAAGTTTTGATCTCATAGTTTATGGGTTTGAGCCCATTGAGCTGTGCTGACTGCTCAGAGCCTGGAGCCTGCTTCAGACTCTGTGTCTCCCATTCTCTCTCTGCCCCTCCCTTGCTCACGCTCTATCTCTCCCTCTCAAAAATAAATAAACTTAAAAAAAAAAAAAAGAAAAATTCAAATGAGATAAAATATGCAAAGTACCTGAATATTAGGAACACCACAAATGGTAGCTGGTATTATTCATAACTAGGAAAGAGGAAGGAAATAGTTGCATAAATGGCAAAAATTCTCGCCATAAAACCGTTTACATAGTGTGCATAAACTTTTAATACGTACCATAGTGTCTTTTCTTTTATCATTAAGAAAAATTGTATCGACATAAAGAAGTATAGGATGGGGGTTACTTGCACATTTCAGCATGTCGGCACCATGCCCATGCCATCCTGGACCTGAAAATATATGCTGCTGGTGCTGCTGCTAAAGCATTGGGGTATCACTGGCTGGCCCCCCTTATTTCACTTCCCAAACAAGAAAATATTTTGTGTGCACTTTTGTGGGGAAGAAAATATTTTTTCTTTCTTTGAAAGAATGAGATACTTAGGAAAAAAATGTATTCCCATAATTTAAAAAAGGATCAGAATGCTCTCATCAGTACGGAGTCATTTTTGCTGGAGCGGGTCAAAAATCAGCGTTCTTGCTGCAGAGCTTTACTGAAACAATGTTGAAGTTGATGTCTGATTATCAAGTAATTCAGTTAGGTTAGGCACTTTTACATAACTTTCAGTGACTTGAATATGGCTGGTTTTCATAGATTCAGGCTGTTGGGAGAAATTCTCCATGGATCTCAGGCCTGTAGTCTCTCAGCGACTTTTAACATCTTGCAAACAGAGACAGTGGCTACCTTTGTTAAGAACTACTTTTCAAGGATGTTTATAGAGAGAACCACCTTGACAGATAAGAGATAGTGTTTCTCTCTGGAGAAAGGGACCGGCATGTTTGCTGCCCGGTATAGTAAATATAATGTCTCTGGAGTGAAGAACAGGTGTGCTTACTACCCATTATAAAAGATTCAAGTTTAAGTTCCCCTCCTACAACACAACCTGCTGGGTGTGAAGGTATCAGGCCTTCTTCTGTTGTCCTTTGGAGGTTGGGGCTTAGGTAATGTCCACAAATGCTACTATTCTGGCTACTACTGGTGCTGTGAATAATAAACTGTTCTTTGTCTCTGACATGGGAGTCTTGTGTCTTCTACCAGCATCCATGAGACAGTAGCAGGTGAACTAGTTAGCTGGCAGGTTGGTAAATCTTACATCCTTTGCCTTCTTGACACACACCTGAAATTTTTATTTGATCCCTAACAGAAGGAACTCAGAAAAGGTACATAGTCTAATAAAGTAAGTGAGGACCCGGGGAAGTTCTTTTATTCATTTTGCTATGCTCACAGCGAGAGAAATATCTCAGTTATTTTTAACTCTTTACTACTGAAGGCCCTGGAAGAGGGCTGAAAAGAAAGTCAAATTTGTCGTAAAGTAGGAAAATCTTTGTTATAAAGAGCTCTGTGCCTGGAGCTGGGAATTGCAAACCCTTGGATTCAAATTCGAGCTCCGCTCTTAAAGCCTTGGGCAAGTCACTGAGCCTCTCAGAGGTTGAGCAAGGTCATCCGTAAGGCCCCTTTTCAAGTTCTAAAGACTATGATCATCTACTCTGAAAGTTGCCATGATTCCTTTAAACGAAACTTTGGCTACACAATTTCAGCTGTGTGGAAAGCCATGCCTCAGTTAGCTGCAGTTATGGCACACAAGTCATTAGATTGTCTGTATTGCATATCAGACTTTACTGCTTACACAACGTCAATTGCTAGGAACCCTTTTGGTGATTTGAAAACAATCAGTGCCTTCAGTATGAAGCCACATACAGAATTAGGTGTGAAACTCCACAAGTAATCTAGCTGCAATGGTGAGATTTGGAAAAAATGCCTTCATTTCTGAAGGGTGGGATAGTTCAGTGGTTAAAAGGACACATCTTAAAGCCAAACCATGAGGCTTCCTAACTTGGCTTTGGCACTCACTAGCTCGGCAGTCTTGGGCAAATTACGTAAGCCTCCCTATGCTTCAATTTCCTCCTGTATAAAGTGGAGATAAATATCATACGTACCTCACATAAGGCAACAAGAACGGGGCTTGGTAAAGGTAATTGCTGAATTGGTGTCAGTTATTTTCATGAGATCATGTCACAGGAGATAATTAGTTCTAAAATGTTAAGAATCATTTTAGTCCTAAAATGTTAAGAGAAACAAAGGCACAAACAATAATTCTCCCATGGTAGACCATTGATCCACTGATTGCTTTCTGAAAACCTGATTAGAGTAAGGGGATGAGGAAATAAACATTTTCTGCAGCCCCATCTGTAGCTGGTGGGGGTGGTGGGGGCAGGAAGATGGGTGAGACCCTGATGCTACTCAAATCTGACCTCTTCCTTTCCCACTTTCTCAGCCACCTTAGGTAAGTAAAGGAACGGTTAAATCTGGGGAATCTTACAGAGTACCAAGAACAAAACCTTTTAATGAGCTTTGGATGGATTGAGAGATTTAGTAGGAGCCCTTTTTTCCCATCTAAATTGTATCTACCAAGAGGTTTTGCAGAGTAACAGAGTGGGGCTTTCTACCTCTCATGGTTTTGTGAACCATTGTGCCCTAGGGTCACAAGGGATATGGAGCACCCCCCCCCCATACCCACCATAGTGTGACAAAATACTAGTTGTGATAACTAGCATGGCAGTGTGCAAAGCTCTTTCACATGGTTCTCATTTGAACCTCACAACAACACTGGGAGAGGAAGAACACATGATCTGAAATCAGAGTTCACTTGTTGGGTAATTTACAAAAAATGTGCTAATTGCCTACCATGTGTCAGGCCATTGCCCTGATTTCCCAGTGGCCTCAGCTCTTTGGCTTTTAGTTAAGCCTCATCATAAGCAAGCCCACTCTTATTTCTAACTCTTTTTGGGGGGCCAAAGTGCTTTGATTAAGAGGGGAATGAGGATTAAGTTGCTGTAAGCATGGACGGGACAGGGGATTTCTGTAGCATTCTGATTATCATGCTTTCCTGCTGGACATTTATATTAGCAGTCTGAGTGGATAAAATGCGTAAGTCAGTGACTCATATTCTAGCATGCCTAGAGCAGACTAGTAAGGAGCAAATGTGACAATTTATAAAGTCGTGTGTGTGTGTGTGTGTGTGTGTGTGTAATCAATTATATATTTTTAGAAACCAGAGGAGTGCTTAACACTTCCTAGAATGTGTAATTTTCCTGAAACAAGGTTTCAAGTGAAGTGACATTTTATATCAACTCATGAAGTCAAAGAAGTCAAAACCATGGTAAATTATATTTAGGCTAATATCAGAATGTTATACTTGCAAACACACAAGAGACAATAATAGCTAAAAGCAAATAAATAACATAGATTGGCTCTAAAATAAGTAAATAAGGTGAAAATCATGTATAGTAAAAATGTGTCTTGGAGATACCTTATAATTATTCACACAGTATTCTGATCATACTGACTTTTTGAAACAAATAATTAATTTCATGTCTTTGTCAATGATTGAGAAAACTTTAAAATCACTCGCTCTTCTATCTTTGGGTTCTGGAACTCCTGAAGATGGTTTTCTGATTTGGTTGCATCCACTATGCAAGTCATGGGATTGCTGATACTGAAGAATGCTCACATAGGAATTTTCAGTTAGCTTAACAAACTTTAGATGTACGTATGACATGATTTCACTGTACCTTTCAATACTCCCATCATTCAATGAGAGAAAATGAGAAATAAGCCAATGTATGGAATTTTAAAAAGTGACAAAACAAATTAAGAAAAGGCAGAGCAAGAAAACAGTAAAGCCAAAGAGAGACATTCATAAATTCAAAAACATAAAATTGGTTGAATTAATAAATCCAATAGGTGGCTTTTGAAATTCTAAAACAAAATGGTCCATGCTCATGGATTGAGAGAACAAACATTTTTAAGATGTCCATACTACCCAAAACAATCTACAGATTTAATACAATCTCCATCAAAATACCAATAGCATTTTTCACGGAACCAGGACAAATAATCTTGAAATTTGTGTGAAATCACAAAAGACCATGAATAGCCAAAGCAATGCTGAAAAAGAACAGCAAAGCTGGAGGTATCACACTCTTGGATTTCAAGATATACCACAAAGCTATAGTAATTAAAAACAATATGGTACTGGCACAAAAATAGACACATAGATCAATAGAACAGAATAGATATCCCAGAAACAAACCCAGGATTATATGGTCAATTCATCTTCAACAAAGGAGGCAAGACCACGCAATGGAAAAAAGATGGTCTCTTCAAAAAATGGTGTTGGGCCAACTGGACAGCAACAACAAACTGGACCACGTTTTTACACCATACACAAAAATAAACTCAAAATGGATTAAAGACCTAAAAGTGAGACAGGAAACCATAAACATTCTAGAAGAGAGCAAAGGTAGTAATTTCTCTGACATTGGCCAAGCAACATTTTTCTGGATATGTCCCCTGAAGCAAGGGAAACAAAAGCAAAAATATGCTATTGGGACTACATCAAAATAAAAAGCTTCTTCTGCACAGCAAAGGAAACAGTCAATAAAACAGAAAGTCAACCTACTGAATGGGAGAGGATATGTGCAAATGGCATATCCAATAACGGGTTAGTATCCAAAATATATAAAGAACTTACACAACTCAACACCAAAAAACCCAAATAATCCAGTTAAAAAATGAGCAGAAGACATGAACGGACATATCTCCAAAGAAGACACAAGATGGTCAACATCATTCATTATCAGGTAAATGCAAATCAAAACCACAAGGAGATATCTCACATCTGTCAGAAGGTCTAAAATCAACAACGCAAGAAACAAGTGTTGGTGAGGACATAGAGAAAAAAAGAACCCTCCTGCACTATTGGTAGAAATACAAACTGGTACAGCCACTATGGAAAACAGTACGGAGGCTCCTCAAAAAATTAAAAATAGAATTACCATACAATCTATTAATTCCACTACTGGCTATTTACCCGTAGAATGTGAAAACACTAATTTTAAAAATATATGCACTCTTATATTTATTGTAGCATTATTTACAACAGTCAAATTATGGAAGCAATTCAAGTGTCCATGTATCGATGAATGGATAAAGAAGTAGCACACACACACACACACACACACACACTGGAATATTAGTCATAAAAAAGAATGACGTATTCCCATTTGCACTGACCTGGATGGACCTAGAAAATATAATGTTAAGTGAATAAGTCGGTCGGAGAAAGGCAAATACCCTATGTTTTCACTCATACATGTAATTTAAGAAACAAAACAAAGAAAGAACAACAACAAAAAAAGACACAAACAAAAAAAACACTCTGAAATAGAACAAACTCGTGGTTACCAGAGGGGAGGTGGGTAGGAAGATGCGTGAAATAGGTGAAGGGGATTAAGTGTTCCCTTATGGTGATGAGCACAGAGTAATGTACAGCATTGTGGAAACACTATTGTACATCTGAAACTAATATAACCATATGTTAATTGTACTGGAAGTAAAAATTTTTAGAAGATACAGTTGGACAAGATGGTTTTGCACTGCACAAATCAGATTTTTTTTTTCAGTAAATACAGTGTGGTACCGTAAATGTAAAAAAAAAAAAAAAAAAAAAAAAAGGAAAAATTCCTATAGCTCACCAATCAACTAGAGTGTAAGCCCCATAAGGATACAATACCTGGCATATAATGGCCACATAATAAGTATTGTTTAAATGAATGAATAGATTAAGAAAATAGATTAAAAAACACTTTGGCTCTTTTGCTTATTCTTTTTTTTTAAATTTTTTAATGTTTTTATTTTTGAGACAGAGAGAGACAGAGCATGAGCAGGGGAGGGGCAGAGAGAGAGGGAGACACAGAATCCGAAGCAGGCTCCAGGCTCCGAGATGTCAGCAGAGAGCCCGATGCGGGGCACGAACTCACAGACTGTGAGATCATGACCTGAGCTGAAGTCGGATGCTCAACCGACTGAGCCACCCAGGCGCCCCGTCTTTTGCTTATTCTTTACATGAATAGGGGAAAGAGAGAGAATGGAAACCAGTGGGATATTGAAGGCCAAGACTAATGGTGGCATCCATCACTTCTACCTAAGGTATTATCTGAGCTGACCCTTCCTGGAAGCAGGGGGATCTGGGAAAGGCATTCTTCCTGTGCCCAGGGGGAAAAAATGAAATGATTTGCTTTCTCTGCAACTGACAATGCCTGGAAGATTCTCTTGTCTCCTCTCAACTCTAAACATAGTCTGTCCATCTTTTAGGCTTTTGTCACCTGATGTTATGTGCATATTTTTGTGGCTTATCTTTCCCAATCAGATGGTGAGATCCAGGAGAAGAGAAATCATGCCTTAAACTTCTTGTCCTAAACAGCACCCAGCATGGGGCCCAGTGTGCTCAAAAAATTCCTCACTCCTACAGAGTGCATTTCAATTTACAGAGTGTCTTCACAGATTTATCTCACTGTTGATTGCTGAAGTGGAGGACCAGTTTTTCTGACTTGATGATATACGAATGTTTGGATGAGTTGCAGAACGTTGAGCAAAGCAAATGTTTCCATTCCATCCAATTAAGCCAGGCCCACATAGACATCACCTCTCTCTTTCATTCCTAAAATAAACTCTACCGGGTCATGCTGTATTTTTCTTTTATTACTGCTGGCATTTTATTTAAATTTTTTAATCCATATTCATAAATGGGATGGTAGTCTTTTTCTTGTGCTTTTCTTCTCATGTTTTATATCAGGGTTATACTATTTGGAAATTAATAACCCCAGATGGCAGAACTACACACACAGGCGTCCCAATCTCTAAGGTTCTGCTTGGAGAACAGATCCCAGGACAACTGCCTGGCCAAATTGTCCATGACATGAAAGAGAAACAAAGTTTTATTTGGGTAAGTCACAGAAATCTGGGGGGGTGGGGGGCAGTTCTTGTTACAGCAGCAAGCATTGATTTTCCTGACTCATGCATCCTTCTCATCTCAGGTCCCTCCATCACCCCAGATGTCTCCTATGCATGGATGACCCTTCAAAAGCCTTAGCCTCACAATTACTCTTAAGTTTATTAACCTTCATAACCGCTTTCCTTTTAGTGACATTTAATGACAATCCTAGAGCTTGTCATCCCCTAGAGCTTCTTTTCCTTGGCAGTCATAAGCTCCAACAGCCACTCTGGCCCACGGCTGCCTTTAGCTGCAATGCAGTCACTTCCGTGTTCTTCAACACCCTTAAGAACTCTTACCGCTTTTCTGTTATGGTCTATCTGACTGTACTTCCTTCCCTATTCATCTGCATTAGTCAGCCCAAGCTGCCATAACAAAATTCCAAGGACTAGGTGTCTTAAACAACAGAAATTTATTTCTTACAGTTCAGGGACTAGAAGTCCAAGATTAAGGTTTTGGCTGATTCCATTTTTGGTGAGAACTCTCATTCTGGCTTGTGGACAGTGACCTTCTAGCTATGTCCTCATATGGCCTTTCCTTTGTGTGTGTGTATGGAGAGAGAGAGAGCTCTCTGGTGTCTCTTCCTATAAGGACACTAATCTTATTGGACAGGGGCCCACCCCTATGACCTCGTTAAACCTCACTCACTTCCTTAGATATCCCATCTCCAAATATAGGAGATTCCACATATGAGTTAGGGCTTCCACATATGAATTTTAGGGGAGCACAAACATTCAGTCCATAACACCCATTTATTCTGAGTGATCCCTATTCTCAATCATTCTTGGGATAACTAATACCTTGACTGCCTTGAGCACTGTCCTTCCATCACCCCAGTTTAGGGAAACTAAACATGGATCAATCCTAGCATCCACTTCCTTTACTCCCACACCTACCCTGCTGGGTACCACCGGAAAAAAATCACACAAATGTATACACATGTCATTGTCTTCAACTTGAAAACCCTTTACATTTCCCTAGTCATTTTTGTCTCTTATTTCCCACGAAGGGATCCAGAATATGCCACTGTGGCATAAAAATTATTTTGAGCTGAAGGCATTTGAGAATCACCAGATACAAAAAGAGGTGTGTGTGTGTGTGTGTGTGTGCGTTGTGTGTGTGTGTTTTCTGAACTCTCCTTATCTTCCTGAAAGCAGAGTCTTCCAGAAGAACTCATCTGTCATAAATCTACTTACTGGGAGCAGGATCGACTCCTATCACTGCAGACAAGAAGTCAGCACCAGGACAACCCATCACCTAAACAGACATTGTCACAGAACTATCATCTCTTCCATCTGTTCTGCTGGGTGCCCATTTATCTTTCTTAAAAGTCATTTGTTTTCCCAAGTACCCTTCTCTCCCTTTTCTTCCCCTAATAAGATCATATATAAGCCCCAAATTCTAACCATCTCCTTAAGTCACATTTTCTGTAAACTTCTGTGTACAAAAGGCCCCCTTTTGCACAGGGGAGATGTTCCAAGACCCCCAGTATGTGCCTGAAACCATGATAGTACCGAACCTCAGATATGCTAGGTTTTTTCCACACATACATACTTATGATAAAGTTTAATTTATAAATTAGGCACAGTAAGAGATTCACAACAATAACTAGTAGTAAAACAAATAATTATAACATACTGTAATAAAATGAATGTGGTCTTTCTCTTAAAATCTTATTGTATTCTACTCACCCTTCTTGTGATGTGAGAGAATAAAATGCCTACATGATGACATAAAGTGAGATGAATGATACTGGCCCTCTGATGCAGGGTTAGGCCACTAGGGAGGATCATCTGCTTCCAGACTGTGGTTGACCATGGGGAACTTAAACCTTAGAAAGGGGAAACTGCAAACAAGAGGGACTACTGTGTGTATGCGAATAAACATCTGTGTTTTCTCCTGTGAATCTGTCATTTGTCAGTTTAATCCTCAGGACCCAAGAGATAGAACCTAAGAGGGTAGAGAAAAAATTTTTCCTCCCTGACACCCACAACAATTACTTCAGATCTTCACTTTCTTTAAGCTCCTTCCCAATATATTGTTTCCTCTCAATCTCATCAAATGACCTCCTTTTCTATTTTTCTCTTTATAGAGAACTCGAGATCCTTAGGCAAAGAGTCTCTCAACTTCCTAGCCAGTGCTCCAAATCCTGTTTGTGTTCATACCTATCTTCTTCTTCTCTCTTCTCTGTTTCCCTTGTGTACTCATTGCCTACCTGCCTGTCTTCCTTCTTTCCCTTCTTCCTCCTTTCCCTCTTCCTGCCCTAACCTCTTTCCCTTCTACTGTCTCATGCCTTTATTTCATTCTTTATGCCATGTCTTAGCTAGAGCTTCCTTCTCTCCTCTCCTGACTTTTCCATACCAACATTTAAATATGCCCACGCCTTCTG
Source organism: Panthera uncia (assembly GCF_023721935.1). Lineage (NCBI taxonomy): Eukaryota > Metazoa > Chordata > Mammalia > Carnivora > Felidae > Panthera > Panthera uncia. Next base: position 72,036,926 of record NC_064809.1, read on the forward strand.
AATTTCAACAGCCCTCTCTTGATTCTGCACTCCCCCTACATAGTTCAGCCTCTATCTTTTGTTCTCCTTCCCTCGTATCCACACTTCTTGAAAGAGATGTCTGCACTTACTCATTTCTTATGCATTCCTCAACCCACTGCCATATGTCTTCCTCTTCCACTTAACTACTCCTGCCAAGGTCACCTGTTTCTAAATACAATGAACATTTCCAGGCTTTCTCTTCCTAAATCTCTATAATGCATTTGACCCTGATGGACACCATCTCCTTTTTCTCATTTGGCATCAGTGATTCTACCCTCCTTCTCTACTGTGGCTCTTCCCTTAGTTCCTCCTCTTCCAACTACTGAAATGTTGCTATCTCCATTGTTCTATCCTCTTCTCTTCTCTTCTCTTCTCTTCTCTTCTCTTGATACACGGTCTCTGATTTGTGATCTACTTCCATGGTTTGAACTACTAACTAAATGCTGAATGACCACCAACATTTAAATGTCTGGCTCAGCTCTTTCTTCTGAGCTCCAGGCATCTTCATCCATCTTTGTACTGGACATTCCTTCTTTGATGCCCCACAAGGTACTCCATCTCAACATGTCCAAGATGAAATCCATTTTTTTCTCCCTTCAACATATTCCCCATCATGGAAAATGGCACCATCCTTTACTGTAACACCCAATATATAAGTCTGAAGGTAAGTCTTGATGCTTCTTTCCACCTTCCTCCATCAAATCAGACACTAATCTCATCAATCTCAGCATCTTAACATCTCCCAACTACATCCCCTTCTCCATCTCCATTACCATATCTCAATTCATGCCTTCATCATCTCTTACTTGGAGGATGATCATCTCTTACTTGGATCTCTTACTTACTTACTCTTACAGTATTGTAACTAGTCTGTTACTTACTCCTCACTGCAAACAGAAAGCTCTTTCTTTTTTTTTTTTTCAATATATGAAATTTATTGTCAAATTGGTTTCCATACAACACCCAGTGCTCATCCCAAAAGGTGCCCTCCTCAATACCCATCCCCCACCCTCCCCTCCCTCCCACCCCCCATCAACCCTCAGTTTGTTCTCAGTTTTTAACAGTCTCTTATGCTTTGGCTCTCTCCCACTCTAAACTCTTTTTTTTTTTCCTTCCCCTCCCCCATGGGTTTCTGTTAAGTTTCTCAGGATCCACATAAGAGTGAAACCATATGGTATCTGTCTTTCTTTGTATGGCTTATTTCACTTAGCATCACACTCTCCAGTTCCATCCACGTTGCTACAAAAGGCCATATTTCATTCTTTCTCATTGCCACGTAGTATTCCATTGTGTATATAAACCACAATTTCTTTATCCATTCATCAGTTGATGGACATTTAGGCTCTTTCCATAATTTGGCTATTGTTGAGAGTGCTGCTATAAACATTGGGGTACAAGTGCCCCTATGCATCAGTACTCCTGTATCCCTTGGGTAAATTCCTAGCAGTGCTATTGCTGGGTCATAGGGTAGGTCTATTTTTAATTTTCTGAGGAACCTCCACACTGCTTTCCAGAGCGGCTGCACCAATTTGCATTCCCACCAACAGTGCAAGAGGGTTCCCGTTTCTCCACATCCTCTCCAGCATCTATAGTCTCCTGATTTGTTCATTTTGGCCACTCTGACTGGTGTGAGGTGATATCTGAGTGTGGTTTTGATTTGTATTTCCCTGATAAGGAGCGACGTTGAGCATCTTTTCATGTGCCTGTTGGCCATCCGGATGTCTTTAGAGAAGTGTCTATTCATGTTTTCTGCCCATTTCTTCACTGGGTTATTTGTTTTTCGGGTGTGGAGTTTGGTGAGCTCTTTATAGATTTTGGATACTAGCCCTTTGTCTGATATGTCATTTGCAAATATCTTTTCCCATTCCATTGGTTGCCTTTTAGTTTTGTTGGTTGTTTCCTTTGCTGTACAGAAGCTCAGAAAGCTCTCTCTAATTACACAGAAGAAGAAAAATCATTTCCCTCCTACCTAACTTAGGTTCATTCCTGAGATCCTACAAATTAGAGTGACAAAAGACAGGTTAACAAGAGAAAAACAAAAGCACATTAACAAGTGCATCGTGCATACACATGGGAGTATTCAGTGATGACTAACTCAAAAGAATGGTTAGAATTTTGTCTTACATAGCATCTTAACAGAAGAACAATAATTTTTAGAGAAGTAACAAGATAGAGGAAAAGGACTGAGTTTCTAGGGCAGCAAATAGTGGGAAGGTAAATATATGGGACAACTAATGGAAGATAAAGGCTGATTAGTAAATTTGTGATGTAAATTTTAGTAAAGTTTGTCAGTCGCATCTTGGGCTGATAAGAGTCTAGAGCTATCTCTTGTAATTAACTTCTGTCCTTCCTGGTAGAGAGAGGAAGGCAACCATCTTTACAAATTCATGTCTTGCTTTTAGGCAAATAAGAGGAGGGCAGAGAGCTTTTCTCATATCTGCTTCAGCGCAAAATAATTCTTATGCCATAATGGCATTTTGGGGGACATATTTTGCTACCCTTCGGTTACAAACCATATCACTGTAGCTGCTAAATTCATTTACAGCCTGACCTCCTAGCTTTCGGAATAAGAGTGAAATGACTTGGAGTGGTATACAGGATCCTTCATAATCTCACTTTTGCCTACCTTGTCAACTTCCCTTTGGTCGAGTTCCTACTTCTATCCATTCCTAACTGTAGTTCTGGCAAAACCAAACTACTGTATTTGCAACTCACTGGATGCATCACATTCTCTCTAGCCTCTCAGCCTTTACCCATGCTACTCCCTCCAACGGGATAGAATCCCCTCCCTCCCTCTCCACTTCACGTACAAACTCATTCTTCATGGCTTGTCTTGGGTTATTCTATCCTTAGGAAAACTTTTCTGGACACTCAGCTCTGCCACCCTTCTTTGTTCTCCTGTAATGTTTTGTGCATATCTTCATTATTATCCTTATGTGAGCTCGAAATGACTTGTCTAGTTTCAATCAGTGAAATCCTAAAAATTGTGCACCTTTAATCTCTCTACAAACCTGCCCTACTCTTGCTCCTGGGCCACTGTAAAGGACTCCATTTGGTTTCCCTCCTTCCCATCCTGCCTTCTCCACACTTAACCCATATCAACATCACTACCATAGGGTTTGGGTTTTTTTCCAGATGCAAATTGAATATCCTTCTCCTGCTCCAAAAGGATCTTTTAAGGAGGGCTTAGATCAGAATTAGTTCAGAAAATGTTGCTTTCACCCATGAATAAATGAATGAGGTGAAAGGTGACTTCATAGAAGTGGGATTTTTGCCAGGTCATTTAGGACCAATAAGCTATCAATCAGTGGAACATACTAGGGAGTATATTCTTGGTGCCTCATTAAGGACCATGAGTACACCACGTTAGAATGCATTCTTTAGATAGAGGAATTGTGGGGGTGAGCACTTGAAAAATTGCCTGGAGCCAATCTAAGGAGAATTTTAAATGTAGTTCTGAAGAGTTGTATCATTAAATGTATTTTATGCAAGATGAAAATTGAGTTCTGTATCTCATTTCCCTACTTGAGACTAAACACAGTTTAGTAAAGTTAAATGTGCAGTGAAAGGAACTATTTTAATTATTATTATTAGGTGAAAGGCCACACACAATATTTCAGAAGACTGAAAACTCAATGTCATAGCAATGCCAGAAGAGAAGCCAGGAGAGATGTTGGGAGGGTAAGAGCTGAAGGGGCAGATAGAAATCATTTTAAAGGCTGCAATTTTAATATCCTGATATGAAAATCACAGATATAGATTGACCTGGAAAAATATTTTTTAAAAAATTTGTTAATGTTTGTTTTTAATTGAGAGAGAGAGAGAGGAAGAGACAGAACACATGTGGGGGAGGGGCAGAGAGAGAGAGGGAGAGAGAAAGGCAGAGTCTGAAGCAGGCTCCAGGCTCTGAGCTGTCCGTACAGAGCTCAACACGGGGCTCGAACTCACAAACCACGAGATCATGACCTGAGCCAAAATCAGACACTTAACAAACTGAGCCACCCAGGTGCCCCTGACCTGGAAAAATATTTTAGAAAGAAAACCATTAGCACTGTAATATTTCACCAAAGCTAGTCCTTGTTTTAAATGTTTAATTTTAGAATGTATATCTATGTTTTTCTAAGATCATCTTATTTTCAAAAAATGATTTAACCAAGAATATGAAAAAAAATTAGGAAAAAGAGTACCATTATTTAATTTATTATTATTATTTTAATGTTTATTTATTTCTGAGAGAGAGAGAGAGAGAGAGAGTGAGTGGGGAGGGGCAGAGAGAGAGGGAGACACAGAATCCAAAGCAGGCTGCAGGCTCTGAGCTGTCAGCAACAGAGCCAATGCAGGTCTTGAACCCATGAACCATGAGATCATGACCTAAGCAGAAATCTGAGGCTTAACCAACTGAGCCACCCAGGAGCTCCAAGAGTACCATTATTTAAAAAGAAAAAAGGTGCTACAAAAAAGAAAAAAAGGGGGCGCCTGGGTGGCGCAGTCGGTTGAGCGTCCGACTTCAGCCAGGTCACGATCTCGCGGTCTGTGAGTTCGAGCCCCGCGTCGGGCTCTGGGCTGATGGCTCGGAGCCTGGAGCCTGTTTCTGATTCTGTGTCTCCCTCTCTCTCTGCCCCTCCCCCGTTCATGCTCTGTCTCTCTCTGTCCCAAAAATAAATAAAAAACGTTGAAAAAAAAAAAAAAGGCTACAAAAAGTGGCTGGGTGGCTCAGTCATTTAAACATCTGACTCTTGATTTGGTTGAGGTCACAATCTGACAGTTCCTGAGATTGAGCCCTGCATCAGGCTCTGCACTGACAGCATGGAGGCTGCTTGGAATTCTCTCTCTCCCTCTCTCTCTCTGCCCTGCCTCCTGTTCTCCCTCCCTCTCTCTCTATAAAGAAAATAATTTAAAAAAAAAACGGTCTCTAGTGAAAATGATAGATTGTTTAAGATAATGACCTGTTATGTAAAAGCTTGTTTATCAAATTCAGGTCCTTCAGGGAAAGGCTCCTATTCCGTGTGCCACAAAATAAATACTTCTCCATAGATTCTCCCTAATGGTGTGACCTATCTTTGACTGGCTAATAATTAAACTAGTGATTTTCAATTTGTTAAAGCTATTTGAAGAATACAAAAGTTTGAATTAATGTTGTTCTGTTATTATTTTTCAAGCCTTGTTTAAAAACAATGGACTGAGAATGAGAACACCTGGATGAAATACCCAGACCTACAATGACTGAAGAACTTCGTGCTGTTGCATTATGTCAATCAGCCAGCAAATATGTCTTACAAAAGAAAAAGAAAACCCGAGTAACAGTGCGCTAATGATCTACCTATTTTGTAAACCTAGATTAAGGTCATACAACTATTTGTCAGGAAAATACTAAATATTAGCTATCATGATTCTGAATGTGAGTTCTGGCAATAATATGGGATATTTTATGGCTGCTAAAGGAACATGTAAGGTTAGGTAAAATGGAGGTTCAGGGAAGTGAATGTGATTATCTCCATCCTCTTCTCCATTTCAGTAAAAATGACATTCAGTAAAATGACATTTACTGAAATGGCAGCAATCTTAGGAGGAACAGAGAAAGGTAATCTCTACTGGTTATGTATCATTTAAGAAAGACGGGTGCTAGCATTGGTTTAACTTTAATGTTAGAAATTGCCCTGAATTGATAAAACATAATGTGTTTTCAGACTATAAATGGCATATATTAGCAGACTCCCAACTGTGAGATTCTAGAGAATGTATGAGTCTAGGAGGGTAGTAAAAAATCTTTTCTAGACTAAAACTAAAATTATTATGAAATTAGTAGTGATTTAATAAAAAATAAAGAGAAAGAGGGGCGCCTGGGTGACTCAGTCAGTTAAGCGTCTGACTTTGGCTCAGGTCATGATCTTGAGGTTCATGAGTTTGAGCCGCACGTGGGGCTCTGTACCTACAGCTCAGAGCCTGGGGCTTGCTTCAAATTCTGAGCCTTCCTCTCTCTCTGCCTTACACTCTGTCGCTCTCTCTCAAAAATAGGTAAACATTAAAAAAATTTTATAAATAAACAAACAAACAAATAGAAAAAACAGAGAGAGAGAGACACACACACAAATAGGGGAAAGAGAGGAAGGAAGGAAGGAAGGCCAAACTTAGAAAGGAAGAGAGAAAATTACAAAGAACTTACTTCATATTTGGAGCTGAATTCAGTGAGATTTTTTTCCCCTTGAGACAAAACCAAACATAAGACTAGAAACATGAACACAAATTCTACACTTGTTGTCAAAATGATAATGCCGTTCCTATTTTCAGCAATGTTTTTATTGGACACGTTCAGTTAATTTTATCCAGCTGTCAGTAAACACTTTCTGAAAGTTGCCAGAAAATGAATTGAATGTGAATATTTACAATGATGAACAAATAATCACAATACATCTATGAGCATAAAGAAGAGCGTGTGGGCCAAATGGCTTTGATATTTACTTTTTGGCACAGCTATCAAGATGCTACAGGGCCCTCTATGTGTAAGCTATGCTCTCAGAATTATCTTTCCAACAGAAATGTTACATTTATGATGAATATCTTCGATCTTAAAGCGTCTTCCTAATGGCCAGTAACAGCATCTCTTCCTGAGATGGCTGGCCGGGACCAGAGAACCAGTCTGCTGCCTGTGGTAGATGGGCTCAGACCAGCTTAGGTGGGGATCTGGTCCTTGAGCACACACTCAAAGTTTTCCCAATGCGATGATAAGCATTCTTAATTTTTCTATTACAAAGGGGAGAAAATGGCATCACTAAGTTGGCTAGGTATCGGGCAGCACATGACCTTTGCGCTGACCACTGGTAGAGAGAGGACTGTAGGTCAAGCACAGACTTTAGAGTCAAGGGACATAGAATCGCATCCCATCTCAGCTACCTACTAGCTATGATACGTAACCTCAGGCAAGTTCCCCCATTTGAAAATGGGTTAAAGGGATGGCATACCTCCGTGCAATTATGTCAGCAAGAACCCGGCACTGTGCAAAGTACACAGACCACACTTATGGTGCCCACAGCAGTAATTCTCTGCCACTCTAACATGCTGCTGCTCAGGTTTTGATGATTGGTTGTTTTTTAAAAAATGAAGCTAAAAATGATAGGATTTTGCTTCCAGCAAGATTTATGGTAATACCAAATTTAGAATATTAACAATGAATAAAAAAAAAAGTGGGGTTTCCCCAAAAAGCCAATTAAAGCACAACCAGGGCTTTGAAAACCAGATAAACTTGGGTTCTGATCTTGCTACTGCTTAACAATCACATGCCCTTAGGTGAGTAATTTCTTGCGGTTTTCTCCTACGTAAAATAGAGCAGGAGTATTTACTTCAGCATGGTGTCTAGATTAAGTGAAATGTGTGTGATTCCTGGCTCTGTCATTGTCATTCCTGGCAGCTGAGTGACCTTGGGCAAACTTCTAAATCTCCCTGTGCTTCAGTTTGCTCACAGGTCACGTGGCTTCTCTCAGTAATGCCTGACCCAGAGGCTCTTCTAAGGATTACGTGGGTTGGCTCATGGCAAGCACTTAAAACAGCGGCTGGCACATGGTGAGTGCTCAAGAAATGTTAGCTATTCATTTTCCATTGTCTCTTCTTATTTGTAGATGTTGTTGGAACAGCCAGAAGGGTCATCTAGGTTGATGAGGTGACAGTGGCGTAGACCAGAAAAAACAAAAAGGTTTTTACAATATAGAGCATAATATGGCAGGAGGAGTGGCCTACCAAAAGCAGTGTGTTGACCCCTGTTCTCTTGGGTTTAGTAATATATGGACTTTCAGTGGAACAGAAAGAGGGGCCTAGGTGAAGGAGAGCATAGCTGTTCTTGGAAACACTGACGGAGGAGAGAGGGCCACTCAGCAGTGGTGACCACCTACGAGCCACTAAAACTGGACTGGCTGCCAACTTTGACAATTATCGTCTTGCATTCCACAGTTCACAATCCACTATCACATACTTGACCCTCACTTAGAGTAGGTGGATATTCTGAGTGGCCAACACTCATGTTATGCACCCCACCTCCTTCAGGTCTCTTCTTTTGCCTGGTTTTCCTTGTGGTAATGTAGCTTTCTCATCATACCAGGAGCTAATTCAGAAAACACATTGCCATGGAAGTTTCTGGAAGTTTCCACATGTTGACAAGGAGGGAAGTTCATTGGTCTGCCAGACCACATGACCTCCAGAAAGGTCATCTTTCACTGCACTCAGTATCACCGAGCACACACAACATCTCTGCTATTTATTCACTAAAGCAGTCAGAATTCCTCATGGCAGAACTGGATTCCAAAAAATCCTGCTCCAAAGGTAGGAGACAGCTTCTTAAATTTGTGTCAGGCCTACTGCCTGGTGCCATCAAGCCCAATCTGAGTCCTTTCAGGCCCTTGACACACATTAATTGGCGTCACTCTGTTAGCAGATGCTGAGAGGAGACAGACACTGGCTTCCTGCTTCTCATGTACTCAGCATGACATCTTTTCATAAATACCAAATGGGGTGCCTTAAACAAGTGGGAAATATATGCAAAATGGGTACTAATCTGTATTTTGATAGTTTATTCATCACCGAATATGGCAAAACCCCTCTTGTGCTCTTTTGGGAGATGAAGAAGAGCATCAGAAACTGGGACAAAGTAGAAAATGTACCGCATGGAAACGATCATGTTGTCAACAGTAGTAACTGTCATGGCCACCCCTGAGCTCGTTGCAGCGGGCAGCCTTACAGCCCCTTCCTAGGCCCACTTTGTTCATTGGATGAATATTTATTTGCAAATATTTATTTCTTCTGTTCTTGGCACTGGGAACACAACACCAAACAAAACTCATAAAAATTCCTGCCCTCATGGAACTCACATAGTAAGTAAAATATACAGGGTGTCAGATGCTGATGAAAGCGTTGGAGAAAAATAAAACAGGAAAGGGAATAGGGAGGCTGGGTTGGGGTGGGGTGGGGAATTCAGAGTCAAATAGCCTGGTCAGAGGCCTCACCGAGATGACATTTGAGCAAAGACCTGAAAGAGGCAAAGCCAGTCAGGCGGGAATAAGGAAGACAATTCCAGACAGAGGGGGCAGAAGCACAAAGAAGGAGCGTGCCTGGTGTATGCAGAGGCCAATGGGGCCAGAGCAGAGCATGGGACAGAGACATGGGAAATGAGGTCTGAGAACTCTTGGGGTGGTAAGGGCCTGCAGACCCTCTGGAAGGACTCAGCCGTGGCTACATTTTAGAATTACTGTGGAACTGTAAAAATCAAGTGAACCCAAATATCCAGGGATGGAGCCAGGCCTGGGAGTGATTTTTGATATCTCCACATGCGCCTCCAGGGAGTAATCAGGGGTTGAGACAGCAAGTGCTAAGGTTCTGAGCAGAAAGGCCATGAACTGGCCTACTCTTCAGAGAAGTCATGGTGGCTGCAGTTCTAAGAACAGACGCTGGGACGGCAAGTGTGGAACAAGGAGACCAGCCAGCCCCACTGCAATAAAGCCAGTGGCTTGGATGGGGCTGGGGTAGAAGTTGTAAGAAGAGGTCAGACTCCAGATATATTTTGAAGGTAGAGCCAAGAGAATTTTCCAACAGATTAGCTAGAGGGTGACAGCAAGAGAAAAGTCAAAGATGACACCAATGTTTTGGGCCTGAGCAATTGGAAGGACGGGGTTGCCATTTGATGGAAATGAGAAAGACCATGGGAAGAACCACGTTTATGCAACAACCCCGAAGGCATTTCTAGATCAAATATAAACACGTTGCATGGGAATGTCCATAGATAGTAAAGTGCTCAGTGCCTGGCTCTTGACCAGGGTCAACAATGCCTTCAAGAGGGAGAGCGTGGCGTGGGGCTAAAGGGCCAGTGTGTATAGCTGCATAGCTTTAAAGTGGTTGATAGCAAATAATAAACACATGTTCTAAGCATTTTCCAGAAATAAGTAGAGGAGATGAAGACGTAGTCAGGAGAAACCTCCTATAAATGCCTCTGCCTCCATCGCCTCTAAATCTTTAGACCCTGTGGGAAGAGGCTTCGCTGCCTGGCAGGAATCCTGGCAACCGCCAAGATCCAAGAGATGTATGGGATGTGTGCCATCGGTAGATGACTCTCCTGTCTCCTCGAGTGTGCTGTACTTAAAACTTAAGCAGAATTTGAGAATATCTGAAATGACAAATAGCAGGGGAGTCAGTCAGCCCCCTCGTCATTAGATGTAGAAAAGTCCCTAAAGAGCAATGCCTGCGTCTACTTCTTCAGGAAAATCTCAGACCCCGTGCGAGGCTGCATAGGATTTCATTTTCAAATCCCCTGCCAGATTCCTAAGATGCTTAATGTTAACCAGTTAAACAAGACCAAAAAAAAAAAAAAGTAACAACATATTTGTCAATCAAATCACTATATTCTATGTAAGTAATGAAGGTCATTTTAAGGTCCTTATTACAAATTATATATAATAATTAGTGATGTGATTTTCAAGTGAATCCTTATGTGAATAAGATTTATTAATATCAATAGCTCCCGACAAACTTGGCCCAGAGTCAAGAACTACATTTCCTCTGGGTTTTAGGAAAAAGTCAAGGTTATTATAAATGGTTGCAGAGGGGAGATATTTGTTATGTTTTCCACTGATTTGAAGTAGGTCAGACTGAGAGCTGAAGGCTTCCCTAAGGTTGTAATTAAGTATGAATATTTTAAAAACAGAGAACAAATAAAAAAGTAAACAACTTCTTTTAGACTTTCACATCACAGGTCTTTCATTATGTTTCCTCCTCAGGCAAGATGCTTTTCTTCGGAAAAGGAATACAGTTGAAAAAAAAAAATCAAAAAAACTTAGCGCAATAGCTCTATACAATCTAGACTTTAAGAAAGATTCGCTCAAGCATGAATGCTTTCGAGAAGTATTTAACCAGGCAGAGTTGGGGCAAAAATGCACACAAATGCTCAACAAGCAGCCTGAATTGTTGTAATTTAATTCTGCAGGCCGGTCTGATGTGGGTTCTTCCCCGGCCCCGCTTGAAAATCACATCTTTCTGTCTCTTCCCACCCGAATCATTCACTCTTACAAAACCAGCTTAGTCAAATCAATATCTAGGCTAGCAGTATAAATTTAATTACAGGGAGGCTTGGATAAACATTAGCTCTAAGACATTCCTTGGTCTATAGAGTGATAACTGAATTAAGTAGGATTATTTCATCATTACCGTGTTAAGCCTACATTGTTACACAAAAGAAGCTAATATTTCTAACTCTTTTTCACCTAGCAAAACATGCCATAAGCATTTACATGAGCCAATTTAGTATGTTTTCTCCTTGAAGACCTATGAAAAAGGACTACATTTTCAGGGCAGAGTGGAATGTGAAATGAGGCGGGTTCATACTGGACCCCAACCTAAAGCCTCAGATCCAGCTGCTGAAGGGCCCCGTTTTAAGGCAGTTCCCAGGGCACCGGTGTGCTTGTTTCTGACAACTGCTTTAGTCGAATCCCCAGGGACCGGGGTACATTCACAGTCTCACCTTCCATCAGGCCCACATGTCCAGCTGTGAGAAACAAACTAGATTTCTCTAAACATACAGACCTCCTTGAAGCCTCCACTCAACCATTACTTTTTCTGGGAAACTTGCCCTGACCTTCCTGTCTTTGGGCATTTCTATATCAGCACACTTGCCTCGTGATGAAACCATATTTCTGTCTCTTTTCAAAACTTGGGAGCAGCAATATAGTCGTGGTATAGTGTAGACAGTAGTACAGTGTAGACATTAAGAGCCTGGGTTCTGGATGGATCCACACAAAGCTAGATTTAAATCCTGACTTCTTTACTATATGTTCTTTAGGCAAATCACCAACCATTCCTAAGCCCCCGTTCTCCACCTGTAAAATGGACATAAAAATAATACCTTCCTCACAAGAATGAGAAAAAATATGTAAAGCCCTAAGCACGGAGCTTACATGTAAAAAGGTTACTATTGTTACTATTATCGTTGTTGCTGTTATTTTCATTCCTCATGTCGGGGCTGGGATGTGTTCATCCTAACTGCGGTGGGGGCAAGGTGTGGCGCTGCAAGTGTAGAGAGAGAACCAGTGTGAAACGTTGAGGTCTCTTTCTCCTCTGGATTTGGTTTAAAGTGATAATAGATTGGCAGGATCTATTTATGTCTATTCACTGACATTCACTTTAGAGTGCTATTGCCTAGCTTGCACCACCTCCTTACCATACGGGCTTTTTGAAGGTAAGGGTCTCTGCCAGCACAAGGTTGGGGTATCTATGGTATAGTTTTCTAGTGTTCATGCCCGGGCCGCATTAGTCCAGTTGGCCAAAGCAAGGTCTCTGCCAATTATCTTCCTTTTCTCACCTCTTATTTGACAGAATAGTCTCGAGTAGACAAATCAACTCTTACTTTTTTTTTTTTTTTTTTATTTTACAGAGAGTGAGAGAGAGAGAGAGAGAGAGAGATCGTGCAAGGAGGGGACAGGCACAGAGGGAGAGACAGCAAGAATCCTGAGAGAGTCCTAAGCAGGCTCCATGCGTGGGAACCTGACTCAGGGCTCAGTTCCAGCCTGGGATCATGACCTGAGCTGAAATCAAAAGTCAGATGCTCAACTGAGCCAACCAGGCGCCCCATCAGCTCTTACCCTTGAATTAGTTTAATAATGTTTCTTCTCTCAGTTGTACTGTAATCTCCTATAAGGGGAGAGAGTAGTTATTACACAACATTTATGGTCTCCATAATATCTAGAGATACTCAATTGTCTTTTCTTGGCAGTAACTGGCCAATTGTCACCAAGGATTTGACCCTTAATCCCATTATACTTGATTCTATGACACTAAGATACAGACACTACAAAATTCTCTGAGAATATATTTCATGCTCTACTGACATATTACCTAATATGGATGTTTAATCAGATAAGCCACTGAGGCTGTCCTGTGAAATAATTTCAAAAATTATTTTGAGAAATCTAATTAAAATTTTTTTTTGAATATTTTTATTTGTTATTGAGAGAGAGAGAGAGAGAGAGGGCATGAGCAGAAGAGGGGCAGAGAGAGAGGGAAACACAGAATCTTAAGGAGGCTCCAGGCTCCAAGCTGTCAGCCCAGAGCCTGATGCGGGGCTCGAACTCACAGACTATGAGATCCTGACCTGAGCTGAAATCAGACGCTTAACCAACTGAGCCACCCAGGTGCCCCTTGAGAAACCTAATTTTAAAATTAATTGGAAAAGTATCCCTGGCTTTGAATTGTCCCTACCACTCTTCTAGAAATTTAAAACAAACTCTCAGATATCCTCTCCAATTGGACTATTTACTTTGTAAATTTGGGTCATTTTTAATTTAAAAAATTGAATTGAATCATTTATTCATGTAAATATCTTGAATATGTCATTTATAATGATAAAATGGATATTTTTCTTTTTTTTTTTTTTTAATTTTTTTTTCAACGTTTATTTATTTTTGGGACAGAGAGAGACAGAGCATGAACGGGGGAGGGACAGAAAGAGAGGGAGACACAGAATCGGAAACAGGCTCCAGGCTCTGAGCCATCAGCCCAGAGCCTGACGCGGGGCTCGAACTCACGGACCGTGAGATCGTGACCTGGCTGAAGTCGGACGCTTAACCGACTGCGCCACCCAGGCGCCCCGATATTTTTCTTTTTTACATATGAAGCAATTTCATGTGTGAAGGACAACCAGCCTGAAAAGAGTCAGTAGACCAGAGGAAGCCTTGTCTATTAAACCTGTATCTTAAATAGATTTCCAATTTTGCTACTTGTGACACATTGTGTTTTGCAGGGGGAAAAAAAAACTTTTCTACCTTCATTATGTCTAAAGGATTTATGATCTTCTGCCCTTGAATTCCTCTTCTTCCAGATTGACTTTGGGCACTAATCCATTCACTAGTACATTTATGGAAAGTTTACCTACGACCCATGCTTTACAAAGTAGTTCTATTGGTAGAACACCTATAGGACTGTTGTGCAGAGTTATCTTTTAAATGACTCTCATGGTAAAAATGGCTGACTAGCTCACGGTTCATGAGTTCGAGCCCTGCATCAGGCTCTGTGCTGACAGCTCAGAGCCTGGAGCCTGCTTCAAATTCTGTGTCTTCCTCTCTCTCTGCCCCTCTCCCACTTGTCCCCTGTCTCTCTCTATCTCTGTCTCTCTCTCAAAAATAAATAAACATTAAAAAAAAAAAAGGCTGATTAGTCAAGTTATCTGGGAAAATCATTTATCCTTTTGAGCTTCTTTTTCCTGTCTGTAGTGGGGTGGAATCTTGCCCATTTTTTCAGGGCTTCTGTGATAGGGAATGATAATAACCATCACCCCTCACAGTGTGTCTGGCACTTAGTAGGTACTTAAAAAATTAAACCCAGTATAAATACTGTTTATATCACATTTTATAATTTACAAAGGGCGTGTGTTTCCACACTCTGTTTGCTCTGGTCCTCACTATTGAAGGGCTCCCCTCCCTGGAATCTATCCACAAGAAACATGGTCCTTTACAGAGTCCTCTAAATTATTCAAGAGGTTATTACATGAGTTTTTAGTTCTACTTTTTAATATATTACTATGCAATAATGCTTGCAAGGGAAAACTAATCATCTATGCACACTAACTTCCTTATTTTTATAATAAATAAAAATAATACATAAATAAACAATTTTTTTATAAATAAAAAACAGGGCTTTGGGGACCGGCTCTTGGGCAGAGAGTCATAAGAGAACCATGAAAGAAAACTTTTATTTTTAATTTAGGTGGGGAGAGGTAGAGGGAGAGAAAGAGAGAATCTCAAGCAAGCTTCATGCTCAGCATGTCACGGGGCTCAATCCCATGACCCTGGGATTATGACCTGAGTCTAAATCAAGAGTCAGACGCTCAACAGACTAAACTACCCAGGAAGGCCCCAGTGAAAGGAACCTTAATATTCTCTTTAAAAACTATTATTCGGGGTACCTGGGTGGCTCAGTCAGCTGAGCATCTGACTTTTGATATTGGCTCAGGTCATGATCTCCCAGTTCATGGGTTTGAGCCCTGCATTGGGCTCCTTGCACTAACTGTGCAGATCCTGCTTGGGATTCTCTCTCTGCTCCTCTCCTGCTCATGTACACACTCTCTCTCAAAATAAATAAATAACCTAAAAAAAAACTATTATTCTATTATATTGGAAAAACAAAGGAGTTTGGTTTTGTGCAGATGAAATCTATACTCCAACATCCTTGGAATATGGCTTCACTTTACTATGATATAATCAAATCTGAAAGCTTGTAAGTTTATTGTTATCCACCAGATCTGTTCAAATCTGTTTAAAAATAAAAAATATTTTTTGGGGCGCCTGGGTGGCTCAGTCGGTTAAGGCGCCGACTTTGGCTCAGGTCATGATCTCGCGGTCCGTGAGTTCAAGCCCCGCGTCGGGATCTGTGCTGACAGCTCAGAGCCTGGAGCCTGTTTCAGATTCTGTGTCTCCCTCTCTCTGACCCTCACCCGTTCATGCTCTGTCTCTCTCTGTCTCAAAAATAAATAAACGTTAAAAAAAATTTTTTTTAAATAAAAAATATTTTTAAAGTGAGAGAATCAGATTTAGTCATCTCAAAATAATTATTCTATATTTTATAATTTAGAAAAATATAAATCATAAGTTACAACCAACAATTTAGAGTCCATTTAGTATCAGAGAATCAACTCCTTCGTTTCTCCAACACATTAGAATATTTTTAATATTTTATTTATTTTTGAGAGGGAGAGAGTACAAGCAGGGAAGGGGCAGAGAGAGAGAGAGGGAGAGACAGAATCTGAAGCAGGCTCCAGGCTCTGAGTTGTCAGCACAGATCTGATGCGGGAGCTTGAACCCATGAACTGTGAGATCATGACCTGAGCCGAACTTGGACACTTAACCAACTGAGCCACCCAGGTGCCCCCACATTAGAATTTTTTTAAGAGAGCACTAAAATTCTTTTTATTAACAAATCCATTAGTGAGTAATAATAGTGTATTCTGACAGAGTCCTAACCACAACATTTGCCGTGATCCCAGTTTAGAATATATTTCATCAAAATAGGGAGAATCAGAATGGAAAATGAAATTGAAAATTGAAATGAAAAAACTTTTTTAAGTACAATGCATGGGCCTTACCCCAAACCTTTTCAGGCAGAATCTCTGGTTGGGGAGTGTGGAGAGGGAGTGTGTAGCTGCTGGAAACCCTTGTTTATCTACCTTTCCCTTATGATTCTATCGAGAAGCCTGGTGTCAGACCTATTACTAGATCAGCTGGTAAATACTAGATGACACCAGAAAAGTGGGCAATAATCAAGCAGCATTTATGGCCAAGGAAAAGCCAACGATGTGTGAGGATGTTTAGGCTGTATCCTGCTTTAACAGTACTGAGCAGGGTAACCCAAAATCAGATATCTTTTTGGAATTTGGACTGACAATGTACCTTCCTGTCTCTCTTGTTTCCACCCCAGTAAGTTTTACCTATATCCCTTGTGATGAACATTTTAGAAAAATGTTTATTTGGAAAAATGAAAAGCTGTTTTTTTTTCTGGGCATATAAGTCAAGCAACTAAAGCCAAAAATAGGGGCACTTAGGTGTCTCAGTCGGTTAAACATCTGGCTCGATTGCAGCTCAGGTCATGATCTCATGGTTTGTGAGATCGAGCCCCGAGTTGGGCTCAGTGCTGACAGCATGGAGCCTACTTGGGATTATCTCTCTCCCTCTCTCTGCTTCTCTTTCTCTCTGTCTCTCTCTCAAGATGAATAATTTTTAAAAAGCCAAAAGTAAGTATATTTACATCTCTTCAGGCCAGACAGTGAAAGTTAATGTAGAAGTTGATTATAAATAAGAAAATGTTTTAGGCCGTTCTTTCAGATTATAAACCTTAAGAAAAAGTATAGTTAAGAAATGTAACTCATGATTACCTATAGGGTCCATTTGCCATAAAACTAGTATAATCTAATTATAGTGGAAAAAATACTCTAAGCCCAGGAAAATTTATCTTTGGTCTCTGCTTGATTTCTCCAATGCATATCCATTTCTCTCAAAACTGTGTAATAAAAAATACTAAGTATCTTAAAAGAATAACCTAGTTACATAATCCAGATTATTACTTGGAAGGAAAATTATATAAAATTTTGAGTGGGACAAACTTAAGGTACAAATTAGTTCTGTTCCTATATTTAAAATACATGTGATCAGGCTGCTACCAGGAAAAAAAAAGAAAACAGTTATACCTAAGAACTTAGAATTCCACATCATAACATTCAGCAACCTGCTTCGTCATCACCATGCCATCCTACTTTTGTTCAAAATACAGCTTTGCTTTTCAGTATTCAGGATTTTTGTTTGTTTTCATTTTGATCGTATGTATGTTAGTTTTGGTCTCAGCTCAGCCTCTCTTTTACCGGAAGTGTATTAGGACCAACCAAGATCGGGCTCCACAAACGCCCCACTCCAAGCACCGCCCGTGTCCTCCTGTCGAATGCAACACATGTTTCCTAGGATCAAGTGTTTTGAGGGATCAAGGTCTGTAGGGATCCTGTCCAGAAAGGGTGCAATTCAGAGACCCTCTCTGTAACTTCCCTGCCAGCGTCTGGCCCTGTTCTTTGGCACTCTCAAAGTCACGGGGATCACGGCCCCTGGAGGCAGCCCCACCCATTGCTGCAAAGCATCAGTGGCTCAAGAGTTTTTCCTTGTGTCCAGACTGTGTGAAGCTGAACAAATCACAGCATCTTTGAGGGAGTTTCTCCAAGTATGAAGGAAGAATGAATGAGGACTTCAAAGGACATACAAATCACAGTATTCTTCCTAATTACTTAAATGGCAAGAACAGGAATAAAACGTTTGCCAGTAACATCTTTGGGTCTAAAGGGATCTTATCTAACTGGTGAGGTCTGTGTTTTAAAGGCAGAGGTGGTTAAGTTTATTCACATCATGCAACAAAGAATTTTCAACACTGTTGAGTAGCGGCTCTGTATCTATTCCCTGGGGTCCATATCCCGGCCACTCACTCCCTCCTCAACTCCCTGACCCGTGTCTGCCACTGGATGCCTGGCTTGGCACAAACAGAGCTGTCACCAAATGCACACGGTTTCCCCCAAACCCCCATTGCCAAAGTCAGTCTTCCCTCCTCAACTCCTTCTTTGTGTTTTTGTCA
This sequence comes from Panthera uncia, assembly GCF_023721935.1. Taxonomy (NCBI): domain Eukaryota; kingdom Metazoa; phylum Chordata; class Mammalia; order Carnivora; family Felidae; genus Panthera; species Panthera uncia. The sequence goes on from NC_064809.1 coordinate 72,055,073, forward strand.
CTGTTGCCCATTTCCACCTCTTAAAAACTCTCTTCTCTCTTAGTCCCGGGGACCACGCAGCCCTGACTCTCCTTTGCCATTTTCTGACCGCTCTTTTGTCTCGTTCTTTGGCTCGTTCTCCATGCCTACTGCTAAAACTAAGCATTCTTCGCCAGGAAGAATCCTGTACCCGAGCGCTGTTTCCATCCTGGTCACTAATTCACTGCGTGGTCTTAGATAACCCACAATCTTCTCTGGGCTTCACTTATCTCTGAGGAAGGGAAAGAGCTGGGCTTGATGGTCTAAAATGTGCCTTTGGGCTATGCAGCGCTATGTTAGTCTGTCCTAATCCCATTCCTGTGTTTCATCACCGTGTAGGATAGTTTCTGAGAACCAGTACAAGTCTGTGATGGAGCTAAGGACACCCAGAAATCATCCCTTCCAGTGTGAGAAGGAACCTAAAACATCACCTTGTCTGAAACCTTCATGTTACCGCTAAGGAAACCTGGGTAGAGAACGAGTACACTCGGTCACCTTACAGCAGACATGGAAACAAGGACGAGGTCACCTAGGCCCTCACTGTGTCGTAAAATTGGAGCTGGTCTTCTAAACCCGACTGAAGTGCATAATGGTATCAGAGTAAAATGTCATATGGAAGGTATAAATTGGGTAGAACACTTTAGAGCCTTTCTCCCCCTTTGACAAAATAAACGTATACCGTAACTCCAAAAAGTGTGGAGAGATATCTGCTAGAGAGGGTGCTTGAGACAAAGTAGAACAGCATAATCACATAGAACATCTTAGATTTATGTTTTTAAGTAGCCCAATAAAACAGAACGTCAACTCACACAATACATGTATTTACATTAATTCAAATGTCCAGCGCACAATACAGTAGAATCTATTTAATAGTTCATATAATTTGACTTACATATACACGAGCATATAAACAAATACCAGTCAGCTAGGACAAAGGCTTAAGAAGTTACTCAGACATTTTGGTATTGACGCCTACATATTTATGGCAACAACGAATGATGACTTCCAACTTTCAATAACGTCTTTTGTTCAAGGATAAGGAATGTACAGAATGGAAAGAAGACAGTCAAACAAATGTACCTTTATTGCACTATTTATCTAACACCATATGGGATGTGGCATTATCCAGCACATTTTATCAGTGTCGTCTGTTCACTGTGGTCTCAGGTATGAAATTAGCTGAATTATTCCCTAATCTAACCTCACTTTGTGTTTTATAAGTACTGTTCTTCCTTCTACAGCTTTTAAAAATGAAATAGGACACGGATGCTTGTCTTTAAAATAACTTTGGTCCTAAATAAGCTGGTAAAGTCTCTTCTTAAGGAACACTAATTCACTGAAATTTATTTTTTCTGGCAAGAATCCTGAATAAAAAGACAACGTCACCTCCACACCAGCTCTGAAATGATCAGTGGTGCTAGAGACCAAGCTATTGTCATCTAGAACTTACACTTTGGAAAACAACCCCACCTTTCTCTGGCACATTGAGGAACCAAAAGTGCGTTACCACATTTCCTCTTAACCAGTTAAAGAGAGCACTGGGTTGCATTTCAAAACGCAAAACGACACCATTTCGGTCCTGCTGTTTATTTTGCAGACTGCACAGAAAGTTAAGTATGGAGAGTTAAATTACTATACCATACAGATACAGGCACAAAATTAAGTGGATGCCACAAAGGGTGTGTCTGAAAACACAGAATTGACTGAATCTGAGTCGGATTTCACCCTCGCGGACTTTAGGATGCCCTCAGCTATAACTGTCTCACTGGGAAAGAGCCTGACTTTCCCATTCTGCCCTGCTGCAGTATCCTTCAAGGGTTCCAAAAACACCACTCTTTTACCGGCACCTGCCTTCCGTTCATCAGCGGGGGCATCACTAGCAGGACCAGGATTGAGGATAGACGAATGGGCATTGCTTTGATTGAGAACGTTTTTTTGTCTCTTGCTTTTACACTTGCAGGGACAGGGCGTCAGATAGAGATACAAAAGTACCAACACGATACTGGCCACGCAGGCTGCGAGAGTGGTAAAAGCTGTGTTAAATGCCTCATGGGCATGGGATCTGTTCACGGTGAAGTTGCTCACGTTTATTGTGACATCCACAGTCTCATTTAACAGGCGTTGCCTGTTCATCGCAATACAGGAATACACTCCAGCGTCCTCAAAACGAGGACTTTCTATAACCAGACTTCCATTGCGAAACACGTGAAAGTTTTCCAGATCTTTATCTGGCTCCAGCAGTCTGTTATCTGGACCAACCCAAATGAAATCAGTATTTGCATTACCAGTCTTGCTGTCACAGGGGACGATCAGCCTTTCCCCGACTTGAGCGTCATGAATAAAGCCAAGTGCACGGAAGGAGCCGTTGATGATACTGTCCGAGCAATTCATAAAGCTATCCTGGAGCAGAAGCACCTGGTGGGAGTGCCTAGAGTCAGACCACAGGCGGCAGGTATAGTCATTCTTAAAATCCATCACTGAGCTAAAGTGCCTACGATACCAAAAGATGAGCAATGAATAAAGGGAACAGTCACAGACAAATGGGTTGCCATGAAGATAGATGCCTCTCAGCTGTTTTCCTGGCACTAAATTAATATGGTGCATTGGCAGGGAGGGGATTTGATTATAAGAAACATCTAGAAACATCAGTTCTGCCAGCTTGAACCTCCCAACATACAAATCCATGGGAAACTGCGTCAGAAAGTTTCCACTTAAGTAGAGTTTTTGCAACTGGGAGAGCCCTCCAAAAGCAGAAGGGTCGAGATAGGAGATGTGATTGTTGTACAGAAGGAGCACCTCCAGAACCTTCAACTCCTGGAACACTGCACTTTTCACGGTCTTCAGCCTATTGGATGATAAGTCAAGACACTTCAAATTTGGAGTTGTGGAAAAACTGCCCGTGGAAATGCTGGTGATGTTGTTATGACGAATTATTAGAGTGTTCAACTTAACAAAGGAAACTGGAATCCACTCGGAATCCAGAAGCCCGATCCTGTTGTAACTCAGATCCAGTCTCTTCATCAGTCTGAACAGGTTGCCAGGCACCTTGGACAGGTTTTTGTTGGTGCAGCTCACGATGTCAGTGGCACAGATGCAAGCAGTGGGGCACACCCCAGAGGCGCCGCGGCTCACAGTCACCGTGATCACCAACAAACACAGCAGCTCCCTGCAACCCGGTCTGACAACTCCAGGCAGGGTGGGCAGTGTGTGTAAACGTACAGACATTATGGTCGCCTCCAAGTCTCTTCCTGGCGTCTTTCCGCCAACTCAGCTTCCCACCAGTGAACCTGGTAAACAATCAATATTCGAAAGGGGGGCAAGAAAGCAAAGTTAACTACCACCAGTTAACCCTTCAGAGTCATACCTTGCTTTCTCCCCAATAACTTTTGAAATGCAGGCTTGTTTCACGCTGGGGGGCCTCTGATGCCTTTTTACCGTGAAATGCAATCCCCCACCCCCCCCGGGTTATTACCCCTGCTTACAGACATTTACAGTTACAATCTGTCAACACAACCGTCTCAGCATCAGAAATTGGGGATTTTTGTTAACGTGCATCCTGCGTCGTTTTTTAAACTCCCTCCGACAGACACAAAAATACACAAACGCATCCTACAAACAACTGAACGGAAATACATAGGAAGCAGAGCAACATCCAGAAAACAACTCACAGAGCCGAAAAGCCTCACTGGCTCTGGGGCTAGGCCGCCGAACGGTGGTGTCTGCTGGTCCGTGAGTCCGTCGGTCTCTGTCCGTCACTCCTGCATCTTCCGAGTTCCTTTCCCTCCTGCTCCCGGCGGGCGGCAGCCTCTCGCTGGCTCTCAACTTTGGGGAGTTTCACGCGGCGGCGGCGGCGGCGGCAGCCACCCGGGGCGCAGGAAACGTCTCGGCCGGCTGCGGTCGGGTCTCCCGGGCTCTCTTCATCGCTCGGCTAAAGGTACCGCCTCGGCGCCCTGGCCGTCGTGTGTCCGCGCGCGGGGAGCCCCACTCCGGGAGCCGGGTCCGAGGGGCGGGGGCGCCGGCAGCGGATCGGCCCCGGCCCCGCCTCCCCGCGCTCCGGAGCCAGCGGGACCGAGGGTTCCCGCGCGCCGCCGCCAGGGTTTTATCCCCGCGCGCCGGGTCGCATGCGGGGCGGGAAGACGGCCCCGCCCCTGCGCGTCCTCCCTCCGGCTGGAAGCAGCTCGGAGGCCGCGGGCGGGAGCAAGCTGGGCGCGTGGCGGGGGGCGCGCGGCGCGGGGAGGGGGCGGCGGCGCAGCCAATCGGAGCGGCGGCCGGCGCCCCCCTCCCCCCCCACGCCGCGGCCCCCCCGCCCCCTCCCCCCCCCCCCCCGCCCCGCCTCCAGGTTCAGCCCGGACCCCGGGGAGGGACGGGGCGGAGCGGGCGGCACCGCCGAGGCCGGGGCCCCTCCGTTCCCACCCGTTGTGTGCGCCAGTCCAGCTCCGAACGGGGTGGGAGGGGAGAGGTTAAGGGGGCACGCCCGGCCAGGGAAGGAGAGGTCTCTGTCTCTCTTGAAGAACCCACTTGCCGCGGCCGCCCGGGTCCCCTGAGCTCTTGTAGCTTGTTCTTAGGGCCAGGGCCGAGGGGGCTTCCGCAGGGCTAAGTGCTGGTGGTTTTACAGGTTCACAAAATAAACACAGACGTGACCTTCCGTCTCCGCCCACGTCTGGTGGGGGACGGGGATGGGTACTTTCCGTCTGGTGCGACAAGGATCTCTTGGGGGAAAGGAGCCGGGAAGGCGCAGCGGGGACAGGCCGCATCTCCCTGGGAAAGTTCTATCCCGTTCACAACTCAGGAGTTGGCGTCAGGGATGGTGCCCAATCTGTGAAGGAGAAGAGCAGAAAAGAAGGCTTGGGGCCGACCCCCCGCTGGAATGCAAAGATGAGGGCATTAAGCTTTTAAAAAAAAAAAAAAATCCTGAAGCCAGATTTTTTCTTTTCCTTTTCTTTCTTTCTTTCTTTCTTTCTTTCTTTCTTTCTTTCTTTCAGGGGGCTGGGGTAGGGAGGTGGTGAGAGCAAATGTGCTCACGCCGAACAGGGACTGATCCTGGAAGGGGTGTCTGCGCCGAGATTCTTTATACCTCCTAAGAGGCAGGGCAGGGCAGGGCGGATGCCTAGCTCAAGCATGCTAGGCTAGGAAAGGTGCAACACAGGGTGGACAGCACCCCCCACTCACCCCCGCAAAAAAAAAAAAAAAGAAAAAAAAAAGAAAAAAAAAAAATGCCAGGTGGACACATAAGAGGTGGAGAGCCTGGGGCTGATGAGCTTTTCGATGAAATCCGTTTTTGTTTAATTCCGAGATCAGTTTTAACGATGGGATTTGACTGAGCCAGATGGCCCATTTGTCCATTATATGTGGATTAAAGGAAATAAATTACTGCCCTGACAAGAGATAACTAACTAAAAGCGGAAGGGATAGGAAGACTGAAAAGCAGACCAAGTTGAGAAAACAGGAGCAGGGCACATAACTTGTAAATTAAGAAATAAAACTGATGTCAGGATAACCAACTCCCCCCCCCCCCACACACACACACAGTTTAGCAACCTTGAATTTCGTGAGAATTGGTCCCTACATTGTCATGAGTGGATTCGTGTGGTAGCACAGATCTGCTAGGCCAGTGCCAAACTTAAGTGGAATTGTGTGCATTGTTAATTTAGTCAGCCTGTTTGTGGAATAAATCTGGAGTAGCACTGGTAAATCAAGATGTTTTCAGGTGAGAGCAGCTTGGTTCCGATCACTTTCAGTTTCATGAAAAGTGGAATTTCATCCCAAGAAGAATACAGCCTGAAATGCTTCAGGAAAGCTTCCTTGCTATGAGCTCCCAGGAGAAGCTGGGGTTGAACGTTTTGAAAGTTAGGCGGTACTTCCTGGGGTTCTCAAAAAACCCTGGTGTCCAGGCCTTCATTTTTATAGTTGGAATGGTTAACACAGAGAAATGGAATTAGAGTTACTCAGATGAATACTTTCTAAATGACTAACAAATGACCAGGTTTTGGTAACGTTTTACTAAGGAACTAGCATCCTACTCAAAGGAAGCCATGAAGGTGGAAGAAAGTCCCGTACTTCTTGGGAAGGTGGTCTCAGAAGAAAAAGGACTCAACCATGGAAGCAAAAGACATGTCCCTATAGCTTCAGGCATAGAAACATCGTGCTAAGATTACACAGCATAAATAAACCAAATGCACTCAAAATCCACACACATTTATCTATTTGAAGGCCTGATTCTTGAGATTCTGCCATTTGGCAAGAGGGAAGGAGTTTTCTAAGGGTTGGGTTTACTTGGCTTTGAGAAGAAAAAACTAAGCATTTATCCTAATTGTAGGTGTGAAGTGTGACCCTACGTTGTGGGGGGAACTTTTTCTACATAATTTCGTATCTCCTACCAGATCCCCCTTTCAATTAGAAGGGAAATTCCACAAGGGCAGAAATTTAATGTCTTAGTGCTCTATTCTTAGCTTCTAAAACTCTGCTTGACACGTGCTTGGCATTCAGTAAATTTTTGATAAATAAACTGAGGAATGAGAAAACTATTCTAGGCTTATTTGAGTTGAGTCTGCTGACTGCCATTCTGCTCTCTATACTTCAAAAGGTTTGTCAGAGGGGCGCCTGGGTGGCTCAGTCGGTTGAGCCTCTGACGCTTGGTTTTCAGCTCAGGTCATGACCTCGTGGTTCCTGAGTTTAAGCCCCGGCCTCGGCGTCGGGGGCTGCGAGCTCAGAGCCTGCTTTGGATTCTCTGTCTCCCTCTGCCTCTCTCTCTCTCTCTGCCCCTCCCGTACTTGCTCTCTCTCACTGTCTTCAAAAGAAATACATGAACATTAAAAAAAAAAAAAAGCTTGTCAAAAAGATGGAGAAGAGAGAGAAAGAGGAGCAGAGCAAACATGACTTGAGTCCTAGATCCAGTAGTACCTGAAGGCCACTACACGCTTTTACTTCCTTTCTAGTTAGATTCTGCACCCCATCCCCCCTCCTTTCTGCTTCAATCATTTCGAGTTGTAGTCATGTAACTTGTGACTGAAAGAGTCCTTGCACCTATAATGGTGGTAATAATAAATATGTATTATTATGTGCTAGATACTGAGCTCTGTGGTTGACATGAATTATTTCATTTACTGCTTACCATAACCCTGCAACATTATATAATCCTATAATCCAGATGGTAAACAACTGTGTTCCAAATTATTTGAAAAGGGAATGGGATGAAATTAGCTTGAAGCTCCATTTGAAGGATTTAGATTAAACAGAAGAGAGATGTTTCTGACGGGGTGGCTCCAGCCTGGAATGGTTGCCAAGACAGATGGTTGAATTGCCTTCTCAGGAGTTTAAAATAGGACAGATAGATATTCTTCTGGTCTTTTCCACATGGCACAATCTTTTGGTATTTTGGGCCATTCAGTGACTCCAATGGATAGTAGAAAGTGGATTGATTCTGAATCTAGTGTGCCGAGGCAGGTGTGGACATGTGAGTGCTCAGCTGGGCTTGGAAGTAACCCCTACCTGGGACCAGGGATCTAGGTAGATGAAATCTCAAGGCTTCTGTTAGCCCTATGATTTCCAGAATGTGTCCTGTTGTAATCAAAGACTTAAGGAGTCCGAGGTAGGAGACGAGAAATTGTTACAACACTAGTTTATGATTTAGAGTCATTTTTACTAAGAATGAACACTTTTATACCACTTTATACCCTATGAAGGGCCTTCCCATTCCGTGTCTCCTTTGTTTCTAAGACACATCCTGTGACAAGGTGTAGGAGCAGATACCTAACATTGCCTCCTTTTTAAAACTGGGAACACATCCAGTGTTCTTCAGAGACAGCTCACTGGGGTCTGTAGCTCTCCAGGCACCTGAATGTCACGCACAGGAGCTTTCTACTGAGGTCACCTTGCTTTGGGGGCAGTGCTCTTCGCAGGGTTTTTACACTGTAGCTGGAGCCTTGGCCCACGGAAAACACATACCTTTGCCCACCAGCCCTGGAAATATACTCCACCCTTGTAACAGCCTGTTCTTTTGGCCTCATCCAGTTGGTTTTTGTGAATTGCCCAGGACTTGTAGTAGAACCAGATCTCACACCCAGGATTATGTCACTTGCTGTATGGGGATTTGAGCACCAGCCCCTACTCCCACCCCCGTGCTCTCTGAGCTCCAGGCGGGCCTGTGTCAGCTGGTGGGTTGGTTCTCTGGAAGCTGCCTTGGCTAGAAATGGGAGCTGGTCAGTACCCAGTATCCAAGGAGAGCCCAGAATGGGGCAACTCTTTAAGCAATTCTCACTCAGTCATCTGCTCTTTCTATCTCTTGTCTTCATGGACAGAGACTGAAAAGATTCTTTCTTTTGTTTTTTAGTTTAGTTGAGATAAAATTCACATAAACAAAATTCACCTTTTTTCACCTTTGAAGATCATCTGCGAAGGGTACATACTTATGTCATAACAGTAGTTTCTTAAAAACTTTCTTCTTTCCTTATCTGCAGTTTCTTTCTTCCTTCCTTCCTTCTTTCCTTTCTTTCTTTCTTTCTTTCTTTCTTTCTTTCTTTCTTTCTTTCTCTCTTTCTTTTTACATGCTTTTGTGGTAAGACAAAGCACAATGAGTGCTTGCAATTGTTCAGAGTTACTTATGACTAAGTATGTGCCTCAATGCTTCTGTTTTCTCATGATTCCTACTTAATATTCAGGGACTATAGTTTCAGAGAGCAGAACCCTCCTCTGATTTCCAAGGTACGAAGTGACTCCCCTGATGTGAGAAACAATCATGGCTGTTCTGTGTTAGCACACCAATCCTGTATTTAGCTAATATTTACTGAGCATCTACTATGTGCCAGGCAGTACTCTTTAGTCTAAGGATTATAGCGACGCATAAATGCTGCCTGAGCCATGCAAGCCTGACTAGAAGGAGAGACATACTGGTCACTCATGCATTTCTTGACCAATTGTCCACATTCCCAGATTTAGGGCTCATCGTCAGATCAACATCCGACCCCAACTAGTTGGGATCAACTCCCAACAGCTGCGAATCCTTCTCTCTCAGCACATTGTCAGACCAACCTTTGTGAAGGTGGCATGACCCCCGGCCCCACGCTGCCGTGTGCTTTCCAATGAGAAGACAAAACAAAAAGGACAACTGAAACCCTTTTTTCTTTACTTTCTTTCTTTCCTTCTTTTTTTTTTTTTTTTACCTAAAACCCTTTTTTTCTTAAGCCCTAAAGTACTATGTGCTTATTGTAGAAAAATTGGAAATACAGGAAAAAATGTAAAGAATCGGAGAATGCCATCCATGATCTTACTGGCAAATTGTGTTTCTACTCAAAGAATAAGTCCATTGTAGTGAGGAACCGAGACAGTTCAAGAGCATGGCTTGTCGTAGTTATGTAATGAGAAAAGAAACAGGCAGACGTGTGTGTGTGTGTGTGTGTGTGTGTGTGTGTGTGTGTGTGTTTGAATGCCCTGAAATTCTCAGCTTTGGGAATGAAATAAACAGAGGAAAATTTGCTTCACAAAATTCAGTGTGTCAAAGCCATGCTCCTAGCATTATGGTTACCTCTTGCAATTTTGGTCATAAATGGTAGCTGCTCTAATTTCCATTTTGCTCTTTATTAGCCTGAAGGGAATCATCTAACTGAATTCCCAAATGCTATTCTATCCCTCAAAACGGGGGCTGATATTATGTGTCTGATAAGTATGGATAATGTTTAACAAACCCACTTTGGAGAACCATATGAAATGCTCAGGCTCCTACTTTATGTTCTTTAAAAAATATGATTTCCGGTAGCACTAATTACTTGATCGCTTTTCCCAAAGGTAGTATCTGATTCTTCAAAGAAATATCTGATTTGGAGCAATAAGTATTTGCTAGACAAAATTAACACACTTGATCTTAGCCAAAAGGCTGAGAAGCGATGACCAAATTAACACAAAATAAAGTAAAATAAAGTTGAGAGAAAAGATAATAAACTCTAGCATATGGCCAGCACCGTCGCAAATACTCATTCAGTTATTTTCAGCAAATACAAGGCTCTCTGTGGTGGAAGCTCCATGGGTACTTTACTCTGGAACTCTGACCTTTCGGTTTGTGAGAGTGAACAGCAATATTGCATTCATACAGGGGAAGGCAGAAAGACCTCTGGAAAGACCCAAGAAGTGGGCTGGATAATGAGACCCAACACTTACAGCATTTTTACCACTATACACCAGACTTCTCATTTAATTCTTACAAGCGCCCTAAGAGATGGTCATTAACATCCCCGTTTTCTAATGAGGGCAGTGGGAATGAGTTGGTTTATGTAAGTTGCCCAAGATTAGTGGTAGAACCAGATCTCTCACCCCACTCTGTGTCACTCTGACCTCATGCTCTACCATTAGCTCTAATGCTTCCCATTAGGGAGTAGAGGGGTCAGCCCTAATTTAAATTCCATTCAGCAAACATCGTTAGTCCTGGCCACACTCCCAGAGCCATCATATGGTTGTTCTTCTCTAGGAATTGGTAGCGTTATTTGACATAATTATAGGATATGAGACAGTATATAATTCAATTTCAAATTGGATATAGCAAAGAGCCAAAATATTTGCAACAGAATAGGTATTTTGGGCATTGAAAATTCCAATACAAGCAGATTTTTAGATCTTCCTCATTTCTTGTTGATCAAATAGCTGATTCAACAAAGAGAATTTGGATGTAAATAAAAATATTATTTGGGAGGGGGGCGCCTGGGTGGCTCAGTCGGTTAAGCGGCCGACTTCGGCTCAGGTCATATCTCGCGGTCCGTGAGTTCGAGCCCTGCGTCGGGCTCTGTGCTGACAGCTCAGAGCCTGGAGCCTGTTTCGGATTCTGTGTCTCCCTCTCTCTGACCCTCCCCCGTTCATGCTTTGTCTCTCTCTGTCTCAAAAATAAAAACGTTAAAAAAAAAATTTTAAAAAAAATATTATTTGGGAGAAACCATTTGAATGGTCAGGGATGACAATTATCTCTTAGAATTAAGAAACAATAATATGGTTCCTTTTATCCATGGCATTCACAAGGAAGAATTACAAGGAAGGAAAGTAGAGTCTGTCTCCTGGCACGGATAAAAGGTCTTAAACACCTTCTAATCATATGCCTTCTAATCAAATGGCAATGTGTTAAAAAAAAAAAAAAGTCATGCCGTAAAATAGAGCATTGAATAATGAATCAACTTTCTGGGCTATGGTGCCAGAACCTAACTTCCATTTATTAACTGTATCATCTTAGGTAAGCGACTTCATCTTTCAGACTCAACTTCTTCACTTGTAAGATGGAAATCTAGCCCTGGGATATGCACTGTCTGATTCCACAAGGACCGAGATGAGACATAGAAAGTTGCTTTGGGAACGATAAGGCTGAAAAAGAGTATTACAGCGAGTCCCCATCATATGCTATTCATCCTTGTTGCCCTGGTGCCTCGGCCATGATCTGACAACAGCACAGATGTTTAACAAATGTCTGTTGGACCCAATGGAACTGAAGCTAGGTTTGTGTACAAAATAAACAGAGCTGGAAAGGTACCTCGCCACAGTGATGTTTGTACTAATTATGTGGCTCCCCTGAGCTGACCCAGAGTACGGCAGGTCCTCATTAGAGAATCTAAATGGATCAGCCCTCCCTTGTTCTTCTTGGTACTATCTCAGCCTCTGCAGACTGGAATGAGCTGCCAGTCTGCAGGCCTGGGCGTCTCACAGCCCCGTGGGACTTGAAGCTGGCATGCGGTGGGGAACCTCCTAGGTGGAGACCTTTAGCTAGGAGTGATGATTGGCGATCTCGGTATACACTGGAAAGTACTCAAAGGAGTTTTGAACGATAGGGGAAAACAAAATCATAACAATCATCCCTCTCTCCAGAGAACAGTTCTGACATGCTGTTACTTGCACTGTGATAGAAATGCATGGTAGGAAACCAGGGAAGATTTCCTTGGGAGCTACTGTAGTGTAGGAGAGGTCAGGGGCAAATCCGAACAAGTTGCTGAAGGAGGAGTCTGCTCACTGACGTTTCCTACTTTACAGAAATAGCAGGATGTTGGAAAACATGCTTTTGTGGCACTTGTCCACATTTATCTAAAAGTAGGATTTTTCATTTACTCAATTATAGTTATTAAAACAATTGGACACGTAAATTCCTCTCTTCCAAATCCCCTTGCCTGGGAAGGCCCTGAGGACCTTAGCTCTATTTGCACAAGCAGAATACGCATTTACCCATTAAGTGTCAAAATGTGTTTGCCTTGATATGGCCTAATCATAGTCTCTGCCTGTAAAAAAGATTTGGGAAGCCAAGTTTATATTCATGAGTGTATATATGTGAGTGTAAAATAATGAAGACGAGTAGGTCGTTTGATGAATTTAATGTTTAGTTGTATCGACTATCATAGCGTGATAAATCCATTGCCACAAAAGAGGTGTGTCTGCCAATAAGACCACATATTCAGATTGGCCGAATATGGCACTGTCATCCTTGGGCACAGGGTACCATGCAGTTAAGCGGTGAACTTCTAAGTTACACAGGAAAAACAATGTCCTCGTGTTTCTTCCCCAATAAGAAAATTACCCTTTTTATTAAAGGCAACCTCTCCCTCTTTTTTCATCACTACAATAACAGATTGTGCAGAGGCAGAACATCATAAATAACATCATCAATAAATAAGGCAGAACACCATCCATTGGTGGTCACACAGAAAAGAGGCAGATGAATAAAGAACACAGAACTCTTATCAGATAGAGATATCAGATCAGGCTCCTCGGGGACTCAGTTCGTTAAGCGTCCAACTTCGGCTCAAGTCATGATCTCACCGTTTGTGGGTTTGAGCCCCGCGTCAGGGCTCTGTGCTGACAGCTCAGAGCCTGGAGCCTGCTTCGGTTCTGTGTCTCCTCTCTCTGCCCCTCCCCAACTTGTGCTCTGTCTCTCCCTCTCTCAAAAATAAATAAACATTTAAAAAATTTAAAAAAAAAGAAAAGAAAAGAAAAAGATAAAAGAAAGCAGTCGAGCTACCTGGAGAGAAAAAGCCAGTGCCCAGAACTAAGTCCTGAGACTCAGGCATTTTGCAGAACCTCAAGAAAACGTAATGGTAAATATGTACATTGAAAGTAAAATGAATAATGACATAAACAGAAATTGAGTTCTGTCCAACCATTCTGAAGAAAAAAAATGACAAGTTCCAGCAAAGGCAGTCATGAGACAAGAATCAGGGAGCATGCACAGAAGAAGTTAGCCAAATAAGGGCAATGAAACCCAAATCAAGGAACAGAACATTTACCAGCACTCTAAAGGTCCCATGCTCCCCTCTAGGCACTAACCTCCTGGTGGTATCCACTCTCCTGACTTCTATCAACATGGATGAGTTCTGATTGTTTTTATACTTATATAAATGAAATATATGCTTTTTGTGTCTGGCACTGGTTGCTCAACTTAAGTTTGAGATTCGTCCATATTATTGCATGTAGTTGTAGACCATTTTCATAGCTATGTAGTGTTCTATTGTGTCACTCAATCACAATTGATTTCACTATTTTATTACTGATGAACATATGGGCGATTTCCAGTCTTTTCTGTTACAAGTACTGTTGCCATGAACATTCTAATACATGTCCTTAATGAGCATAATGTACACATTTCTATTGGTTATATACCTCAGAATGTATTTGCTTGGCCACAGGTTATGCACATACTCAACTAGGTAGTGACACCAGTTTTCCAAAGTGGATGTACAAATGTATTCTCTCACAACTGTATGAGAATTCCTATACCTCCGTATTCTCATCAGCACTTATTATTTTCCATCTTTTTCATCTTGACCATTGCGGGGGGGGGGGGGGGGGGGTGGGTAGATAGTGGTATTCCACTGAGCTTTTAATTTGCATTTGCCTGAGGACTAATGAACTTGGGCAATTTTCCATATGGTTATTCTCCATTTACATATCCTTCTTTATAAATCTTTGGCCAATTGTGCTGTTAAGCTGTCTTTTCCTTATTGATGCTTTATATATTCTGGATTTGTGGTTCTTTGCATCATATATATTATGTAAGTGTACATAAATATACATATTTAATAATTCATGCCACCCTGTGGGTAGCCATTTTGTTCACTTTGATGAGCAGAAGTTCTTAGTTTCAATATAGTCAAGTTTATCACATTTTTTTCTTTTATGTTTGTTCCTTTTTATTTCCGCTTAAGAAAGCATTGCCTACTCCAAAGTCACAAAGATGTTTTCCTCTAAAGCTTTATTGTTTTATCGGGGTGCCTGGGTGGCTCAGGTGGTTAAGTGACCAGCTCTTGGTTTCCACTCAGGTCATGATCTCAGGGTTCATGAGTTTGAGCCCCACATCAGGCTCTACGCTGGCTGGCAGTGTGGAGCCTGCTTTGGATTCTCTCTCTCCCTCACTCTCTCTGCCCCTTCCCTGCTCACACTCTATCTCTCTCAAAATATGAACAAATACATTTTTTAAAAAGCAAAAGCTTTATTGTTCTACCTTTCAATTTATTTCTCCAATCCATCTCGCTACGATCTGAATTTGTGGTCCGCTGAAATTCTTAAGTTGAAATTCTAACCCCTAACTAAGATGGTGGAATTAGGAGATAGTGCATTTGGGATATGATTAGTCCATAAGGGTTGAGTCCTTATGAATGGGATTAGGCTACAGAGAGAGCCTTCATCACCTTCTGCCATGGGAACACAGTAAAAAAGATGCCATCTGTGAATGAGAAAGCAGACCCTCACCAGACACCGAAGTTTATGGTATTTTTTTTTATAGGAGCCCAGACAGATTAAGACACACCTGGAATTGATCCTTGTGTGTAATGTGAGGTAGAAGGCAATGCATATTTTTTCCTTCATGGATATCCAGTTGTTCCAGCATGATTTATTAAAAAGAACATCCTTTCCCCTACTATACTGCATGGTCACTTTTGTCACAGACCACGTGGTCACGTGTGGGTCTCTTCCATTGGACAGTTACTGTTCTTGTACCAGTACCACAGAGTTCTGATTACCATAGCTTTATTTATTACTTGTTAATTTTTTTAAGTTTATTAATTTATTGAAGTAATCTCAACACCTGTAATGAGGCTTGAAGTCACACGCTCCTTCAACTGAGCCAGCCCCAATTACCGTAACTTTATAATAGTATTTCCTGATATCTCATAGTGTTGGTCTTCCATATTTGTTCTTCAGGCATGCTCTGGCTATTCTCGGCCTTCCGCATTTCCACATGAATTTTGAAGTTGACTTATAAATTCCTGGGGAAAAAAACCCACAGCTTAGATTTTGGTTGCGAGTGCATAGAAGTGTGTATTAGTTTGGGAAAAACTTACATTTTTACAATATTGAATCATCCAATTCATAACAATGTATAGACTTCCATTTATTTGACTCTCCTTTATTTTTTTCTGAATAGTATTTTGTAATTTTCAGTTAAAAATCTTGCATATTTTTAATTAGATTTATTTCCAAGTGTTTGAATTTTTGGATGCTATTATAAATATGTTTTATGTTCTATTTGCTTATTATCAGTATGTACAAATATGATTCATGTAATAGCTTGGGCTGCTATAACAAAATACCATAAACTGGATGGGTTACAGGCAACATACATTTGTATCTCATGGTTCCAGAGGCTGGAAAGTCCAAGATCAAGGTGCTGGAAGATTTGGTGTATGGTGAGAACCTTCTTCATTCATAGATAGTGGCTTTTCGCCTTGGGGTGAGGGCTTTCTCTGAAGTCCCTTTTATAAGAGCACTAATCCTGTTCATGAAGACTCTGTTCTCATGACCTAATCACCTCCCAAATAACCCATCTCTTAATATCATCACCTTGGGGGTTGGCATTTAAAAATATAAATTTTGGAGGGGATACACTTAGTCAATTTATAACAATTTTAGTATTTTGACTACGTCTGGTGTCCTTTCTATATTCTTTTTTTAATTCTAAGAGTTTGTCTATAGATTCTTTAGAAATTTTCTACGTGCATGATCTTATTGTCTGGAAATGACAGGTTATTGCTTCCTTTTCAATCTCCATGATTTTTCTTTCTCTTGTTTTTTGCAGTGGCTAGACCTCCAGTTACAATGTTGACTAGAAGTGGTCACGGTGGCTATTCATGACTTAGTCCCAATAGTAGAGGAAAGTTTTCAATATTCTACCATTGAGATTGATGTTTGCTATGGGTATTCTGTAGTTCTTCTTTATCACATTAAGGGAGTTCTATTCTTAGTTAGCTAAAAGCTGTCATCACAAGTGAATATTGAATTCATCAAATGTTTTTTCTGCATTTTAAATAACCATGGAATTTGCTCCTTTTTCTGTGAGGGTGGTAAACGTTATGATTTTTAAATCAAACCATCCATGCACACCTAGACTAGACTGTACTCAGTTTACTGCATCACTGGATTTTGGATCTGATTTCCTAATACTTTGTTAAGAATATTCTTAATGTTTATGAGAAAAGTGGGTTTGCAATTTTTTTTTCTCAGAATATCAGAGTTTCAAAGGCAAGTCTCTGCTCTTTTCATTGTTTGAAAAGTCTTGGAAGCTATGATTCTGTTTCTGCCTTCTTGAAGAATTATACAGGAAAAGTGTTATTTTTCCTAAAGTGTTTGATAGAAGTCATTGATAAGCTCTCTGGGTTGGGGTTTTCTTTGGTGAAAGGTTTTTAAAAATAGTTTCATAATTTTCATATATACAGGACTATTCATATTTTCCATTTCTTCTTCTATCAGCTTTGGTAAGATGTGTTTTTCAAATCATTCGTCCATTCCATACAGATAATCAAATTTATCTGAAGACTTGTTTTTAGAATAGTTTTATTGTGCAATCTACAGAGATATCCTCTTTTTCACTGCTGTTGTTGCTAATTTCTGTTTTGCCTACTTTTTAAGTACGGGTCTTGTTAGGGCTTTATCAATTTTGCTAATCTTTTGAAAGAACCAACTTTTGGGTTTGTTAATTTTCTCTATAATATGATCAATTTTTATTTCCTTGGTTTCAGCTTCTGTCTTTATGATTTATTTCCTTAGGTTTGGTTGCTGCTCTTTTTTCTAGCTTCTTGAGATTAATACTTAAATTGTTGAGTTTTAGATTTTTTAGACCTTTATATGTGCATTTAAGACTATATATTTACTGCTAAGCATAATTTTAGCTTTTTCCTACAAGTTTTGAAATGTGTTTTTTAATTATTCAGTTTAAAATATTTCCTAATTTGTTTTTTCTTTACTTCATGGATTATTTTGAGTGTATCATTTAATTTTTTGACAGTTGGGTTTTTCTATTTTTATTATAGACCTCTAGATTAATTCCATGTTGGTTGGAGAGGATATTCTCTCTCTCTGTTTTTTGTTTTTCCTTTTAAGTTTTTATTTAAATTCCAGATGGTTAACATATGGTGTGATATTAGTTTCAGGAGTAGAATTTAGTGATTCATTGCTTATGTATGACACCAAAATGCAGTGTTCATCACAATAAGTGCCCTCCTTAATACCCATCACCCATTTAGTCCATCTCACCACCCATCTCCCCTCCAGCATCCCTCAGTTTACTCTCTGTAGTTAAGGGTCTGTTTTATGGTTTCCCTCTTTCTTTTCCCCCCATGTTCATCTGTTTTGTTTCTTAAATTCCACATATGAGTTAAATCATATGGTTTTCATCTTTTTCTGACTTATTTCACTTAGCATAATATACTCTAGTTCCATATGCACAAATGGCACAATTTTATTTTTTCATAGCTGAGTAATATTCCATTATGTATATATACCACATCTTCGTATCCATTCACCAGTCCATGGACATTTGGGCTCCCTCCATAATTTGGTTATTGTTGATAATGCTGCTATAGGCATAGGGGTGCGTGTATTCTTTCAAATTAGTGTTTTTGTGTCCTTTGGGTAAATACCTAGTAGTGCAATTGCTGAATCATAGGGTAGTTCTATTTTTAACTTTTTGAGGAACCTACACACTATTTTCTAGACTGGCTGCACTAGTTTGCATTCCCACCAGCAGTGTAAGAGGGTTCCCCTTTCTCCACATCTGTTGTTTCCTGTGTTGTTAATTGTAGCCATTCTGACAGGTGCGAGGTGATATCTCATTGTAGTTTTGATTTATATTTCTCTGATGATGAGTGATGTTGAGCATCTTTCCATGTGTCTGCTAGCCATTTAGATGTCTTCCTTGGAAAAATGTCTATTCATGTCTTCTGACCATTTCTTCACTGGATTATTTGCTTTTTAGGTGTTGAGCTTTATAAGTTAGTTATAGATTTTGAAAACTAATCCTATATCAGATATGTCATTTGCAAATATCTTCTCCCATTTTGCTGTCTGCCTTTTTAGTTTTGTTGATTGTTTCCTTCATTGTGCAGAAGCTTTTTATCTTGATGAAGTCCCAATAGTTTATTTTTACTTTTGTTTCCCTTGCTTCCAAAGACATGTCTAGTAAGAAGTTGCTACAGCAGAAGTCAAAGAGGTTGCTGCCTGTGTTCTCTTCTGGGATTTTGATGATTTCCTACCTCACATTTATGTCTTTCATCCATTTTGAATAAATTTTTGTGTGTAGTATAAGTGGTCCAGTTTCATTCTTTTGCATTTCGCTGTCCAGTTTTCCCAACACAATTTGTTGAGGAGACTATCTTTATCCATTGGATATTCTTTCCTGCTTATTCAAAGATTAGTTGACCATAGAGTTGTGGGTCCATTTCTGGGTTTTCTATTCTGTTCCAATGATCTATGTGTCTATTTTTGTGCCAGTACTGTCTTGGTGACTATAGCTTTGTAATATAGCTTGAAGTCCAGAATTGTGATGCCTCCAGCCTTGCTTTTCTTTTTCAGGATTGCTTTCACTATTTGGGCTCTTTTGTGGTTCCATACAAATTTTAGGATTGTTTGTTCTAGCTCTATGAAAATGCTGGTGGTATTTTGATAGAGACTGCAATAAATATATAGATTGCTTTGGGTAGTATAGACATTTTAACAATATTTGTTCTCCCAATTCCTGAGCATGGAATGTTTTTCTGTTTCTTTGTGTCGTCTTCAATTTTTTCATAAGTGTTTTATAGTTTTCAGAGTACAGATCTTTTACCTCTTTGGCTATATTTATTCCTAGGTATCTTATGGTTTTTGGTACACTTGTAAATTGGATTGATTCCTTGATTTCTCTTTCTGCTGCTTCATTAGTGGTGTATAGAAATCTAACAGATTTCTGAACATTGATTTTATATCTTGAGATTTGACTGAATTTGTGTATCAGCTCTGACAATTTCTTGGTGTAGTCTTTCAGGTTTTCTACATAGAGTATCATGTTATGTGCAAATAGTGAAAGTTTGACTTCCTTGCTGATTTGGATGCCTTTTATTTCTTTTTGCTGCCTAATTGCTGGAGCTAGGTCTTCCAGTATTATATTAAATATTAAATAACAATGGTTATTTAAGCTTGCAGTTTTTTCCCATTGAGTATGATATTAGCTGTGAGTCTTTCATATATGACCTACATGATGTTGAGGTATATTCTTTCTATCTCTACTTTATTGAGGGTTTTTATCGAGAATAGATGCTGTACTTTGTCAAATACTTTTCTGCATCTATTGAGAAGATCATGTGGTTCTTTTAATATCCTTTCTTTTATTATGTGGTCTATCATGTTAATTGGTTTGCAAATATTGAACCACCCTTGCCACCCAAGAATAAATCCCACTTGATTGTGGTGAATGATTCTTTTAACATACTGTTGGTTTCAATTTGCGAGTATTTTACTGACAATTTCTGCATCCACGTTCATCAGGGATATTGGCCTATATTTAATTTCCTGGTTGACCCGTTCAAACTTTAGGAAGATGTTCTTTAATCGCCATGTATCTGTGGTATTTCCAATTTTTTCTTGTGGTTGTCTTCAAGCGTCATAGCATTGTGGTCAGAAAATATGCATGGTATGATCTCAATCTTTTTGTACTTGTTGAGGCCTGATTTGTAACCTAGTATGTGATCTACTCTGGAGAATGCCCCATGTGCCTTCGAAAAGAATGTGTAGTCTGCTGCTTTAGGATGAAATGTTCTAAATAGATCTGTTGAGTGCATCCAGTCCAGTGTGTCATTCAAAGCCATTGTTTCCTTGATTATTTTCTGCTTAGATGATCTGTCCATTGATATAAATTGGGTGTTAAAGTCCCCTACTCTTATTGTGTTATTATCAATGAGTTCCTTTATGTTTGTTAATAATTGTTTTATATATCTGGGTGGACATAACATATTGGGGCATACATATTTACATTTGTAGGTCTTCTTGTTGAATAGACCCTTTTATTATGATATAGTGCCATTCTTCCTCTCTTATTACAGTCTTTGGCTTAAAATCTAGTTTGTCTGGGGACACCTAAGTGTCTTAGTCAGTTAAGTGTCCAACTTCAGTGAAGGTCATGATCTCACAATTCATAAGTTTGAGCCCCACATCAGGCTCTGTGCTGACAGCTCAGAGCCTGGAGCCTGCTTCTGATTCTGTGTCTCTGTCTCTCTCTGCCTCTCTCTCCCTCTGTTAAAAATAAATAAAAGTAAATAAACATCTAAAAAAATCTAGTTTGTCTGCTATAAGTATTGATACTCTGACTTTCTTTTGATGTCCATTTGCATGATAAATCATTCTCCATCCCCTCACTTTCAATTTGCAGGTGTCTTTAGGATTAAAATATGTCTCTTGTGGCAGCATATAGTTGGATCTTATTTTTTTTATCCATTCTGACACACCATGTCTTTTGATTGGAGCATTTAGTCCATTTACATTCACAGTAAGTATTGATAGATATGAATTTAGTGCCATTGTATTACCTGTATAGTTGCTGTTCCTGTAGTTTGTCTCTGTTCCTTTCTAGTCTTTGTTGCTTTTGGTCTTTCTTTCCCACTCAAAGAGTCCCCTTTAATATTTCTTGCAGGGCTGGGTTAGTGATCACACACTCCTTCAGTTTTTGTTTGTCTGGGAAACTCTTTATCTCTCCTTCTATTCTCAATAGCAGTCTTGCTGGATAGAGCATTCTTGGCTGCATATTTTTCCCATTCCTCACATTGAATATATGATGCCATTTTCTTCTGGCTTGCCAAGTTTTTGTGGAGAAAAACTGCTGCTAACCTTATTTGTCTTCCCTTGTAAGTTAAGGACTTCTTTTGTCTTGCTGCATTTAGGATTTTTTTCTTTATCTCTATATTTTGTAAATTTAACTATGTTATGTCTTAGTGTTGGCCTGCTTTTGTTGATTTTGATGGGAGTTCTCTGTACCTCCTGGATTTGGATGTCTGTTACCTTCCTCAGATTAGGAAAGTTTTCAGCTATTATTTTCTCAAATAAACCTTCTGCCCCCTTTACCCTCTCTTCTTTTTCTGGGACTCTTATGATATGAATGTTATTATGATTTATGGAATAACTGAGTTCCCTAAGTCTACATTTGTGATATAATATTTTTCTTTCTCTCTTCTTTTCAGTTTCATTATTTTCCATAATTTTATCTTCTATATCAATTATTCATTCTTGCTCTTCTTCCATCCTTATGCTCGTTACATCCAGTTGGCTTTGAATCTCAGTTGTTGCATTTTTCATTTTGGCCTGACTAGTTTTTAGGTCTTTTATCTCTGCAGCAAGGAACTCCCTGGTGTCTTCTATGCTTTTCTAAAGCCCAGGTAGTGTCTTTATGGTTGTTGCTTTAAATTCTCCATCAGGCATATTACTTATATCTGTTTCGATTACATCCCTGGGCGTGACCTTTTCTTGTTCTTTCTTTTGGGATGAATTCCTCCATCTTAGCATTTTATCTAGGTCTCTGCCCTCTTCTGTGTGTTAGGAAAGGCTGTTATGTTTCCTGCTCCTGAGAGTAATTGCTTTATAAAGAAGAGGTTACATACTATCCCGGGCCTGGTACTTCAAGCAAGTATTGCTGGTGTGTGCTGTGTGCACTCCATAGCTGTATTTTGGCTGCTCTCTCCCTCAGGTCAGTCCTCTGCAGAGTTTCTCCTTGCCTGCAGTGGAGAGTGCTTGGACGTAGGCCAGAGTGTGGTAAGTTTTAACTAGGTGTGCTCTGGTCTGCTTGTTAAAAGAGACCTGATGCTATGTCCACTGCAGCTGAAGCTTTGCACGACTGTATGGTCAGTAGTTGTGGTGCACGCAGGGGGTTTGTTCTGGTCATCTGGGGCATGGGCCCACTGCTCTGGTTCTCAGGCACTTTTTTTTTCTTTTCCAAGAAAAGTAGCACCTGCAGAGCACAGGGGATGGGGCTTCGTGTAAGCAATTTACTATTGGTACCATGCTGCTCTCTGAAGTCAGTTTATGCTGAGGGGTGGGGGAGAAAAAGATACCAGCCGTCTCCCACATCCCCAGAGAGGGGAGTTTGTGCTTGCCACTGTCCAAGAAGCCCTTCCAGAAGAGCGAACAATCTCCCCTCATGTGTCCCAGGCATCCCTCAGTTCCCTGTCTTCACTCTGTCTGTGCCGTCTGCCTGCCTGGCAGCACGGTGCACCTGTGTCCTATCCAAGGCAGGCCAGCTGAGTCTTAAAAAACCCAATTGTTAGGATCCTGGCATGGCATGGTGGATCTGCACTGGTCCTCTGGAGGTGAGTTTCACCATGCTGGGACTGATGCAGTTTTGCCCCGGAAGGACAGTGGCACCAAAGCACAGGGGCATGGCATTTGGAGTAAAGCATAGCAAAAAGCCTGTGTTCAGGTTAGCTGCCCTCAGTAGGTGTCTCTGTGCCTATGCTAAGGGGCGGGGAAGTGTAATGGTGACTGCTGGCTCCTTTGTCCCTGAAGAGGCAATGCCACTTCTCCCAAATGCACTCAAAGAAGGGGGAACTGTCTCTCCCATTGCATGCCAGGGGGTCCCCAAATGCACCACCTGCTCCCAGGCTATCTGCTGCCTTCACAGCAGCACTGCAGTGCCCTCAGAGCTCCACACCAGCCACACCCCAGACCTCTACACCTCCAGTCTTTGATCCCTGCTGGTTGTAAAAACTCACGAAAATCAGCCCCTCTCGTTTTCCTAGCCAATGGCTTCGAGGAAGTGGTTTCTTCGTGTGATCCCCTGTGCACTCTACTCTCTCTTGCCTTTCTTCGGGACTAGGGTTCCCTCCCCTCTACAGCACCCATGATCCATTTCTCCCCCAAATCACATCTCCATACCTCCTAACTTCTATGACGTTGCCTCGTCTCTCCTTTTAATTGTGCGGTTTATTCTGTCAGTCCTCAGATCAATTTCTTGGGTATTCAGAATGATTTGATATTCATCTAGCTGTGCTGAAGGGAGGAGACAAGCCTAGGGTCCTCCTATGACACTGCCATCTTAGCTCCTCCTACCCAGAGAAGATATTCTGAAAGATTTAAATAATTTGAAATTCTTGAGACTTTAATTTTTTTTAATGTTAATTTTTGAGAGAGAAAGAGCACGAGCAGGGGAGGGGCAGAGAGAGAGAGGTGGGAGGAAGAAAGAGAGAGAGAGAGAGAGAGAGACAGAGAGAAAGAGAATCCAAAGCAGGCTCCACACTGTCAATACAAAGCCTGATGTGGGGCTTGAACCAGTGAAATGTGAGATCATGACCTGAGTGGAAATCAAGAGTGGGACGCTCAACCAACTGAGCCACCTAGGTGCCCCGAAATTTTCTTTATGATTTTAATAAATGTTTTATGTACACTTGAAATATATGTAACTGGTCATTAGTAGGTTCAGTTTTACCATTTGGTTTGCAAATTGTGCCGTTATTCAATTCTTACTGATTTTTTAAATTTTTAGCTTGTTCTATCAGCTATTGCAAAAGATATATTAATCCCTCCCACTGTGAGTGTTGATTTGGACATAGTTCCTTTTTCTGCCCATTTTTTGCTTGAATTATTTCAAAGTAATGCTATTGGGTGCATAGAGATATAGGATTGTAGTATCCTCCTATTGGATCGACCCGTTTATAATTACAAACCATCTCTCTTTATCTCTGATAATATTTATTGCCTTAAAATTCATATTGCCTGATATTGGTAGAACTATCCGAGCTTTTTCATTGTGGTTTTTGTTTGCATGGTTTGTCTTTCCTTATACATTAAACATTTCTTGATCATTATGTTTAAAGCATACAGTTGGGTGGGGTTTGTTTTTGTTTTTGTTTTTTACCTAGTCTAACAATCACAGTCTTTTACTTCAAATTTATTTCACTTATATGCAGTGTAACCACTGACCCAATTGGGTTTCTGGGCACCATCTTATTTTAAATTTTTAGTTAGGCTCTTCTGTTTTATGCTCCTTTCTTCCTTTTGTTTTATGTTCCTTCTTTCTTGCTTTTTTTTCTCTTTTAAATTATTCAAAAATTCTTAGTATTTAATGTCCTCATTCTAATAACTTGGCAAATTATCTATTACTTTCTTATTCTGATAGTAGTTATCCTAGAGCTTACAACATATATCCTTGATTTATTAAAGAATTATACAAATCATTATTTTTACCAGTCCTATGATATTATTAGACCCTTAAATCTTTTAAACTATTTACCCCTCCTGACTTTTGTGTTCTTGCTTTGCATCTTAGTTCTACATAGATTTTATACTATAAAGGAAATTATAATTATTGCTTTGTACAGTCAATCGCAATTTATAAATATCTGTAACTTACTCCTTCCAATGTTTTTTATTTCTTCCTACATATTTTTAGAAAATAAGCTTTGCACACAACACAAGTTAAGTTTGTTAGTTTAAATATGTTTGAGATGGAATTTTGGGTAAATAGTCACCAAAAATAGATTGTAAGTTTGCACAAGAGAACTTCACTATTGAGGTCAGGCAATAAACTAATGAATTTAGTCAAATTCAAATACTTACTGAATGAGATTTTTCAGTTTTCAAAGAGCATTAACTTTCTCAGTTCTCAGTTGACCCCACTAATAAGTTGATGGATATGTCATAAAGAGAAAGAAGTAAAGATCACAGGGAGAAAGAGACTTGCCCACATTTACACATCTTACATTGAACTCAAGTCCCCTTTTACCTAGTTCAGCCCTCTATCTGTATCAACTAAAAATACCTAAAATAACTCACATGTCTATAAAGATAAGTGTGTCTCTAGAAAATACATCCTTCAAAATACACAGTTTAATTATAACTTCTTAAATGATCACCCTCTTCCTTCTTTTCATAGTTCCTTCTCAGTAGATTTTAAAACATCAAAACACCATTCATATCTGCCTATAATAAATATAGTAGGTTTCCTTGCAACTGGAAGCTCACATTAAAGCCATGCATTCATGGGGAAGGGAAAGCGAGGCTGATAATATTATGTTTGCTTTAGCCTTACTGCTTAGTTTTTCTTTCCAGGCACTGGACTGAACTTGGTTTTCAGAGCCAGAAATGATTATTGTTTGAGTATCTAAATTTATTAATACTCTGCTTTTGGAAATTTTTAGGTACAATAGATTCCAAGCCTATTTTGGAACTTCTCACTGGTAAAATCTAGATTGCATTCTTTGGAAAGCCCAACAAACACGTATCCCAAAGAGCCATTAATAAGATAAACTTTCAGAGTATGTGAGACTCTGCTGCTCATCTACCACAGGCAGAATAGGTGCTTACTAAGGTTAATTAATTGAATGAGCGAATAAATGAACTAAAAGTACATAAGTGTCTAGCTCTCAGTTTACCCAAAGATTCTCTTAACCCTGTTAACAGTGATGGCTGTGTCACCATTGGAGGAGCAGTTAACTTTCTGTTAAGTTTGTAGTAGAGGGAGAAAAAAGATGGAGAATCAGAAATCAAATTTTTATCCATGCTTCAAACACTATCTGACTTGGTCCTGTGCCATAACCATCAGGGTCGTGCCCTCCCCAAGTAAGACTTGCCCACTGCCACACTGTGAGAAGAAAACACTGGGTTTGGGGTAGTAGTTGTCACGTGTTGGGACACTTGTGCTGCCCCCTCCCCCTTCCTATCTCAGAATTCCTGCTGTTTAGTCTCAGCTGTGAAAGACAGGCCTAAGTGGCCTGACCCCAACCCATGTCCCCCTCACCCCATTCTGAATAGACCAGGAACAGACTCATAGAAAACAACAATCAGACTCTCTCAAGAATTTGAGTCCAGTCACAGAAACTACTCAATGGTTGTAGACTTAGTCTGAGAGCTCACATCCAGGCAGGGCTAAAGTTGGTATCCGTGCACACCAAAGTTGAGCACGACCAAAGTCACTCGAGAGCAAACTTATAAGTAATCAGAGGAAGCTAAGTTTACAGGGAGAAGATATCAGATGTGCTTTGAAAACCAAGAAGACTCAAAAGAGAAAGCGTCAATACACAGAGGGGAGAAAGAAGGAATCAGAGGCAGAGAACAGAGATGGACCAACTGGAGTCGCAGCGTAGGTTGTTGTGAAGTCAACAAAGCTGGACTTTGTTTCCTGCTTCTGTGTGTCTGTAAGATTGCTGGCTTTATCTTTACAGTTAACCCTTCTTTGTAATTTGAGTTCATCGGGACGAGATTTGATTCCTAGCAACCAGCAATCTCTTGACGAATGGGTTTCCTTTCTCCCCCTGGCACCCAGTGCTTTGGTGCAGCGCTTCTCTTTCCTCGAAGGAAAGAAGGCGATCTGAAAAACTTCCATGCGATCAAATGCTTAGTGTGCTGTCTTTTCCAGTCACTGAATGGTAGTCACTGTGGTATTACCAATGAGTTGAAGGGCTCTCTTGTTTATTTGTCTTTCTTGTAACTCAGTTTCCCCTTTAGTAAAGTGAGATTCTTCCCCTGACTGAAATATTCTAAAACTCACCGATCCTTTTCTTACAGTTTATCTTTTGAAACTTGTGATGCTCTATCTTCCTAATTATTGTGCATTTAACAGCCCACTGTTCAGTAGCCATCACATATTAAATGCAATGATTATTATTAGCCACCTTGATATTTCCCATTCTAACCTATAACAGTGGAGAAAACTGAATTAAAAAGAAGAGTTGGGTTTACTATGCATTATTTCTAGAGGAAGACCTCAGGGAAATAATTTGTCATAGAAATAATACTGTCATAGCTTCTATCTAAACCACTACGCTATTGACTCCCAGGCAGGTCTCAAAAACTAAATTGCTCTTACCAAATTGTCTTTTTAATATATCTGTGTTACAGACTCACTGCCTACCTGCTCATTAAAATACATGGTCTGCCCAAACCATACGTTAACATCATTAACTTTTAAATACTAGAAATCATTTCAATGCTTGGAAAAGTCTGGTGAGCATGATTACATGTGAAGATTTTCAGATAGAATGGATCAGAGAGTATCAGGAGATTAAAGAGTCTTGATATGCTTTGCCATTTATGGTATAGTTGCACATCGTGCCTTTACAACTACTACTACTAATTATTATTATTATTATTATTATTATGCAAAGATAGTAAATTACATTGCCATTCTGCCTCACCCCACAGTACTGCTTCATACAATTTTCCAGTCCACACACTGCCAGTCTGTGAGGCGTCTTTGTGATGTCAGGAAGAGATTCTAGGTTTCCTTTTAGGGTCACTGCATTGTAGAAGTAGCTTGAAGCATAAAATTGACATTATTGGTTAGAAACGATGGACAACTGGCAGTTTCATAGGACCCAAGCTAAAGAGCCTTAAGTTTGAATTCCAGCCTTGAGAGTCACCATGTCAGCTCATGGCGGTTATTGACTTCGGAGCCTCGGTTTGTGAGATGGAAATCACACCTACGTTGTATGATTGACGTGAGGCTTAGCAATGACGTATAGAAGTACCGTGCTTGGCGATAGTAAATGTTCAAAAAATAGTTGATAGTACAATATTGTTACCAACGTAAGTGACTGAGGGAATTTCTTCACTTTCCCTCTAGCAATTTCTGCAAGTATGACAAAGGTGACAGTTGCTAAAGAGAAACGGAAAATGTTTGCGAGGCAAGCATAATTTTTAAAGCCCCTTTAGCTTTAAAGGCCTTCTATTCCTGTCCTGTAGGCTCCCGTATGTCCTAGTAAGGTTACAGATACAGTTTGACACACACTCGGCGGAGTATCTAAATAGGAAATGTACTGAAGCAAATCAAGAACAGAGTTTAAAAAAAAAAAAAAAGAAAGAAATCAAAGCGCTAAGCAAACATTCTGAACTTTTGGCAGAGGAATCGGACTGCCTGGATCCCCATGACTCTTTGAGTTATTAATAGTGACTCATTTTGCCATATTTTTGGCAGTTATATATTTATATATCATGCAGCGTGTGCGAGGCTTTCAGGGCTCGATGGCCTTTTGAAAAATGTGTTACTCGGGACTAGAACGGGGCCAGGAGGACACCACGCTGGCATCTGCGCAGCACCTCGCGCCCCGCGCTCATTAGCTGAGAAGGAAAAGATTGCGGGGCAGGGGTGGGGGGTGGTGAGCAGCCCCGGGAACGCGGCTCCCATCTGCTCTGCCAGAAGCCACGATGAAGTCATGAGTTGCACAACTGTAGTAATTCGCAGCTATTTATGACCATTTTCATAGCGAAGCTCTAGATTAGGAGTCTGTGTTTACATGCCAAGCAGCAGCATGGTTCCAGAAATCACTCCCACTGTGACTTGTGGTCAAACCAATCAACCAAGTGATGAAAAACCAAACAGTTGGTCCTGAAGCTGCGAGGAACAGGTCCCCGCGTTAGCCTCCACCTTCCGGATGCTCTTCCGCAGCTGAGACGGAATGGCTCCTGCCCCCCCCCCCCCCCCACGCCCACCGGGTGCACACCCTCCCTCCTGTGCCTCCCCTTGCTGCGCCGCAGCCCTGCAGCCCTCTCTCCGTTCACACTCAAAACCCTAAGACTCAGGCAAGCCAAGGGAGCTTTAGAGACTCCTGAAGAGCACCTGTGACCGTAATTAAGGAAACATGTTTATTTTTAGCACGTGTTTATTTTCTCATTGTCATTGCTCCAGTAGGCGACTTCATCAATTAGTGACCCTGATAGCTCATTTGCGTCAAGATCTGTAAAACACCTTCATTTGTCCGTTTAAACGGACTCCGGGTTTTAGTTAATTATCACTTTCTGACAGCCTGAAGGTCAAACCATTTCCTTTTGTTCCACATGGCAGTTCATCCTCTCATTAAGGGTGATGGAAAATGAATAATTAAACGTGTGCCATTTTCATATTTCAGGTAATGAGAGGCTCTAAGATCCCAGAGGTACCAAATGAGAAGTCAGGACTTCCTGCGAACATGTGCCTTTCTCTCCTCTGGTCTCCTGGTACAGGAGGTTCCGCCAAGGCTCTTTCCCTAAATCCAAACAAAACACAATGAAAATGAAAACAGTTACCGGCTCAGCTTTGGCTGTGTGGCTTGGGGAAAGGCAGCTTACCTTTTGACATAAAAGACATCCTCAACTGTAAAGTGGACACGATAATAACCAGCTTGGAGGATTGCTGTGAGCATCGAATACACGCATGAGTGAAAAGTTCTTAAAAGAGTGCCTGCCACAGACTAAGGGCGCAATCAATGCTAATTAATCGTAAGATCACTTTCATTATCACCCTGGGCAAGTCAAATGCCGTGGGTATCAGGTGTCAGCCAAACATCCACTTGCAGAGTCCTTGCTTACGACTGGGTCGGGTCGCTTTGACCCAGTGGGGCAAAGATTAAAGTTAAATTTTGCTGGGCCCTGGAGAAAAACCCAGGTAGCTATGCCTCTGTGGCCTTAGGGAGCCCAGCTTTTACCCGTCCTCTTCTAATTATTCTGAAAATATTTTTTGGAGGGTGGAGGTGGTAGAAGGTAGAAGGACACAACAGAGGGGACCCAAAAGATGGTACACCTGGGGAGGGAAGGTGTCCGTGGCCCTTACCTGGGGGTCTCTGTGAAGCCGGCTCCCGGTTCTCTTCTGTTGAGACTAATCAGAGGGCCAGCTTTGTATATTGACTCTCGTCTCACCGGACTGTGTTGCAGGGGGGGCCTTAGGCTTGTGCCGCCTAGAAGGAGACTCAGCCCTGTGAAGGACATCCCAGCTCCGTGAGAGAATGCCTCTTGGACTCATGCGCTCATTTCTTCGGCTGTGCCAGGCAGTGGACTGTACAAAGTGGGGATGGTGCCCTTCGAGATGTACGGTTCTGGGAAAGCTCTGTAGAGGGAGGGGGATCTCGTCCGGGTTTTGACAGATCAGTAGAATCCAGGTTGCCGGAAAGAAGGAGTGATGTTCCAAATCAGTGAGGAGGGCAAGCAGAGTGGGAAGGGTCTGGGATGTCCCTAGAATAGGGAATCTTCCCAGAGACTGTACCATAGACTGTGTAAGGAAGTAATGGTCACTGGGCTGCTCAGATAGACATTAACCAGCGAAGAACAGTCTAAGGCTTGGGCCAAGTACTCGGGCTATCCTGCAGCCCAAACAGACATCGGAGGACAGAAGCAGTGTTTCAGGGGGGACAAGTGTCTAGTGCCGTGCATGTGAATTCGGTGGGAATAGATGGCATAGGAGGGGCCTAGGGCCTGCGGTAATGGAGACCTGGGAATGAAAAAGGGAAATGCAGTGGACTGGGCTGCTTATGTGATTAAATGCATTGATTATACGCAAAGGGGGTTGAGGCCATTGCTCAAAACTGAATCTTAAGATTTATTTTGTCCGTGCTTTACCCCAAACTGTCATTCAGGACAGCCATACTTCAAAGATCTTGTGGGTTCGGGTCCAGACCACTGCAGTTAAGTGAGTCGGGTGAATTTTCTGGCTTCCCAGGCACATAAAAGTATTGTTTACACTACACAGTAGTCTATTAAGTGTACAATAACATTATGTCTAAGAAAACAAGATCCGCATCTTAATTAAAAGTACTTTATTGCTAAAGTAACAGCATAGCAAATATTATAATAATGATAAAGTTGGAAATATTGCAGGAATGGAAAAACATGACACACAGACATGAAAAGAGCAAATGATGTTGGAAAAATGGGCACCGATAGACTTGCTCGACGCAGGGTTGCTGCAAACCTTTAATGTGTAAAAAACGCAATTATCTGTGAAGCTCAATAAAGTGACGTGCAATAAAACGAGGTATGCCCATAAATCCCGATTGGATTTTCACAGAGAAAATATTTTGCCCCTTCAATAAAGTTACCGTGTGAAGCAGTTTAAAACTGCTTCTGGAAGAATAAAAGTCACAAGGGAGTCGGGGGGAGCTCAAATGAGTGAGGGTGACAAAGTGGCAGTGTTTTCTGAAAGAACACCCTGTGAGTTGATGCTTACTGTGACAAGTATGATTTCATTCCCTCGTTAATATTGGGAAATACTTTCTGGGGTGCCTGGGTGGCTCAGTCAGTTAAGTGTCTGAGTTTTGGTTTCAGCTCAGGTCATGAGCTCACGGTGGGTGAGTGTGAGCCCCTAGCCAGGCTCCACACCGGCCAAGCAGGTGTGGAGCCTGCTTGGGATTCTCTCTTTCCTCTCTCTCTGCCCCTCCCCCACTCACACTCTCTCAGAATAAATAAGTAAACCTTAAAAATGAACTGGAGGGGCGCCTGGGTGGCTCAGTCAGTTAAGCATCCGACTTCAGCTCAGGTCACGATCTCACGGTCCGTGGTTCGAGCTCCGCGTCGGGCTCTGGGCTGATGGCTCAGAGCCTGGAGCCCGCTTCCGATTCTGTGTCTCCCTCTCTCTCTGCCCCTCCCCTGTTCATGCTCTGTCTCCCTCTGTCTCAAAAATAAATAAACGTTAAAAAAAAAAAAAATAAATGAATTGGAAAATACTTTCTATATCTTCCTATTGAGAGTAGAAAAATATCCTAATAATGGTGCAGCGGGCCAGTGTTATCATTTCTAATTAAAAAATTTATATAAGAGTCAGAGAATTAAATCTGGAAGAGAACTTAGATGCCTTTCATCCTTTTACAGGAGGGGAAATGGGACAGGCGAGGAGACAACTCACGGAGAGTCACCCATCCAGCCACTGTGTGCCAGACACATTGCTGGGAGGTCATTGCTTTGACTCCTGGTCTGACGCTCTTTCTGCTTTGCCATGAGAATCCCCAAGGACCATTTTATTGCTGACATACAAGAGTCGGTGCTTGCCATTTTCTTTCTTTTTTTAAGTTATTTATTTATTTATTTAATTGAGAGAAAGAGAGAAAGACAGACAGAGTATGTGCGCACAGGGGAGGGGCAGAGAGAGAGAGGGACAGAGAATCCCAAGCAGGCTCTGTGCTGTCAGCGTGGAGACTGACTCAGGGCTCAGACTCACAAACCGCGAGATCATGACCTGAGCCGAAATCAGGAGCTGGACGCTCAACCCACTGAGCCATCCTGGCGCCCTCCATTTTCTTTCTTTCTTTTTTTTTTTTTTTTAAATCAGCAACTGTTTTGTTGGATACATTTCTCAGTTTCTCCATAGGGCATGATTTTTTTTTTTTCTGTTTATGGAATTAAATGATTAACTGCGAGGTGCTCTTTGTGTAGACGATAGCATAACCCAGGGGACAAGTGGTGTAGAGGGAAGGTAAGGGAGTGCATACAGAAAAGCACTCTGGCCAGCCCACTCAGATGGTATTGAGGGCCAGGCAAATTCACAAAGCATCAGCACATCGCGGGCTCTGAGCTCACATGGACCCACACTGCCATCCCAGGCCTCCGAGCCATGGAGCCTCCTGCCAGGGAGTCAAAGGAGTCACTGGCTGCCTCTTCCCCTCTGTGCGAGTCTCTTTGTTCTCAGAGAAGGCCTAAGAGATTCTAGTACCAGTTCTGACACCAGGGACACCGCAAAGCAATTCTCCCTCTCCAGCTGGGTGTCCTGCATTTCAACTCATTTCTGACACTATCCACCTGCGGACAGCGTCAGATCCCCCAGGTTAAGGGTTCACCCCTCCTTAGCCTTCCTGCCTCCACTCTGGACGCCAATCACAAGTCCAGGCTGTCCCCTGGGCTTCGACCCACCGCTGTAGATTGGAGGTTCCAACTACCCTCTCCTTGAGTTGATCCATTTGCTAGAGCAGCTCACAAAACTCAGAGGAACGTTTTACTGACTAGATTATCAGTTTATTGCAAAATGATAGAGCTCGGCAAGCGCCGGACAGAAGAGAGGCACAGGGCAAGGTGTGGGGCAAGGGCCCAGAACTTCCGTGCCCCCTCCCAGAGCACCCCCCTCCCTGCATCTCTGTGTGTTCGCCCGCCCAGAAGCTCTCTGAACCCCCTGCTATTGGAGGTTTCTGGAGGTTTCCTCACGTAGGCATGATCAGTTACTTACTCCATTTGCAGCCCCTCTTTCTTCTCCAGAAGGGGGGGAGGGTGGCGCTGAAAACGCCAAGCTTTAAATCACAGCTTGGTCTTTTTGGTGGCCAGCGCTCATCCAGCTTCAGTAGAACCAAACATGCCCCTGGTGCTCTAATCACTTGGGAATTAACGTGGGTTTTAGGCGCCCTGCATCGGGGACTGGGGATCAAGATCAAACATATCTTTCTTTTTATCTCACATCACAGGGCCCCTCCTCCGGCGTCACGGAAGTCTTGGGCTTCTCCCAGGGCACCGGTCAGCCTCAATTCCCTGTTATCCACTTTTCCCAGAAAAAGTTTAAAGGAAACTAAATTCATTCTGTCAGAGCTTGCCCTTTCTCTTCGGCCTCCAACCTTTTATGTTTCTCGGGCCCTGCCTCTCGGCTGAAATTGCATTTCTCCACCAAAGGGCAGTACACACAGCAGGGCCTCGCTTCCTCTGCCTCCAGGGCCTGTGGCCTCCTCTCTGGGGCACCTTCTCCCCCAGACCTGTTTCTCTGGGCAGATTAAGAACCCGTGCTGGGAGGGGATGCCCCAATAACCTCCTCAGGTAACTGTTGGTGACTCTCTACCAACGTCTTTCTCGGTGATCTGCTGGAGCTCACCAGGAAGTCCTGGTCACAGCAAGCTGCAGTCTTAATTAACAGAAACTCAAACAGTTGTATTTTATTAAAGTGTACAGAGGGCAAGAACCTGGGCAACGGAGAGTCTTTGAAAGGCCATAATTTTTAGCACAGCCCAGTGAAGTACCCAAGTAGTGTGTTTTCATTAAGGTGTTATTCCATTAAACACAGACTGATGGAGAGATCCTTCCGGATGTCTGGCTTGATGATATTTCCATTTTACAATTGGGTCACATAGAAATATAGTGACAGGAGGGAAGTTTCGGAAGCTCGGTTCTGTGCTCACATAATATAAATGTCAACTTTTTTGGTAAACTTTAAAACGTTCAGAATTGGCCGCGACTTTGAACTTTTTTTTTCTGCTTTGAACCTCTTTCCTTTATAAGCATCTTAAGTTTTTGACGTTTAGCTCATCAGACACTATTTTTTGTTATGTCCGTGTCTCTGTTCTGTGGATTCCCTGTCAGGCCGTGGATGGTGAAACTGGTTGGACCTTCTAATTCTAAGTGTTGATTTCATTTCCTCTTTCTTTCGGTTAGTGTTTCTTAATTTAGGATTTTTTTTTTTTAATGTTTATTTATTTGAGAGGGGAGGGGGAGGGACAGAGAGAGAGGGAGACGCAGAATCCAAAGCAGATTCCAGGCTCAGAGCTGTCAGCACAGAGCTGGACGTGGGGCCCGAACTCACAAACAGCGACATAATGACTTGAGCTGAAGTCAACGCTTAACCTCCTGAGCCAGGTGCCCCTTTACTTAGGATTCTTTAAGTAACTTTGGAATCATCCAGTGCTGACTTAGATTGAATCTAGCATCGATCATTCAAGGATTGTTGATCAGATCATGCCAGGAACGTTCTAGGTGCAGAGGAAATATTGGTAAACAAAAATACTTGTGACCCCTGCCCTTGTGGAGTTCACACTCCAGCTGAGCAGACAAACAATGAGCAAATGATCATACAATAAGTAAACAATTAAAATTGTTATTAACAGGATAAAGGAAAAATGTGGATAATAAGTAGACCTAATTTCCAACGGTTGCAATCTTATCAGCCGGAATTCTCTCTGCAGGAACCTATTTAAACTATTAAAGAAAAAAAAATGGTGATGGGGTGAAATAAAATAAATGTATGTTTTGCAAACACTGTTTCGTTGTATAGAACCATAATGGTCAGTTTTCATTTTTTGCCCAGCATTCCTTTCCCTTTCTCATGATAACAAAGCCCATTCCAGTTATCCAGGATGGTTGCATGACCCAAAAGAGGACTATTTGAATCTTGCTTTGGGATTTTTTTTTTTTCAGTGGAGCTGGAAAGGTTTTTCCCTTGTTGGGGGGGGGGGGGAGGAGGTGTGAGCCTGGGCTGCTGTTGTCCGTGCCCATCCTCCCTCCAAACCCCTCCACGGTACCTCTGAACACAGAGTGAAGCTAGCACACAGAGAGGCAGAGATCGGAGACAAAGGAAACCCCACAGTGGGAGTTCCTAGCTTCAGACATACTGAAGTCCAGTCTTCTATGACTTTTTCCATGGTTCACATATAGGAGACTTTAAGCTCCTATTTCCAGCTCAAGTGAGTTTGAGTCCATTTCTGTCTCTCACTAATGATGGGTCCATATTAATACAGAAAGCAAGCCCTTTATGTTGTAAATCTGTCTTAGGATGGGTAATTACATGTGGCTGGGCTGTCTGGGCATATCTTCAAATGAGTCCCCTGAAGTTCTAATTTTCTTGCTTAATCTCCTTGAGGCAAACTTCTTTATACCAAGCCCCCTAATTCTTTGTTCAAAGTCTGCGGGGTGAGTGGGATGATGTCAGCCTTGATAGTCTTCATTTCTAAAGTTCTGGTTGGTGAACGCCTGCACCAGGTGTTGCAAATCAAGACTCACCGTGCTGCACCCACATGAAGAGGCTGGAGATCTTGGTAGGGAGAGTCTTGCCCACATCCATGGATCATTGTCTTGCTTTGCCAGGCAGGTCTAAGGGACAAAGAA
The DNA here is from genome assembly GCF_023721935.1 of Panthera uncia. NCBI lineage: Eukaryota > Metazoa > Chordata > Mammalia > Carnivora > Felidae > Panthera > Panthera uncia. The sequence continues at coordinate 72,090,863 of NC_064809.1, forward strand.
GCATATACTCTGCTCTAGAAAGAAGGAGGCTGTTCTGTCTTCTTCCCAGAGGCACACAGGGAGGGAACACCAAGGTGGTAGCCCTCAGCGCTCAGATTCGAGAGGGTGAATTGAGGCAAACTTGTTGAGGCTTTGGCCATTTTCCCAGACACAAAGCGTGCAATGGATCGAAGTTAGAGCCCTGGTGAGGGCCATGGCATGGCCCTGGACATCAGCTTGGGCAGAGAGGCCAGATGCCAGCAGGTGGCAGCAGTGACAACAGTGGCCTCTTCATCCAATGAATGTGCAGTAGAGGGGGGTGGGGGCAGAGGGACTGACATGCGCACACAGGGCTGGCATTGGCTCTGGCAGGGTGGGAGCCAGTCTCTGCAATGGATACAGTGGCTCAAGGATGAAAGGAAGCAGATCCTAGGGCTTAAGCCTTAGGCATTGGAGTCAACAGCTTGGGGTTAGCATCCCAGACATTAGCCAGTTCTGCAAGGACTTATTCAGATACCGAGGCCTCCGAAAGAAGAAATTGGTAGAAAAGTATGTTTTCATTACCCCCAAATTTTACATGCACGTGACACTCCTGAACCAGAAAAACAGAGACTATACTGCCAATCACAAGCTGGGTGTTCCTCATGAAAGACATTTACACTTTCTAAATCTCAGTTTTCTCATGTGTAAGTATGAATAAAAATAGTAATTACCGGGGCGCCTGGGTGGCGCAGTCAGTTAAGCGTCCGACTTCAGCCAGGTCACCATCTCGCGGTCCGTGAGTTCGAGCCCCGCGTCAGGCTGTGGGCTGATGGCTCGGAGCCTGGAGCCTGTTTCCGATTCTGTGTCTCCCTCTCTCTCTGCCCCTCCCCCGTTCATGCTCTGTCTCTCTCTGTCCCAAAAATAAATAAAAAACGTTCAAAAAATTTAAAAAAAAAATAGTAATTACCTTATAGGACTGTTGGAGGACAAAATGACAAGATGACAAAATGCAGTGCTTTGCCTGACACCAGCAAGAGCTCAGTAAGGGGTGGGGAGATACACATCCAGCAACTGAGCTGGTGAGAAGGTTACTACCCAGGGGTATAGGACTTTCAGACTTGCACAAGGATGAGGTTTTCAAGATGCAGTGGGCTGAGTGAGCATTGCTTTTTCCGGTCGGGAACACTGAGATTCGCCTCTGGAGTGGGCTCGGGTTGAGAACAAGAGGCAAGTGGGAAAGAGAGTCACCCAAACACTGCTGAGCTTCTCGGGAGTTGATTCTGGAACAGCTCAGACACACTAAACAAGGACCTGATTAGGCAGGTCAACAATTTCAGTGGAAGGTAAAATAATGGGGTTGGTGGAGAACAATAGATCCTTCCCAATGACTCCCGCTCCTAGGATCTGACGTACTCTGCACATGCCTGTTATTCAGGCACTGTCTGGAAGCAACGCGTTTCCCAAATGTGAATTGGATTGCCCTTTTCCCCACATCTTTGCCAGGTCTGGATGTTATCATTTTCTTGCTTTTCCCTCATCTGACAAATAAACTATGGTTTCATTTCCATTTTCCTGACCACAGTGAGACTGAGCATCTTTTCACATGTTTATTGGTCATTTGCATTTCCTCTTGGTTTTCCGTTACTTGGCTTTTACAGCAGAACGGGCTCATCTTTAGAATCAGTCCTGTTACTTCATTTCTGTTTTCTTCTCTTCTTTAAACTTCATGCCCCGGGTTAATCTATTTAATTTGAGAAGTGTATAATATCTCAAGATGATATATTAGTGTATAATATCAAGTGTATAATATATCAAGATGATGTTTGTCTTCCTTTGTCAGATTTCTGATAATAGGTAGAATTTTTTCATCTTTTGGATTCATTGCAATTCAGATATTAAAATGAAAACTAAAATAAACCTTCCAGCATGCATTTAATCTCAATTTAAATCTTTCTATGTTGAATAAAAATTACCTACTTGATAATAGTTTACTTATTTTTTTTTTGTACTTTCTAAAGAACACAATACAGTATAAGAATTTCTCAAGAGGTTTAGAGTACTAGATTTGGAATTTTAAAGTCCCTGATTACATCTTTCTACCAATGTCTGTGTCACTTTTGGCTTGTCATTCCCTTTTTCTCTCTCTAAATCCAGTGAGGAGTGGGGGTTAAGCTGTGTCAGCAATTCTTAACCTCAGCTACACGTTAGAATTGTTTTAAGTTTGTTTTGAGAGAAAGAAAGAGAGAGAGCGAGAGAGATAGTGAGTGGGGGAGGGCAGAGAGAGAGAAGAGAGAATCCCAAGCAGGCTTCGCACTATCAGCACAGAGCTTGATGCGGGGCTGGAACTCACGAACCATGAGATCACGACCTGAGCCGAGATCAAGAGTCAAGCCCTTAACCAACTGAACCACCCAGGCGCCCCTGAAAAAAACTTTTTAAAAAATACTGATGCCCACCTCTCAGCCCAGCTAAATCAGAATATTTATTTGGGAGTGGGATCTATGCATAAGCATGTTTTTTCCCCAAAAGTCCTCGTGGTTTTGATGTGCACTCAAGAATGGGGAATCACTAAACTTGATGATCTCTAATATCACTTCTAGCAACATCTCTATGGCTTTGAAATACACTGAGATTTGGGCAGTGTATCAATCCCTTCAGTGATTTTTAAGCTCATAAAATGGAGAGTCTACTCTATTGTTCTGCGTACTGTAATGGAGTGTAGAACTGGCTCACACAGGTGGCTTGGAGGAGGCTTGCTCATGGCTGAAATCATTCATGAATCCTCTTGCTTTTTCCGCGCCTCCCATAGTGTTCCTGACTCTAAAGGAAACATTATGGTCTTTTGTTCAGCAAAATAGATGAACATAACACTTCTGTTCATAGCAGTGTTATTCACAGTAGCTAAAACATGGAAGCAACCCATTGACCCATGGGTAAGCAAAACAGGGTACATACGTAAAAAAGAAGGCAATTCCCATACATGCTACAGCATGAATGAACTTTGAGGACATTATGCCAAGTGAAATAAGCCAGTCACAAAACGTCAAATACTGCATGAGGTATTTAGAACAGTCAAAATTGTGGAGACAAGAAGTAGAATTGTGGTCGCCAGGCACTGGGGATGGGGAAGGGGGTGTTGGGGAATAATTGTTCAATGGATATAGAACTTCAGTTTCATAAGATGAAAACAGTTATGGAGATGGGTGGTAGCACATTATGGATGTGTCTAATGCCTCTCAACAATACACTGAAAAATGGTTAAGATAGTAAATTTTATGTTTATGTGTGTGTTACCATAAGAGCAATTTTTTTCAAAGCAGAGGAACAGAGATGGGAGGGATAAACGAATGAAGTCATGTAAATCACTCATCTAGAGACTAGCCAAATGACCTCTTCTGTCCTCACTTTGAGATGAAAAACAGAAACAATGGATTTAAAATATGTGAAGGAAGTTTTGCAAACGTGGTTGTCAATGAAAAGTACAATGGTTGCAATAGGACCCACTTCAATCGACAATTTTTTATTCAACCAACAGCCATTCCACCAATCAGTTAATTGTAAATTGCAAGCATATTTCACCCAGGAAGTGTTTAGTAAATTTGCAGTTGACAAGGGCAATGTGTCCAGTGTAGGGTCTGGGCCAACTTTACCAATAAAATATGATAATTCTGCTGCACAAGGAACTTGGGATATCACTGGGAGACAAAACCCTTAAGACACAAAGATACTCCATAACACCCTTTTTTTATTGCATGGCACAGACCACAAGTACAAGAGAAGCAGCCTCACCTGTGAGGTCATACTTCCTGTGAGAAATGTTTTGAGAGCCCTCTGTACCTCAGCCGGGGGCATAATCAGTGAAAGGGTTAAGAGCCTCCCTGAGAAGGTGCTTTGATCATAAAAACATGAGCGTCATTTTTAGATCAAACTAGCATTTTCTTCCGGGTCATTATTGATCAGGCCCTTCTGTGCTGAGTCAATAACTGACACATGACAGAGTTCGGTGCAGTGCGAAGTTCTATTTCCTAGGCTACGGACACGAGGACACATGAGGTCAGAGCACCAGAGGTTTGAGCGACTCCATTCAAAAACCATAGGGTGTGGGACAACGTGCTGGGATTCTTTGAAGTTTGACTTATATAACTTCCAATTTCAAAGAGAAGGACCTTACTCCTCCCACTGAATTCAGTCGCTTTAGAAGCAGTCTGATTTTTTAAAAATTAATTTTCGGTAAAATGGAAGAGCCCATTTGACATTTGCGTTGTGTTAATGAGCCCAAGGACATTGTGGACCTCATATTTTGAGCCATAAGGAGACATCGCCAAAGACATCGCCCAGAGTAGCTCATGCTCTAGGGGGCACCAACACTAACGTGAAAAGAGTCTGCTGGAAAAGTGCCTTTAAAATCTCCAGAATGCATCTGCTCTCATTTTACCATAACAAGAACACCTGGGTAGTTTTCACTGACCCGGTTCACGAGTTCGAGCCCCGCATCGGGCTCTGTGCTGACAGCTCAGAGCCTGGAGCCTGCTTCAGATTCTGTCTCTCTCTCTCTCTCTCTCTCTCTCTCCACCCCTCCCCAGATCATGGTCTGTCTCTCTCCCCATGTCTCAAAAAATAAATAAACATTAAAAAATTTTTTTAATTATATTTTATTACGTATGTATAGTTAAGTGTTTATTTAACACTCGGTTAAATACACCAAGGGGCATAGAGAGGGGCGTAGAGCGAGGAGAGAGAGAATCTCCAGCAGTCTCTGCGCCGTGAGCGGAGAGCCCGACATGGGGCTCGAACCCACAAACCATGAGATAATGACCGGCCCTGAAATCGGAAGTCAGACACTGAACCGACTGAGCCACCCCGGTGCCCTGCCTATGTTTTAATTATGGTAAAATACACGTAGTACAAAATTTACCGTCAGCGCCATTTTTTTCAGTGTAGTTTAGCGGCATTATGTACATTCACACTTTTGTACAAACCATCGCCGCCATCCGCCCACAGAGCTCTTCGCCTTGCAAAACTGAAACTCTGCACCCTTTAAACAGTACCTTCCCATTGCCTTTCCCTAGCCAGCGGCCACCCACCCTTCTACTTTCTGTCGCTATGCACGTGGCTGTTCTAGAGACCTCCTTTAATCGAAGTCACGCAGTATGGGCTCTTTCACCATGAACTTATTTCCCCCAGCTCTGCACTCTCAAGGAAGAGTTTTTTTGTTTTTGTTTTTTTTTTAAGGAGCTAAGTTACCGGCCCATCAAGCGTCTCATGAACAACCACCTGTATCTGTTCGAGCTGAGGTGTCCCGATTTATGTACAGATCTTAGTAGAAAGTCCCTTCTCTAGGTGGTAAAGGGAGCCGATGTCATTTTGCCCGGACTTGAGGGAAATCGGAGTCATTCATGAATCGTCTGGACCGATCCGGGGCTCTGGGGGCTCTCCAAACCACCAGCGCGGCTTTTCATAACTGTCTGTGGAGGTAGGGTAGCTCTTCCACAAGAGGGAGAGAGAAGGCTGTGGCCTGACTCAGAACGACCACGCCAGCCCCCCGGCCCACACAGCTCTGCACTTGATTACGGGTGTGTATAACCATCTGGTATGTGGGTTTAGCAGTAAGAATGAGAGGATCAGGTTCTCCGTGTCACATGTTGCTATTATTTTATTTAACGCTTGTTATATGGCCAACACTGCACCCAGCACAGCATACGCCCCGGATTCTTCAGTACGGTCTCTATTATACAAGGTGCAGTTTGGCCAAATGTGCTTCAGGGGAACGGATTCCTCCAGGCCCCTGAAAAGTAGCCTCATTTCCTAATGCCTTTCAAATGCAGAGTCCCGATTGTTTAAACTCTAAAAGCTGTGTTGCAGAAATATATTTTTTTTCAGTAAGTGCCACTCCAACAAGAGTCTCTAGGCAAATTTCACTCTACTTCATTAGGTTTCTGTCTTGGAGAAAAATAAATCCCTCCATATTCTGTGAAGTTAGTGCAGAAAATGAAGCAAGCGTTTCCACCCACTCTCCCTCGCTGTTTCTATTTCACAAAGCAGTAATTTTAGCTGAAGATTTGTGATTTTAATCACAATCGAGGTATTTGACCTCAGCAAATAGAAATTTGTGTTTTCTTCCACAGGAAAGCCACTCCCAAGACATGTCATTTTGCCATAATGGCTTCTGGTGTTGTAACTGTTTAACAAAAACTTTGCAGAATCACACTGTTTGTAAATGTTCTTAGCAGACATAATACTTGCCTTTCTCTTAGGACTTTTAAAAGACTCCCCATTCTGCCCCGGGCTCCGGGGAATGTTGGGGTATTCAAGTGCTTCCTTCCTTCAGCTAGGAGACTGAGGTTCCATTTCTACAGTAAAGAACCTCGACCTGCAGCAAGCATCTTGGGCACACAATAGATTGTCATTGATCTGCCCCCCCTCACCCCCGACACATCCTCATGCCTCGCTGGGTGCAAAACCGAATGGAGATTCCTTCTCTTTCCTCTTAATTAATATTCCCCCACTCTTGATACATTTGTCCGTAGAGTCTATCAGCAAAAACTGCCAACTAGATCTTGCTTTCTTTATAATCGCACACAGTCCCTTCCCAATTCCATAGGATGTCTTATCCGTTCCACAAATGAATGCTGGGCACGGGGCTGAGTCTCCGAGAAGTACTAAGATAAAGCAGATGGAGTCCTTGTCCTGAAGGGTAGGGAGAGGAATTGCACTTGTTTACTCTAATACATGTGAGACGTAATGCATGATGTAAGAGAAGGCTGTGGGAACTAAGAAAATGGGCGATTCTCTGAATTCGGGAGTCACGGACAAGGAGTAAAAACAATCAGCTTTTCATGAACACATACCATGTATCAGGCAATGTGTCGGGCGGCTTACATATATTATCTAGTCCAAACCTCACGACCATGATATAATCAGGCATTTTACCCCCAATTTAGAAATGAGGACACGGAGGCCTGTCCGAGTATGATCGTTTGCTCGCGTTGATGCTTTTGACTGCATCATTTCATGCTGGTAGCTTCCTGCTTTCTGTCCATCGTTGATCCTGATTCCCACCCCTCAAAAAAGGAGGGAGAGATTGGGCGGCTTCAGAAAATCAGCTTTTCCCAGATTTGAACTGCCTTCTAGTTTGCATCAGAAATATGTGGGACATGTATGCAGAGAAATATACGTGCCCAAAGAGTGGCCAAAAATGTGATTTTTTTTTTTTTTAAAAAAACAGAACACGGTTTTGAGAGTCATGTATTTTATTTAGAGGAACATACTGCATCATTCTCTCTTGTTCCATTTAGAAGGGGAAGAACTAAGTTTGGGACTTGGGTCATTCACTAAAGATTCGCCGAGAACAGGAAAAGATCCAAAGCCAAAGTAAACAGAGAGGCACACGTGCAGCGAGAGCAACTCTCGAAAGTCAGGCTCGGCACACCTTCTTGAGTGCCGAGTATAACCCCTATGTTGTTCTCTTCACAGCAAACCTGGATGCTAATCTCTCCCGGGTGACACATGAGGAAACTGAGGCCCAGATAAACAGGAATGATGGAGCTTATGTTCAAACTCGGGTCCTCTGCCTCCAAGTGCAGTTTATGACTTACAAACAGCCATGTTTGAGATCTGGGCAGAAGCTTTTAGCTAATTATTATCTGGCCCATCAAAGCTGGAAACGCAGCTCTCCCCACGTTCTGGTTTGTCCCCTTAGCACACTGGGCAACAGACAGAGGACGTTGCCCCCTGGAAACAGATCTCTGTCTGACTCATAGCATATCCGCACACACTTCATTTCTAGTTCAAAATTAGGGGCGCCTGCGTGGCTCAGTTGGTTAAGCGTCTGATTCTTGCTTTCCGCTTAGGTCATGATCTTCTGGTTCATGGGACTGAGCCCCGCCTGGGGTTCTACGTTGACAATGGGGTGCCTGCTTGGGATTTTCTCTCTCTCTCTCTCTCTCTCTCTCTCTCTCTCTGCTCCTCCCCTGCTCACATGCTCCTTCTCTCTCTCAAAAATAAATAAATAAACTTAAAAAAAAAATTAGGTTGCCCTGGGTTAGCAGAGGCTGCCTCCTTGATGCTCCTCCTACAGCTTGACCTATAAAGCTTTCCTCCGCTCAAAAAAAAAAAAAAAAAAAAGCAAATATTCTGATCTCAGAAGCCTTAAGGTTGCTGCCATTAAGCCCTCCAGCTAAAGCAGGAGTGGAGGCCACTATTACCAGGGACTGTCACCAAGGGACAGGCCTCAGGGTAAGCCTTTAAGAACTAAAGGATGCCAGTGGTTCCCTGGTGGCTCGGTAGGTTAAGCGTCTGACTTTGGCTCAGGTCATGAGCTCACAGTTCGTGAGTTTGAGCCCCGTGTTGGACTCTGTACTGACAACTTGGAGCCTGGAGCCTGGAGCCTGCTTTGGATTCTGTGTCTCTCTCACTTCCTGTACCTCCCCTGTTCTCTCTCTGTCCCTCTCTCTCAAAAATAAATAAACATTGAACAATTTTAAAAGAAAAAAGAACTAAAGGATGCCAGGATCTGGCTTGCTTTCTTTCGTGATCATTCTACCTCAAGGCACAGTGATTTTTTTAAGAGGTTTTACTGACATGTTTCCTGCTGTCCATTAAGCAAGGTTTAACAACATGGTCTAGAGATTCAGGTGGGAAAAGTTTGGGGATGTTAGACTATGTACAAATTAAGACTATAACCTTTGTCTAAAATACTCCAAGGTTGATATCTTTTTCAAAAGTAATAAAGAACAAATATGGCAAATTAAATCAATTCTAGTCCAATTCACTGTGGTCTAAATATAAGCTCCTCTTCCAATGTCTATGATAATATGGGCCCCCCATTTTGCACTTTTCAGGAAACAAACACAGAAGGTTTTGTCTTAAAGCTGTAGTCACAGTCATGAGATACAATTGCAAACTGTTTCAAAAAAGGAAGATGTTGTGAATGTTGAATTACCTTTCCTTGGGCATAATTCTCTTACCTCGTTGGAGATGATTCAATGAGCAGGTCCTTTTCTTGGACACTAGGAGAGTTTTCACAAGAATTTTAAAGAGTCACAAGTTCTATCTGTCGCAGTAAGTGTTAATATCCTCTGGAAATGTGTTAGTGGCATTTCAGTGCCATTACAGTGGTCCCGTTTGTTAAGATAATCACTCATTGGGTCATCTGTGTTAGGGGAATCGGACACATAAAGGGGAATTTGACTGAGTCTCTCAGAACAATTGATAAAGGGACGGATTAACAGGTGAATGAATTAAGCAGTTAAGTAAAGCGTATAGGATGGCTTTATTCAACTGGCCCCTAGTTTTGGACCTCCTTTGACCAATCTTGCCTGGGAATGTTAAATCTTTAATATTTTACAGAATTTTTCAATCATGTTTTAGCTCTCAGAATTTGATTATTAAAATTCTTCCTTGGTTTACATTAGTTCAAGTACAACATCGTAGTTCCAGAAATAGCTTATGTTTTTTAAGATGAAAATTCTTTTCTTAGTCTTGATTAGATTTCTTTAAAAATATTCAACTTTGGGGTTCTTTTGTTTCAACCACGCATGAGCTCATGTGGAACATTTAAGTTCTCAGCCTAAGTATACATAGCATTTCTATAATTAAGTCAGCTTTCCTATGTTGGTATTTAAATCGTGTAATGTACTTTTAAACTTTTTTCAAAGGCATGGCCATCTGATGCCTACAAACAAGCAAACAAGTAAAAAAAAGTTTTTTGCTCTATTTGTTTTCTCCCTTTTTAAAAAAATCTCTGCCTCCTCTCCCTCCCCCCCCACTCCCTCCTCCTCCCTTTCTTCCTCTCCTTCTTCTTCTTCTAGAAAGGTTTTCAATTAAAAAATGATCTGTTTCCTTGCTGTTAAGAAATGTAGTATTGGTTGCATCTCTTTATTCGTCTTAGAGATCAGGTTTCGGACTCATCAAATGTGCAACCATCTTTTCTCTAAGTGATGTGATGAGTGTAAGAAATTGGAGGCATTTTCTCAGATTTATACCTCTTACATTTCCATATAATCCTTTTAATGTGTAACTACAATGAAAAACAATGACATACAACAATGTGAACTGCTAGCTAGAATCTGATTCTGAGAAATTGCCCTTGTTGGTTTTTGGCATAAAGCATGTATCAGTCAACTTGGATTGTCATAATAAAATACCATAGACTGGGTGGCTTAAACAACAGAAATTTACTTCCATAATTCTGGAGGCTAGGAAGTCTATATCTCATTGCTGATCAATTTAGCTTCTGGTGAGAACTCCCTTGCAGGCATGTTGATAGCTGCTTCCTTGCTGTGGTCTTACATGGTGGAGAGAGAGAGTTCTCCTATCTATTCCTCTTCCTACAAGATCACCAGCCCTATGGGATTAGGGCTCCACCCTAATGATTTCATTCAACCTTTATCATCTCTTCACAGGCCCTGTATCCAAATATAGTCACATTGGGGGTTAGGGCTGCAAAATGTGTATTTGAGGGAGACACAATTGAGTTCATAACAGAATACCAGAGCTTTTGTCCAATATCGATAAAACCATGTTCCTTGAAATTAACACACTAGAAATCTCTGTTAATCAGACTAATGAAAAATTAATATATACAAGGTATACAGAACAAAAAATATTCGCAAACCAATCATTCCATGATTTCTATTAGTTTATGTCTTTAGTGTTTTGTTTCAAAATACGACAGTTATTTTCTCAGTTTGTCTCTCTTTTACAATGATCTTTACTAAGAAGATTTTTTCTTTCTGGGGTCTACATGGGGCCAAGTATCCAGAAGACAAATACAAAATTCTATCATCTAAATATTTGCTGACACACCCTCTGTGTGACGGGTCTTGGCTACAAAAGAGATGTTGATAAACTCTATCCACACCAATGATTGTTTGTTCCCTTTAGAGAGGTTCATAGTCTGTCAAAATACCTGAATTATGTCTAGTCTGCAAATAACTTTAATGGAGCAAATGTTTTTTTAGGTCACACTTTGGGAGAAGGTGGCACCGTTTTTATGAAAAGAGTTCAAGGTCTGATTTCTAATCTGTAAAAACAAAACAACAACAACAAAATAGATTGGCCTAGATAATGTCTAAGTTTTCTCCTTCTTCCACAATTGTACAATTTATTTTATTTTGAGATTTTGATTTTCAGAAAGCATGATCAAATAAGGAAATGTAACTTATTTTTGTCACGCAAATTTCATCCGAAGCATGAAAGATAGCATGCGACTTTATAGCAGTTCGCCACTGGTACAGTATAAGTGTTCAAACAGTGGTTGGATCATTTGAGCCAGATTATTTGGCAGACTAAATGCCAGTTATTCATTTATTGAGAATATGGGAGTTATGAGGTCCTGGATTGCGTCAACCATGAATATTTGTAAAATCTTATTCTGTGTAAAACAACAGTACTGGCATGGGAATAAGGATAGCTATATATAGAATATAGATACATAGAATAGAATTAAAAGTCTAGAAAAAAACAATATGTCTATGGTCAACTTTAAAAAAAAAGGGGGGAATGCCAAGACCATTTAAGGAGAAAGAAAAATCTTTTCTTTAAAAAAAAAAAAGTTTATGTATTTCGAGAGAGAAAGAGGGAGAGAGAGAATCCCAAGCAGAGTCCCTGCTGTCATCTTAGAGCCTGACACGGGGCTCCATCTCATGAACCACGAGATCATGACCACAGCTGAAATCAAGACTTGGCCACTTAACCAACTGAGCCACCCAGGCACCCATTTCAACAAATGGTACTGGGACAGTTTGATAGCCACATGAAAAAGAATGAAGTTGGACCTTGACCTTAAATCATATGTAAAAATTAATTCAAAATGGATCAAAGTTCTCAAAACTCACAGAAGAAAACTTAGGGTTAAATTTTCATGACCTCCCATTTGGCAATGGATTCTCAGATATGGCAACAGAAGCACAAGCAACAAAAGAAAAAAGAGATAAGTTGTATTTCATCGAAACTAAAAACGTCTGTGCATCAATGGACACCATCCGAGAAAGTGAAAAGACACCCCACAGAATGGGAGGAAATTGCAAATCACTTCTCTAATAAGGGACTTGTGCCCAGAATTTATAAAGAACTCTAACGACTCACTAATAAAAAAAGACAACTCAATTACAAAATGGGCAAAGGATCCGGATAAACAGCTCTCCAGTGCAGGTAGACAAGTGGCCAGTAAGCACATGGAGAGATGTTCGACATTATTAGTCAGTCATGAGGGAAATGCAAATCAAAACCACAATAAGATACTACTTTGCATGCACTAGAATGGCTGGAGTAAATAGGTCAGATAATAAGTGTTAGCAGGGATAGGGAGAAATCAGAACCCTCACACACTTCCAATGGGAATTTGTAACGGTACAGCCACTTTCGAACACAGTCTAGCAATTCCTCAAACATTTAAATGTAGACTTACCATATGGCCCAGTCATTTTTCTCCTGGGTATATACCCAAGAAGAGTAAAAACATATGTCCACACAAAAGCTTGCAGATGAATGTTTATAGCAGCATTATTCATAATAGTCGAAAGGTGGAAACAGCCCAAATGCTTATCAACTGATGAATGGATAAACAAAAAGTGGTATATATACATACAGTGGATTATTATGCAGCCATGAAAAGGGAAGGAAGTAGCAGCACATGTTACAACACGGCTGAATCTTGAAAACAATACGCTACGTGAAGGGAGCCAGTCGCAAAACCCAGCATATTATGATTCCATTTATATAAAATGTTCATGTTAGGCAAACCTATAAAGACAGGAAGTAAATTAATAGTTGCTTAGGGCTAGAGAAAATGGGGCACGGTTTCTCTCTGTTTTTAATTTTTTAAATATTTTTTTTATTTTATATTTGAAAGAGAGAGCACGAGCAAGGAGGGGCAGAGAGAAGGAGACAGAATCAGAAGCAGGCTCCAGGCTTCGAGCCGCAGCCCCCGATGCAGGGCTCCAACTCACAAGCAGTGAGGTCATGACCTGAACTGAAGTCAGACCCTTAACTGGCTGAGCCACCCAGGAGCCCCAGGGGCATGATTTCTTTTTGAAGCTAAAGAATACAAGGTTTCTTTTTGAGGTAATGACTATGTTCTAGGAATAGTGGTGACGGTTTCACCATCATATATCTGGTTTCACCATTCATGTATCTGTGAATATACTAAAAACCCATTGAATTGTACATTTTAAGTGGATAAGCTTTAGATTTTGTGAATTATATCTCAATAAAGCAATGGAAAAAGTGAATTAGAAATTTCATTCTTTATACACTGGGAAAGACACCATTGCGGTGGTACTTTGTGGGGGATGGTTTATAGATGAGGCTTTGACAGAAGGCAGAGGCCTCCGCCTGGTTTCTCCCAATTTCCTTTCATGGCTACAAATTTATGTCACTAATGGGTGCTCATTGCCCTGTAAGATAAAACATGCTTTAAAACCACCGACTCTTTATAAAGGAAGCCACTTCCAGATTTTACAAAATTTAAAGTAAATCGAAGCCCATAGTTAAGTGAGTTTCTGAATTACTAAAAAACAGAGTTGGTTTTTTTAAAATTTTTTTTAACGTTTTATTTTTTTTATTTTTGAGACAGAGAGAAACAGAGCATGAACGGGGGAGGGGCAGAGAGAGAGGGAGACACAGAATTGGAAGCAGGCTCCAGGCTCTGAGCCATCAGCCCAGAGCCCCACGCAGGGCTCAAATTCATGGACCGCGAGATCATGACCTGAGCTGAAGTCGGACGCTCAACCGACTGAGCCACCCAGGCGCCCCTAAAAAACAGAGTTTTTTAAGGAAAATTTCTTTTGTCAGTTTTCTTCAATATGCAAGAATAAGCATGCCTGGTTGAGATGTGCTAATACACTTTCTAACTAAACAATACCCTACTCTAATTAAATGGCCAAAGAGAATATTGTGGGTAAGTTGGCTAACCTGCCTCGTGAAGGGATGGGGAACAGTAGAGGAGTGGTAAAAACAGCATGGACTTTGGCTTCTGTCCTGCCTCTGTCAAAGCAAGCTGTAAAAAGATGATGTCACCTTCCCTTTCCTGAACTTTAAAATGGGTATAGTCATAGTTCAGTCTTCATGAAGTTATAAACACATTAATTGGATTAATAAAATGGGGACATTTTATATACAGTAATCACACGAAATGCTTTTCATCATTATTACTTTCAATTAGGCATTCATCACTTGGCCTACGGAGTATTCTCTCGGAGGAATATACAGAATCCAGCGACTGGCTCTGGCCCTCCTTTTTTTTCTTTCAAGCATCATGGCGGATTTGCCACTGACTTCAGTGTTTATACCACAGAAAATGTGCTGCACTTGTAATTGGAGCCAGCATGATGTTTCCCTGAAGATGGGCAGGAAGCCAGCCACACACACTTGGATGCAGAACTTGGTATTTCACTTTGTCAGGGTGTGACTTACATCGTAATTGCTCAAACCGTATTTTGTTAAGTGCGAAAAACAAACGCTTTCCTTATGTCCTCAGTAATAGAAAGTCATTATACATCTTGCTGCTGCTTAATCTTTTTGTCAGGATATATGGTATGGAAAACTAGATTGATGTGCCTCTCTCCTCCCAACCTCTGCTCTCAACATCTACCATTCTTCTTTAGAAAATGAACATTTTCCCCAAGCCATTGAGCACCTTCTCTGTAGGCTCTAGTTAAGTCCCTCAAATCTGGAAAATGAGAAATCGGAGATGGGGGCACTGTCCTTGGGACCTGGATGACAAGTGATTTACAAGTTTATCTTGCTTTCATTTGTAGAGCTTGGTTGTACAGTGCAAATCTTGTCAAAAACCTGTTCAATGATTAAAGATTTATTAAGAGCATTGCAATGACCTGTGCATTTTTGAAAAGTCACAAAGGAATTAGTCAGTGAGCTCCTGCAGATTATAACTCCCTAAATCAAAACCAAATATCACAGGCCCATTTTCTTTTTCTATTTTCTCATTAGAGTGGGGAACATCTGAGCTTCATGGTAAGCATACCATAATATAGGAAGCAGATTTCAGAAAATAAGTTTATTAGATTAGAATGAAGACTTTACCATTTGCTGAGTGAGAAATCTTACTTTCTAGGGTCACTATACAGTTATGTCATAGCCTAAATTATTTGATCAAATATGGAGCTTATTGGGTTTTTTTAAGCTTTTTTTTTTAATGTTTATTTATTTTTGAGACAGAGACAGAGTGCGAGGCAGGGGAGGGACAGAGAGAGAGGGTGACACAGAATCTGAAGCAGGCTCCAGGCTCTGAGCTGTCAGCACAGAGCCCGACGTGGGGCTCAAACTCACGAACTGTGAGATCATGACCTGAGCCAAAGTTGGATGCTTAACCGACTGAGCCACCCAGGCGCCCTGGAACTTGTTGTTTTTTCACAAAATCAGGTGTTTCCTTTGATAGCAGTCACATTAAAGAGATCCATATGCAGTTACCATTAGTGGTCAAAAAAACTTTGCTACAACTTTTATTCGGCAAAAAGATGCTTTCGTGTTTCTGAATGCTAAAAATTATTGTACAAGATATAACAGTATTACTTGAGTTCTAGAATGACCCCTTCTAAACAGTGTATCAACACAGCCTCGTATATATCCAAGCCTTCCATGCAGAGGTCAGATAAAGGTGCTTAATTTCTTATGACATCAGTTACCTTTGATGAACAGAGATAGCAAAAACATTGCAGTTTAAAGATTCTATTTGATCTACAGCTAAGATATATACTTCCATTAAAATAACAAAATGATGTACCAAAATTCTATTAAGTTTACCAGGATATAGAAAAGTTTTATATTCCCCTTTCCTTAATATGTTTTATATTTAACTGAAAGCTATTTTTTTTAGGTTGAGAATTTTCCTTTCTATTCCTAGTATACTGTGAGTTTTTTATAAGGAATATGTGTTGGATTTTGCCAAATGTATCTACGGAGATAATAAATTTTTTATATTAATCTGCTAATATGATGGATTATACTGATTGGTTTTCTAATGTTAAAATAACTTTGGGGCACCTGGGTGGCTCAGTTAGTTAAGCATCCGACTCTTGGTTTCGGCTCAGGTCATGATCTCACGGTTTCTGGGTTTCAGCTCTGCATCAGGCTCTGTGCTGACAGTGCAGAGCCTGCTTAGGATTCTCTCTCTTCCCTCCGCCCCCCCCTCCCCTGTTCTCTCTCTCTCAAAATAAATAAATGAACTTAAAAAAAAAAACTTTGCATTCCTGGGACAAATTTTATTCACCATGATGTATTATCCTATTTAGGTAATATTGGATTCAATTTGCTAAACTTTCATTACAAATTTTTGCATAAGTTTTATGAAGAATATTGGTGTATAAATTTCTTGTCTTATAATGTCTTCTTTTGGTATTGGGATAATGTTGGCCTGCTAGACTGAGTTGGGAAGTATTCATTCCTCTGCAATTCTCTTGAAGAATTTTTGTTTAAAGTTTGTATTATTTCTTCCTTAAATATCTAGTAAGAATCATTAGAGAAGTCATCTGAGCCTGAAGTTTTCTTTGTGAGAAAGTTTTAACTTCAGATTCAATTTCTTTAATAGATACAGGATTATTTGGGTTATTTATTTTTCGTAGTATGGGCTTTCATAGTTTATGTCTTTCAAAGAATTCGTCCATTTCATCTCAGTTGTCAAATTTATTGGCATAATTAAGGAAAAATTCCCTTATTATCCTTTTTACTATCTGTTGAGTCTGCAGTGTTATTACCTCTCTCATTCCTGATATTGTTTATTGTTTAACTTGTTTACTGTCCACCCCATCGCCCCACCCCTTCTTTCTTTCTCTTTTTTCCCTGATTGGTCTGGCTGGAGTTGTTGTGTTTTTGTTTTTGTTTTTGTTTTTTAATGATTTTCTCAAAGAACTAATTTTTTGTCATTCATTTTATGTTGTTTTTCTGTTCTCTCTTTCACTGATTCTCAATCTGGTCTGTATTACTTCACTTCTTCTGTTTACTTTGGATTTCATTTGCTCTCTATTTCCTAATACCTAAAGTGGAAGCTGAAATCAATGATTTTAATAACTGTGTCAGCTATCCCACAGCATTCCACAAATTTTGATATGTTTTCATTGCATTTGCATTCAGTACAAAATATTTTCTAATTTCCCTTTAATTTACTTTATTATGCAGGGGTAATTTAGAAGTGTATTAGTTTCCAGATATTTGGAGACTTTCTAGTTATCTCTTTGTTATTGATTTATAATTTAATTCTACTGTGGTCAAAGAACATACTCTGCATGATTTAAATCCTTTTAAATTTATTTAATCATGTTTTATGGTTCAGAATATTGTCTGTCTTGGTGGATGTTTCATGTGTACCTGAAAAGAAATATGTATTCTGCTGGGTGAAGTGTTCTGTAAGTTGCCATTAGATCAAATGGGCTGATAGTGATGTCCAGGTCATTGATGTATGAAAGCATATTTTATTAATAAAAAACCTGAAAACAGTACTTAGAAATGTTGTTCTGCCAATTTAGGTCTTGAAATGACAGGTTGAAATAGTTGGCTGATCATGCCGGTTGATGGTTTCAGTAAAACCAATCTATGAAATGATACGATTGTATAAACGCCATGACCCAATTACCGATGATACAATAATTTAGCGATTTCAAAAAACAACTGTTGGTTGCAGTTTTTTCCTTAAATAAAATTTTACCAGGAATTTCAATACATATATCAGATATAAATGGAGATATTCAGGTTTTTTCTGGACTTCGATTACTCAGCCTTAATCTGAGCCTTACTCTCCTTCCCCCAGAGGCAACCCCCTGAGACACCCCAGCTGAAGCTTTCAGATACCACAGAAAGTAATGAAAACCATAGATCTACCTAAATACCCTGCTAAACAAGAAAAGAGAAATAATTCCACTCAAAACACTTACCAAAGCAAGAGAAATAGATTTCAACTCCTGCATCAATAATATGGATAGATAAACCGCTTAGTGAATTGCTTGCAAAAGTTTCCGAAATTGATTCCTGTCCGAATAGTGAAATAAAGGATTGTGTTCAATTATTGATATCTGCTAAGGGTACAGGTGTGGAACTGGAAGGGCACAGGGCCTTACATTTGATATTCTTGGTCCTGAGATATAGACACATCTGGTGTCTAAACTGGGTTGCACCACACATTATCTCCTCATATTGTTTGAATTCATATTCAAACAATATGAATCTGTTTATTCATAATAAACAGATTGAATTATATGTTTATTAAAGTAGGAAAACTACCCAATGGGGTTAGTTACACCTTTTGCAATTTGAAATCCACAGAGCATGCTTAGGTAGCCTTGCAGGATAGAGATATCTCTAGGATATACAGAAAAGTGAGGAACTGCAGGAAGCCATCCCAGAATGTCCTTCAGGGCATGCCAGTGGTCCCAACGGTCTGAAAAGCAAGGTGAAGTGAGGACAGCTGCTTCCTTCCCCAGTGCACTGTGTCATTATGACCTACCGGCTCTCTTCTTTTCTTTCACTTGTCCTGCCGTAACTAACTCCAGTTCACATTGTCTCAAGTCTTCTCCTTTCTCCCTTCTTTCTATACATCTCCCTACTACATTCCTGGATGTACATCTCGAGTTCAAATTCCCCATAGATGATGAAAGGCCAATGAGTGACCCTCCAGCATGCAGTGCCCCTTTGGGCAGAAGTCTCATGCCAAGTTACTTAAATGTCACTGGGCAGCCTGTAGATAACTGTCCTTACATCAGGTGCCCCTACTGGTCCAATCACCTGTGGCTAAGGTGGCAGAATCAAAGGATGGAGGAGGGACCATGCTTCTGGCAGGAACTCTAAAGAATCCCAGAAGAGGGCAGCGTACTTGGCAGGCATGGGTCAGGGCCGATCCATGACCACCATCACCAACAATGTAGTGGACATTGACTGACTTGCTTGGTACCAGATGAAGAACACATTTCCTTATGATAGGCTAACGCAGTGGTTTTCAGACTGTGCTGGGCAGGAAGTCTTGAGTTCTGCCCAAAGGAGAAACTTAGTAGGTAGGACTCTGAGCTCCCTATGCCCTTTTTCAGCCAGAGCAGTTTCATATTGTCCACTTGTACATATTGGATTTGCAAACAACCTTTCACTTGAAGATAAGATTCTGCTATTGACAAATACTGAATTGAGAGCCACCAGGTGATGGGAGTAGAAATACCTTTGTTTGGATAATGTTTTTTAGGGAGTGAAGTTTTCACCTTAAAGAATAGAGTTACTAAGATAATACGCTGAAAGTCAGGAGATCACTTAACGTATTTTGCTCAGTTTTCTGTAAAATACTTCTGGGAAGGGTAAACAGGAAAATGGAATAGGGTTACTTAACATCATATTTTTTTATCCCAGTTGTTTTTATGTCTTGGGTGTTATGGGAATTGCTTAATCATGACCGTCAATATGTATTTGAGGATAAAAATGTTGATGACCATGAGAAGATTACCCATTCAAAGAGTTAAATTTTTTTAAGTTATTTTGAGAGAGAGAGAGAGCATGCACAAGGGAGGGGCAGAGACAGAGGGAAAGAGAGAATTCCAAGCAGGCGCCACACCATCAGCACAGAGCCCAGTGCGGAGTGTGAACCCACAAACCGTGAGATCGTGACCTCAGCTGAAACTGAGTGTCAGGTGCTTAACGGATTCAGCCACCCAGGTGCCCCATGAGTTAAAATAACACATTGTTCTAACAGTTTTATTTGATTTTGTTTACAGATACAACTGCCACATCAGGGTAAAGCTTTATATCAATTGCTAATTACATTAACAGTTAACTGTTTATGATGAACTGGGATACAACACAGCAATCACTCATATCACTTATATGTTAGATCAATGCATATACTATATTTTATGATAATAAGCATATTGGTTATGCTCAGTCTTTCGCATAGAATTTTTTAAAAACTGAAGGCATACTGATGGTATTTATAAGTATGGATTACTTGAGGAAACATATTCTTATCCTATGACTCGGGACATCCCAATACCTGTCACATACTTAAAAGATGACTCATCCAGTAAAAACGTCAAGCCACTGTGACTTATTGAAACGGCAAATAAAACTGTCTGAAGCTCTCTTCTCAACATTCCTTAGGTTGAACAAAAATACCCCCAGATCCTTCTCTTCAGAGTGCTCCCCAAATGCCTCTTTAACAAACACAAGACAGCAGCCTTCCTTCGCCTCCTTTCAGACTCTTAGTATCTGGCTTAAGCAGAAAATTATTCAACTGGTTATATTTCCTCGACACTTGTTAGAGCGAACATGGAAAAAGTTTCAGCTCCTTGTCCGACAGAACACCCAGGTGTGCACACTGTTGTTCTATGCTTCCCCAGTCCCGGCTGGGATTATACCAGCAGATTCCAGGACTGCTGATGCTGCTGATAGCAGAGGGGAAAGAGAAGGAAGGTTGGAGGGAACAACACGGGCATGGATCATCTCCAGTTTTATCCAACAACCTGACAGTCTGACTGGGTTGTCGTGTTATGCTTCATGTTTACATAAAACATGAGAAGGCTGGGGTGAAAGCAGGTGTCCTGGGCTTTACATAGAAAGTCATTTGCATCAAGGACAACTGACACCAGTGGAAACTGCAACTTTTCCAATGCCTTTGGTTTTTTTAACGTTTATTTATTTTTGACAGAGAGAGAGAGAGAGACAGATGGCGAGTGGGGGAGGGGCAGAGAGAGAGGGAGACACAGAATGTGTCAGCACAGAACCCGATGCGGGGCTCAAACCCATGAACCGTGAGATCATGATCCGAGCTGAAGTCAGACGCCTAACCGACTGAGCCACCCAGGCACCCCAATGCCTTTGATTTTTTAATAAAATAGCTGGCTGCCAGTACTCATATTAATAAATAGTAAATCTCCCTTTCCCTTTTCGTGAACTCTCTCATTTGCAAATAAACTTCTTCCGAATAAGTCAGTTAAGACAGACCCTTGATTTATATAAGTGGCTATGCATCAATATAGTTATGGGGGAAAAAATAAGGATGCCATAAACACATTGCACTAATTAATTTTTATTCCTGTGTATACTTAAGCCTGTAGTCTGGAGCGTTGATACAGTTTATTCAAAACAAAACTAAGGCCCTAATATAATTTTAGTAAGATTTTCCTCTGAAACAAATGTCCCTGTATAAATGTCCCAGTGCTATGGAGGAATTAAATGGCTTACAGATGGATCTATAGTTCCAACTTGAATGCTATCTTTATATTATCAAGGAAATCACATCACACCCAGCATGGCCTATGTGAAACTGCAAGGCCAAGGGGCAGGCTTCTTCTGACAATGAGGCCAGGTTAGCCACTGTGCTGTGTTGTAAGTCAATTTTCAGATGGCCCTAACTACATTCCTAACCCTACCCAAGACCTAAGAAACTGTGCTGTCAGTTGGAAGGGAGACTGAAGGGGACACAGCATATGACTCAGCCCAAATGCATCGCTGTTCCTGGAATGAAACCCAAATCATGGCTTGGCCCTTCTGGGGCTGGCCAGTAGTATCTTCTTAACGTTGAACAACAGCCTCACTATCGCAGGAGAACTGACACCCACCGTGCACAGTCAGCATCTGTGGAATTTAAAAGTTAGCTCTTGTTGAGAGAGGGAGGCAAACCATAGGAGACTCTTAACTGTAGACAGCAAACTGAGGATTACTGGGTGGGGGATGGGCTAAATGGGTGACAGGCATTAAGAATGGCCCTTGTTGGGATGAGCACTGAGTGTCATATGTAAGAGATGAATCACTGGGTTCTACTCCTGAAACCAACATTGCACTCTATGTTAACTAGCTAGAATTTAAATAAAAACTTAAAATAATATAATAAATAAATAGGTGGGGTACCTGGGTGGCTCAGTCAGTTAAGCAACCGACTTCGGCTCAGGTCATGATCTCGCGGTTCCTGAGTTCGAGCCCCGCATCAGGCTCTGAGCTGACAGCTCAGAGCCTGGAGCCTGCTTTGCATTCTGTGTCTCCCTCTCTCTCTGCCCCTCATCCACTTGTGTTGTCTCTTTCCCTCTCTCTCTCTCAAAAATAAACATTAAAAAATTTTTAATGAAAAATAATAAATAAAAAAAGGATGATGGGTATTAAAGAGGGCACTTGTTTTTTTTTTTTTTTAAGTTTATTTATTTTGAGAGAGAGAGAGAGTGAGAGAGAGAGCTCAGAGGAGGGTCAGAGAGAGAGGGAGAGAAAAAGAATCCCAAGCAGACTCCACACCATTAGCACAAAGCCCTACGTAGGGTCTGAACCCATGAACCATGAAATCATGACTTGAGCCTTAACCGACTAAGCCACCCAGGTACCCCAAGAGGGTACTTCTGATGAGGTCTGGGTGATGTAGGGAAGTGTTGAATCACTATATTGTACACCTGAAACTAATATTACACTGTATGTTAACTGGAATTTCAATAAAAATGCATGAAAAAGAAAAAAATAGCTTTGTTCATAAAGATTATCATTAGAAATATAGTACATTCCAGGGGGAAAAAATGAAAGAAATAGGACACTATGGTAATCTGTAATACTGATGAGTAGAGAATAATGCAATACACCATTCTACCTTTATGTATGTTTAAAACATTTCATATTTGGAGACTTAAAACACAGCTTAAAAAGTAACCCCCCCCCCACTTTCTTATAAAAGAGACTCTAGGGAATATTTTTTTACATGTAGTCCCATAAAACAATACAAAGTTAATTTAAATCAGTGAGACACAAATATTATTTGCTGACTGTTTTGCATGTTTCTAAATCTGCACAAGTTTTGGAATTTAATCCTTGAAAAGCCAAACCAAATAAGGTGAGATGAGGTCAGCAAACACACTTTCCAAGTGCCTCAAAGTCTGTGATTTCTGTACCAGGGATTGTACTGAGAAAAGAAAGAAGGCCCTGTCCCTGTCCTAAAAGGATTTGCCTTGATGGATGCCTTGATGTGGTACCCCTCACATGGGGCTCTGAAAGAACAGAAACAAAATGGGAAGATAACTGGACCAAAAGCAGTTATATAATTAAAAGAAAAATTTTTTTAAGGTTTTTATTTTTGAGAGAGAGAGAGACAGAGACAGAGCATGAGCAGGAGAGAGCAAGAGGCAGACAAAGAATCCGAAGCAGGCTCCAGGCTCCCAGCTGTCAGCACAGAGCCCGATACGGGGCTCGAACCCACAAACCATGAGATCATGACCGGAGCCAAAGTTGGATGCTTAACCGACTGAGCCACCCAGGTGCCCCCAGTTATATAATTTTTAAATTTGATAATAATGGCTTAGGTTTAATTATGGGAGTGGACTGGTTGGGGCCACAGGGAGATTTGGAAGATGCCTGTGGAATTTCTGGGGTCCAGACCTGATCACCTGATATTCCCTGAGATCTGTTGTTAAAGATAAACAAAGCCGGGCGGTAGTTAAAACTATGAGGGCTGATTTTATTCAGTCACAGACTATTGCAATAGGGAAGAGAATCCAGTGTGAACTGAACCCAACTCTTCCAAAAGGCAGAAGACTTTGTAAAGGCTGGGGTGTGCTAGGGAAAAGGCACTGAAGGGTGTTAAAGGGTGTTGGTCCATGCGACTAGATCATCTGGGTTTCTTAATTAGTGCTTATCTGGAAAAGAAGTGAGTGTGTCCTATCTTCATGGCCGACAGGGGGCAGAGGTGCACAGCTCCCCAACTTAGGCCTTGACCCTCCTGCGGAGTCTATACCAGAGTCATCTCCCTGACTGCTCACATTGCAAAGACTCTCAGGTCCCTGAGAAAACAGTTTGGGTGGTAAAATTATATCTCAAAGGGCAGAGAAAAAAATTATAATTGCAAGCTTTCTAAAGAATCGTCTTAAAAATGGGGTTCTGGGTCTGATCTATCACCAGGTTTTGCCCTGGAACAAAGAGTAATTTCTCTTGGAAGCACTGAACTTTTTCAAGAAATTCCTTTAAGAGGGGCTGAAGTAAACCTAGGAGAACAACCTTGAGCTGTCAGAAACTGTGCTAGAATTGGTTCAAGCAGGATGGGAATGGATGAAAGCATTTGTGTTGAGATTCTGCAGTTTCTATAGGCCAAAGCTGAGGTCTAGCTGAGAAGGGGGCTCAGAGGAGCCTGACCATAGCTTGGTCAAGGAGACAGCCTTCGTCATGGCTCAGTTTGCAGTAATATAATCGTGTTGCATATGAAATACTTCCCCACTCCTTAAGGAAAAAAAAAAAAAGAGGTTAGAGTGGGAGAGAGCCAAAGCATAAGAGACTCTTAAAAACTGAGAACAAACTGAGGGTTGATGGGGGGTGGGAGGGAGGGCAGGGTGGGTGATGGGTATTGAGGAGGGCACCTTTTGGGATGAGCACTGGGTGTTGTATGGAAACCAATTTGACAGTAAATTTCATATATTAAAAAAAAAAAAAAAAAAAAAAAAGAAATACTTCCCCACTCCTTGAAGACCAATATCATGGTACAAGCATAAGATGCCTCACCACAGGTGTGTTATTTGCCAGGACAAAAGAAAGATACAATTTCCAGTGACCAAGATCCCTGACTGCTTCTTGATGTGAATGGTCAGTCCAGATGTGGGCGTCTGCAGATGCTCAAAGATGTATTCCATAGCATGATGGACATTTGATAACACAGGGAAGAATAAGGAGGGGATTTGGAAATGCAAGGCCTTTATTAGATTAGGACAGGAGATACTGGGAAGTTAGTTTGTACACAGGACTCTTCATGTGTTCATTTTCCTAATCAACATGAAACCCATTTCTTTGTCCTTTTCTTCCTTTTTATTTTTTTCCAATTTAGTGAAATGGAGAAAAAGCATGCCTTCCTAAAACGTAAACAGAAAATAATACACATATCTGGTTAGCAAATGGAAAATTCAACAAGGCAAAAACACAACAAAATGAAATTATAAGCCGTGTCTCCCCTCCTAAATTGACCCCTTCTCTCCAATATTTCACATCAGAGGTAACTGCTACTCAATAGTGTTTTGTGATTCACTCATGACACAAAAGGATATGTATAAGCATATATGCATGTACGTGTGTTCATGTGTATTTCCTATTTATTTTTCTTCTTTATTTCTTCTATTGAATAGGGATCATACTATATATATATGTATATATATACATATATACATATACGTATATACGTATATACATATATATATATATATCTTGTTTTTTAAACTTATTACCAAATATTGAAAAATATTCCATATACAGATTGATATTATCTTTTATGTACCAGTATTTGTAACTATAGATTTACCTTTTATTTTGCCAATTTCCTACTGATAGAAATTGATTGTTTATAGTTTTTTGCCATTACAGATAATGCTGTAATTATTGAAATTTGATGTCCATAGATGTAGGTGAACTTCCATCAATATATCTATGTAGTAAGATCCATGCGATGGGATTGTTCCCTCAAGGATACATGCAATTAAAATTTCTATAGATAATGACAAGTTGTCCTCCAGAAGGGTATTCATATTTACACTTCCATCAATAGGATACAAGGGCCTTTATTCTCCCAAACCTTCACCAGGAGTGAGTACCATTCAACTTTTTTCCCCCCACGCAATAGGTATTTCATTACTTTGCTACTCATTACTTTTATTATAAGCATCTTGCATGTATTTATTGGCCATTTGTATGTTTGCACTATAGGGTTCATGATCATATCTTTTACCCATTTTTCTATTGGCTTGCTCACCTTTTAATTTATTGCAATGAGCTCTTTGTAAATCAAGAAAATTAGCCTGTCCATCTGTCAAAAAGTTTCTAATGGTAAAAATAAATTATCTTCCTTCATTTTAGCAGATGGAATTATTAAGCCCTCTTGTAAAAAGAATTTCAGCCTGATCCCATTTTAAAATGAGATATTGGAGATGAGAAAAGCCAAACCATCAGGTACTTTAAAGGATAAGTGAACAGTAAGAAGTCAGCATGATGTACTCAAGGGAAATTTGATCAATAAGACGTGGGAAAGCAACCACATATTCATGCCTTTATAATCTGCATAAAACTTGCACACTGGAACTTCAAAGAGCTGACTCTTTCATGTAGTTCTTCAATACCTTTCAGAATCCTGGATCTTTCAAATGTTAAGTGATGCTGCTGACAAATGTTAATTTCTGTTTTGAGCAGCTCAGCATCGTCGCAAAATAGTATTAAGCAAATCCTTAAATTAAAATGATATTGGGGCGCCTGGGTGGCTCAGTCGGTTGAGCGTCCGACTTCGGCTCGGGTCATGATCTCACAGCTCCTGAGTTCTAGCCCCGCGTGGGGCTCTGTGCCGAGAGCTGGGGGCCTGGAGCCTGCTTCGGATTCTGCATCTCCCTCTCTTTCTATGCACCCCCCACTCGCATTCTGTCTCTGTCTCTCTCAAAAATAAATAAACATTAAACAAAATTAAAAGAAAAGAAAAGAAAAGAAAATGATATCAACGTATAATAGAAGACAAGGCATAGTCTTGCAAGAGGACTATGTTATAGAGTGGCCGTTATGATTAGCGTCACGGGACTTGGATTGTAGCCTTGCCTCTGTCACTTTCTTGTCACCTAACATTAGGTAACTCCCTTCAGGCCTCTGTGTCTCAATTTTCTTATCTATAAAACTAAAATAATAACTTTTCCACCTATCGAAGAGGTTGTTTTGCAAATTAAAAGATCTCGTGGTAAAGCATTTTTGAAAGCCATATAGCACTCTCAGTTACTTTAATTGTTGGAAAGTAACGTATCGATAAAGCACATTCAGCAATGTCTCCTTGGCTTCCTGATTTGCTCCAACTTGTGAAAGATTGTGGGACTGATCACAAAACCTAATATAAAATGTTCCCATGATGTACGTATAAACAGGGCCTTAATTTTATTTTATTTATTCATATTTAAACAATGGTGTATTTTGATTAAATGTGCACATTATAACTTCTTATCTTATCATGTTTAATATATATGTATTCAAATGTAGGAATGATTAGAATCAGAATCACTGACAAATCCAAAGCAGTCCTTTACCAAGATGATTTATCCATTGGAGGAAATAAAATATTTAAGGAATATAAAGTCAGACCTACAAGAATGCTATTAGAGAGATGTCTATGTAAGAAGTATTTCTAAAATGTTTCTAATTTCTAAACATTTAAGGAAAGCTTTTTTTGTCTTTCAAAAAAGGAAACTTTTTAATGCTTGAAATTATGAGCATTATGTAGTCCTAAAATCTACAGTGTAGCCAGAGATGTTAATACTGAAGCTGAGACGTTTGAGCCACTTTAGAGATTTGGAACTTTCTTCAGGAACACTCAGCCTTGTCATTGAGGAGGGCCTTATTATTTAAGTGCAAATGGCTTATTGTGTGGAAATTGCCAGTGAACAGCTGTGAGGCTCTAAGAAGCAGCCCTCATTCTGGAGATTTGACTAGCATAAAAGCCCAAGCTACCATTTGTAAGAGAATTCTTTCTTTAAAAAGATGATGCGTTGAATTCATTGTACCAGAGGAGGCAGATGGGACATTTCATTAGCATGTAGAGACCTCTCCCAAATATGCCTACTCTTGCACACACACACACACACACACACACACACACACAGATGTTTCCCTTTGGTGCCTGGCTCCTAGATAGAAACTCAAGCATGAGGAGATAAATGGAGTCTCTCCGTACCTGGTTGGCTATTTTCTCGGGAGCCATTGCTTCTTGATCCCTCTCTTTTTTTTCAGATCTGGGCTACCTTTCTTAGCTTTTATATTACTTGGTCTGATCTCATGATGGCATCAGTGGACTGCTGTCATTCTGAAATAAGTATAGGTTGGGACATTCCTAGACGAGTAGTGTGATTTTGCTCTTGCTTTGTGCATGGTCACGTTTGAATTCCTAGCGTTCAGTAGCCTGGCTCCCACTTTTAGAGAGTTGATTATTTCCTCAGAAGATTCTGTGTGTTCCTGGATTTCAGGTCAGCTCTAGTCACTATTGGTAACTGACATTAACTACAGTATCTCAACTCTGTGATGGTTCATTATGCGCAGTGTTTCGAATGGATCCAGTCCAGATTTCACCATTACTTTAACAGCAATTATTGCTACAGTGAAAGTCATCATATCATTTAAGGGTGTTTTACACCCCACTTGCCTTGAGCCTAGTGTCAGAAACTATACTTCTTTTTTAAATCCAAAGGAACCCCTTGCTAAGCCTTCTGCACTCAGAAGTTAGCCTGCCACTTGGCTACCATCTTGAATGAACAGCTGTTTTAACATCTGGAGAACTTTCAACAGACTTAGCGCCATGTGCCTTTGAGATTATGTTTTTCAACTATTCCTGGCTATTTCCTACTTCTGGCTTTTTTTTTTTACCTCTCTGCTTTTTGTTTTGCTTAGCTTTATTTTGAAGCAGTAATCACTCCCTAACTTTCACTGTACATTTACTTGTTTATTACCTGTCTTCCTGAATAGAATGTAAGTTTCCTTGGTCTTTTTTTACCCCCCCAATACCTGGTACGGAGCTACAGTCTGACACCTAGAAGCTGACTAAATATTTGCCGAATGGACGAATGAATGATTTGTGCACAAGTCACTTCTTCTTTTGCAGGTTTCCATTTTGTCGTCTGCAAAATGGGACTATTAGATGAGACTAGTTGATTTCTAAGGACCATTCACATGTCGTGGTTGGGACTGAGAGTACAAATAACTAACGCCGATTCAGAGAGTGCAAGGAAGGGGCAGACACACAGACAGAGAGTGATCTGTGTGCCTCCGTGGGTACAGCAGTCAGGGCAGGGCCTTCTGAGGAAAGCAAAGTCACCCACATATCCAAGAGAGAAGATATTCAGTGGAGGAAACTGCAAGCACAAACAGGAGTGTGTTTGGAGTGTTCAAGAAACAGCAGGGAGGCGGGTGTGGCTGAAGTACAGTAAGCAGGGGGAGAAGGTTGGAAATTAGGTGAGGAAGTTGCCAGCGGCCCGTTTGTGTTGGGGGTGGGTGGGGAAAGGGATGTATGACGCTTGGTGTGAGAGGGCAGGTGCGTGTGTGTTTGTGTATATGTGTATTGAAGTTGCTATTATAGTTATAACAAAAGCTTGTCAAAACTCATGCTGCCAGGGTGTTTCAAAACCTCAGCTTGAAAAGAAAAGAAAAGAAAAGAAAAGAAAAGAAAAGAGAAAAGAAAAAAGAAAAAAAAGGAAAGAAAAAAGAAAAATGAAGAGAAGAGAAGGGAAGGGAAGGGAAGGAAAGGAAAGAATAGAAAAGAAAAAAGAAAAGAAAAGAAAAGGGAAGGAAAGGAAAGAAAAGAAAAGAAAAGAAAAGAAAAGAAAAGAAAAGAAATATTTCATTTCTGATCATCTCTTTCTGAACAAGCCCACTGGAATGCATATGTTACTGCATACTAATAAGGAAACTTGCGTATCGAATAACCCAGATTTTCAATAATGCGTTGATGCTTCCTGAGAAAGAACACTGTTTTGCTTCTGCTACATCATCATGATCATTGAAATCTAATTCCTTATAACGTTGTAAATATATAACGCAGCAAGTCACATGTTCCCAAACAAAGCCATAATACATCTCACGAAAGTACAGAGTTTTAAGATTCATTTGTTATTAATTCTGGTTCAAATGTGAGTTTGAAAGCCCAAGGATTCTTGACCTATATTCTCTAGTCTCTTATGCCCCTGGCAGCTCGAGCTGCCAAGAAATGTATATCAAAGCGTCAGGGACAGCAAAATATGTTGTCACTCTCAACTCTGTTTTATGTTTTAATATCTGTACCCCAAACCTCTCTCTTCATTTAATCAGTGAAACGAAATGATATCCTGTCTCCATCTCAACCCACGTGGAAAACACAACCAAGATTGAAGTACTGAAGAGGTGCTTCACGACCAAGCGTTCCGTTATGTCAGAAGACACTGGGAAATACTTCACACATCTGACAGATGACATAACAGATTTTCCCCCTAGTCATGATTGTGGCAGCTCTATGCCGAAAGGAAGATCTATCCAAAATACACTGGGTAAACTGGAAAAGGGAACAAGGGCAGGGAATCCCCCTCCTCTTGTTAGTGTTGTTACTAGTGTTAGTGTCCCTAAGTGTCCCAAGATATGTTTACTTGCTGAATACCTTGACCCAAAACAAAAGAGAATCTTCTAAGGTAAGACAGGTGTATTTACTCCAGTGGTCTTGGTCTAGGGATAGTTTCTAGTCACTGTTGGTATTTTCAGATGACAGACTACACATCTCTAACAGGTTTTATACTCAAGAGACTGAACTCTGTGGAGGTACTTAAAAGGATGGAATTGCATTATAAAATGGTTGATTGCCTGAGCTCTTCAACCAGATGGCTGTGGTTTGAGTTCTGGTTTTGCTCTTTATTGGAGACAGAGCCGTGAGAAGTTTGTTAAATCTCCTCCTCACAAAGTTCCCATTTAAGATAGAATACGAAGTTGCTTCTAGAGTGGGGATTAAATGAGCCAGCACATGTCCAGGTCTCTGGAAAAATTCAGCATTCAGTGTTAGCTATCAATCTTCCACTTCTGTGTCAAGTATTTAAAGTATAGGCAACATCTTTACAATTTTCCAAATTTTCCAGTTTGTCAAGTGCATTCTCTGATGCGCTCCCCACACCAACCCGTTGTAGCAGAGCAGATACTGTCCCACTGGGCAAAAGAGGACGGATTAGAGAGCTGCGACTTCCCCCAAACCTTGCCTCTGCCATGTCATGGAACCTGAATGTCGATCCAAATCTTCCATGTTCCCAGTGCTCTTTCCAGTGGATCAACTGACCCAGCCGATACACGACTAGAAAGATTATAAGAGATTCCAACACAAGTTCTAGGTTTCTGTGCAGTGGTTGTGTCGGGGATCCCCCCAGACCACCCTCAGGCGCAGTGACTCACTAAGAGGACTTACAGACCTAAGAAAAGCCGGTAAACATGTGCTAATTGTTTTTACAGTAAAGAACACAGGTTAAAATCAGTAAAGGTAAAGATGCATAGAGGAGGAGAAACCAGACATGAGCTTCTAGGTATCTTCTCCCAGAAGATTGTACAGGTCGTGCTTAATTCTTCCAGCAACAATACGTGATGACACGTACAAAGTTTTATTGCCAACCGGGGAATGCACCTGAGCCTTCGTGTCCAGGCTCGTTATTCGGGATCCGTCACATAAGCATGGAACACCTGAGTGACTGACCTTAACTACTCAATCTCTGGGTCTCCAGAGGTCAAACGAATATAGTGTGGCCCAGGACCCTAGGCAAACACAACAGATGTTCACCAGAAATTACGTTGTTAGCATAAATGATCAGACTTGGCCCAAAGAATCAATTATACAAAGACACTATCATCAGGAAGGATATTCCAAGGGCCTGGAGATTATCTGACAGTTAAGGCCAGTCCTTTCTTTAGAATGTGCGAGGTTTGAGTACTCCAAGTTTGCAGGGCTAATCTTGTAAAGGGATGATACGTCAGAGGTATTGTGTCTGGGAATCCGGAGGATACCAGAGCACAGCACGGGGTAGCTCAGAGGCAGACCCAGCCCAAAGGTGAGCCTAAGAACCAATTTCTAAGTTTGGTCCATGCATCGATCCTCCACACCAATGGGCATTTTCAGCTATTGCGGTGGGCTACCAGAACCTGGAAAAGCTGCCTTTGATCCCAGCTGTGATTGGGCACTCCTGTCTCTATTTTGGACCCATTGGCATTCTGGGAGTATCACACGTTTCCCAGAGGAGGGAGAGGGAGAGAAGCCTTACTGTTACTCAATAACTGACTCGAAAGGAAGGGTTTTATTGCAGGCACATTCAACATTGCATTATAAGAGTAAGATAATGACATAGGCAAAACTCAGGCAACAGAAAACTCAGAATGGCTGAAACAGCTAAGGGATTTATTATTTCACATAACAAGAAGGTCTGAGGTAGTACAACTTCAGTGTTGTTTGATTCAGCACCTTGACAACATCATCAAGAGCCTAAATTCTTCTGCTCTTCCATTCTGATCATGTTGGTTAGCTTCTTCATGGCAAAAGAAAAAAAAAACAAAAAAACAACAACAACAAAAAAGTGGCCGTAGCGGTCCAGGTATCACATCTTCACAGTCCATTATCTGAACACAAAAAAGGGGACTTCTGTTTGTATTTTTTCAAAGAGCTAAGAAACCTTTTCCAGAAGCCTCCCCCACCAACTTCCTTGATGTGCCCCTGGCCAAATCCTCTTCTTCTTAAGCCAATTGCTGGCAAGGAATGAAATTCTCTCCATTGGCTTAGTGTAACCAAACTTCAACGCCTGAGACTGGGAATGGGATCAGCATTCCCTAAAGCCCATGGTGCCTTGGGAAAGTGTGGATACTAGAAAAAACTCAGGGTCCACTAGAAAAGAGTGAGTGATTGCTATTGGATAGGCAACCAAAGTTGTGTCCTGCAGCAAACTCGCAGGGAGATTGGCACAGCAGAGGCAATTCTCCACAGCTTCTGAAACCTCCAGTCCTCATGAGGGAATCCCAGGGGTCATCTGTGTTGCCTTAGTTTCTTGAAATGATTCCTAGGAGAAGAGTACAAAAACTTAAAGAGCCATGTTGGATACTCCTATAAGCTTTATTTTCCTACTCTTTGTCCAAAGGAGAGCCCTTGACTTTAGTAAGGAAGCACACCCTTTGTTTCACCAATGTCTTGATCGGTAATTCAGATGTGCCCACCCCACTGGTCCCAATGTTGGTGCTTCTGACTAAGGTCCCTTAAATCTTGGACAGATCTCTGTCACCAGAGGGACCACAGAGGTTTTCCACATTTGTCAACTTTAAGAGTCTTTCCCTTATCCCATGAGATTTTACAAAATTAAGACTTTCTGTCCTCTTTTTCTCTTCCCCTTGCCCATTTCACCTTCCATTGTCCATGGGGCGCCTGGGTGGCTCAGTCGGTTAAGCATCTTCCATTGTCCACAGACCCTCAGGTTTGGTAACCTTCCATCAGGAAATGGGATGGCTGAGAACCTTCCCCAGTGAAACTCAGTATAAGATTCCATTAATCTAACAATCCCTTTGGCCATTCCCAGTCTTTTCAATTTACAGAAATAAATTTGTGCTCTCGACTGGTGGAAAGAGCTTTCCAGCTATTATTTCTCAGCTGAAAAACCATTCAATGGCTTTTATAATTTGGTATTTTGTATCTGGCTTCCAAACACTCTATCCTAGAACTGATAATACATTTCACTTATCTTAAGTGCTTCCCCTCCAGAGCCATCCACCCACCCTCCTTATTGTGTTTAAATGCAGGAGGAGACATTGACATCCTGACCCTCTATTAGAGCTCAATTCCTTTTTCTTTGCACTTCTGTCTCCTGTTGTCAAGTTCCCTGAGAACCAGCTCAATAGTTACCTCACACTTTTGGTGATCTGTCATTATTTCCTTATTCAGCCTCTTCCAATTAAATGATTTGGGAGAACTGTCTTTTTACAGGCTGGCTTACACGATAGTGGATGGGCTATCTGTAGGTGAAAATATGCTTCACGATCCTTTTTTCAGACAGATGCCTTAAAAGTCGACTCTGGAGGCTGTAAACATGAAAGATTCCCGAGGAGCATGAGGAGTGAGGGAGGTTATCGCAGTATTCCTTTGATGGGAACTCACACTTTAACATATGAGCTTGTTTGCAGAGGTTTTGCTTTTTTTTTTTTTTCCTGATTATAAAAACAATACAGGTTCATTGTAGAGAATTTAGGCAAAAAAAACCCCGTATTTCCTTTATATGGACAGACAGCTATCAGAAGAGATGTGGAGGAGTATATTTAAGGCAAACATCCTAATGAATAAGACTGAATCACATACTGTACTTGCACAGTTACTGTAATATGCATTCTAGGCATAAGTCCAGATTGTCAGACCTTATGCTGGCAATTTGTTATCAAATGAATACTGATCACTCACATCTAAAACATTTAAGATATGTTCTTAAAGAAATATGGTGCGGGTCAATTCAACAAACAGTCAACAGCAAATATATTTAAGTTCCTGTTAAGTTCCGGGTACTGTTCTAGGTCAAGGAGTGTGGCAATGAGCAGAACAAAGCCTTCACAAAGCCCTCACGGAAATTACATTTTTGTGACTAACACAGACAAACAAATAAATATATAAGGGCCTCTTGCACAGAAGCCCTGAAGGAAGTGAGAGCCTCGCCTATGCTGATACCTGAGGGAGAGCAAGTTAAAAAGCGCTAACTCAGAAGCACATGTGGGATGCTGCAGGGACAGCAAGGAGGCCAGTACGACTGGCCTGGGGTAAGCAAGAGGTTGTGTGGTGAGGAGATGAGGCCAGAGAAGCACAAGGAGGCTAGATCATGCAGGGCTTAGACCTTGGAAGGACTTCTAATTTGACTTAGAGATGGAAAGTCCTAGAGGGTTTTGGGCAGAGATGACCTGACTTAATTTTTTAAAGGAATATAAATGGTAACAAATGGACCATTGCAAAGAACACTATGACCGTGATGAAGAGAATAGAGAAGAAAAGCATTAATCTAAGTAATTTTGAAAAATGGTATTTTCACTATATATTGTGTATTAGTAGTCTAAGTTCTCAAGAGGAACAGAACCAGTAGGAGATACATACAGATTAGATAGATTAGATAGATAGATAGATAGATAGATAGATACAGATAGATACCATGTGTTCTATATCATACCTATCTGTGATATATTATAAGAAATAAAATCACACAGTTATGGAGGATGAGAAGCCCCGGGATCTGCAGTGAATAAATTCCTCACCCAAGAGAGTTAATGGTTCCAGTCTGAGTCTGATGGCCTATGAATTAGGGTAGCTGATGGTATAAGCTCTAGTGTGAGTCTGACACCAAAGGAAGAAGAAAACCAATGCCCCTGCTGGAAGATAAACAGAGAGAAAAAAATTATTTCTTACTCAGCTTTTTATTCTATTCAGCCTTTCAAAAGACTATATTTGGCCTTCGCATTGGGGAGGACCATCTGCTTTACTCAGTTTACTGATTCAAATGTTA
Source organism: Panthera uncia (assembly GCF_023721935.1). Lineage (NCBI taxonomy): Eukaryota > Metazoa > Chordata > Mammalia > Carnivora > Felidae > Panthera > Panthera uncia. The sequence continues at coordinate 72,125,782 of NC_064809.1, forward strand.
ATCTCATTCAGAAACACCCTCACAGACACATCTAGAAATAATGGTTATCTAAATATCTGGGCATCCCATGGCCCATTCAAGTTGAAACATAAAACTACTCATTACATACTGTAAGGTTAAAAACAAAATGAACTTACAGAAATATTTTATTTGAATTGATAAATTTGTTTTTCACAGAGGTATGAGTTAGCAACTCTGAAACTACTTTATGTCCCATTATAGGATTGTGCAAATAAATAAATAGATTGTAGATAACAAGAACCAGGTATCTTAATAAAAGAGAAAGGAGATACAAATGAGGAAAAAGGGGAGACTACAAGGAGCCTTGTGGTGTTGAATTGGAATCAGATATATAAATGCAAATCATGGTGTTAAATAGAGGGGTGTGTGTGTGTGTGTGTGTGTGTGTGCACGCGTGCACACGCATACAAATATTTCCTAGATCTTTCACTGAAAGGGACTGGAAGTGATGACACCCCAGTAATGATGAGCACACCTTGTACCCCTGCATCCTGATTTCTAAGCATTATTCTCCAATCAAAGGAACTAGGGCTACTTGGAGAAATGGCCGATTCCAAGACAGGAAAGGGAAAGTCAAAGGATAAGCCTGGACTTAATAGAATGCCAATTAATGAATGGTGAAGGAATGATAGAAAAATTATTCTTTTATAAATATCACAGTAATAATTGTCACAAGCTAGCGAGATTGCCAAAATTAACGGGCAACTATGATGAGAAATAGGATATTTGCATAGTCTCAACGTATCTCTCCACAAGACGGTTACTGGTTACAATGAGAAAAAAACATAACTTCACAGTGGAGAGTCCTGGCAGACCACCTTAACCAAATGATCAAAGACAACATCACCAATGAGGAGACATACCGATTTCATTTATTTCCTGATATGCTGCATCAAGAAGGGCATAATATCACTTCTTTAATCTCCTTGCCAACAATGCACAATCTCCATATAATCATGAAAAAACATCAAACCAATTCAAACTGAAGAACTCTAAAATAGCAAGGCACAGAAAATAAGGAATTGTTTCAGATTGGAGGAGATTTTAAAAACTTAAGAACTACATGCAATATGGAACTTAGATTGAATTTTGGACTGGAAAGAACAATTGAAGAAAACTGAATAAGGTCTGCAGATTAGTTACTAGTAGTATATAGATATTATCTTCCAAAATAGAATTAGGCTCCCAGTTAGTCAAAGTTATTAAGAAAATGACTAATACATGAAAGACAGTAATCAAATGTATTAGTTCTAGGAAAGGGAAAAAGTGCTTAGAGTTTAGAAATTAGAGTTACAGCTGAATTACACACTTTAAAATTATGCAAAATGTTCCAATCAGTTTGATATAGAACTTCGAAATGATTCAAGTTCCATTCATCTCAAATCTGGTAACTTTCTTTCTCTCCCAGTTCAAATCCCTGAAGTATAAGGACAAGGAACTGTTAGAGCCAACCCAAAGAAAGGAAAAGCCATCTATGCTGGAAAAGGAACAAGATTAGCACTCCATAACTGAGCTTTGACCCTTGAATTGTCTTTAGGCCAAAATTTTTCCAACTAATTTAAAGCATCCAGTTTTATGCTTTTCCCTGAATTATGAAATGCATGATATGTATGTCTCTGAGTAAAGAGGAAAAATAACTACTCTTTGCTTGCTTTGTCCTGTTTCCTTCTCTAGGAGTTGATCTTTTTATTCAAGTTGATTTCCATGAGAAAACTAACCCCGAATTGCTCCAGACAGGAGCTGGACCATGTGAACTTCCTACACAGTCTAATCTGCCTCTTCACATTGGTATTCTTTCAGTATGTTTCAATATGTTTGTTTCAACATACTGTTCAATAAGTATGGTTCAATGTCTTTTTCAAGAAGTTTGTTTAGTGGGGTGAACGTTACTATACTGTATTCCACTAGGTCACATCACTATGCCATTGTTGGGAGACAATTCTCCAGGGTCTCTTGTATAGCCACACATCTTGTAAGCAAGGTACTAACTGCTCCTTGTTCCAAACTATCTGATCCGGAAACCTGTGTCCCCTACTAGCACTCAATGAAACAGTGGCAGACAAACTTGCTCGCATGCAAGGAGAGCAAAATCTTACATCCTTGACAGGTTTTGACAGTTGTTTTAACTTGTTGATCACAAGTACTAATGTCAGGAATGAGATTTCAGGATTGGTGCTCAATCGTGTAACTGCGTTATATGATCTGCTAACAAGCACCACAAAAATACTCACTTGAGACAGGTTTAGCACCTATAGGGAGTTTGGTTTTGTTTCTTTATTTGTGTGTTTTTAACTATTTTTCCCAGAAGTCCGTGTCTCCTTTAGTGGGAATGGGACCAACTTGTGTTTCTTTCATCCCCAGGTAGAGCTGGTTTCAAAAGCCTGACTTAGAAATAAGCCATCCAGAGAAAGACAGATACTATATGTGTTCACTTTTATGTGGATCCTGAGAAACTTAACAGAAACCCATGGGGGAGGGGAAGGAAAAATAAAAGGAGGTTAGAGTGGGAGAGAGCCAAAGCATAAGAGACTCTTAAAAACTGAGAACAAACTGAGGGTTGATGGGGGGTGGGAGGGAGGGGAGGTTAGGTGACGGGCATTGAAGAGGGCATCTTTTGGGATGAGCACTGGGTGTTGTATGGAAACTAATTTGACAATAAATTTCATATATTAAACAAACAAACAAACAAACCTGACTTAGCTGGGATCATGGTTCTAATTCATGCCAATGACATTTTAGCCCCCTTATAGATTGGTTCCCCAGGCAAGTGTCTCCTAACTTGCTGCATAATCTTGTTCTGTTACTTACAAAAGCAAACGTGTGCATGTGTGCATGTGTGTGTGCGTGTGTGTGCAGGAGCATCTTCCTGCTTCCGCCCCTCCCCGCTGAAAGCCTTGCTGCTGTGATCAACATGTTTCTGCAAGCCCAGAAAATTATATTCATTACATTTCTGGGTCCGTTTTAGAAACAGCTCTGAAAATCTCTAAGTCTCTTTTGTTTTTTTGTTCGTTTTAGAGCATCACGTGTGGTGCCAGGAAGGACAGTTGAGGAGACGTGGAAAGGTGGCACCAGATGGTATGGATCACATAGGAGACTGAGTAGGTGGATGGTTGTGATGGGTCTTTTCTTAGGAACAGATGTGTTGCCAGGTTGCAGCAGCTCAGAAAGATGAGATGGGTACTTGCCATCAATCTTATCTTTTCTGTCAGAGATTTCCTGAATAGGAGTAGGGTTTGGCTCTTTCTTTTTATCTGTTGCCCTGTAACCAAACTGAAACGCTCCATTTGCTGGGAGGGACTACTACCCTATATCGTTTAATGTACGATATCGCCCCCTGTAGGATGCTCCATTACTTTGTGATCCACTGAGACGGAAAAATCCCTGCTAATTAACTGTGACACATTGCATATTATAAGACACATCCCTTAAATTAAAAAAAAAAAAAAAAGTTTTTTAAAAAAAGAACACCTCCCAATTTCAGAAGGGTTAAAACTTGAAAAACAATGTGTATCTAAGGATTCATGACATTTGGCAACACGGGTGGCAGGCTCTGGGCCTAGGCCATTTCAGTGTTTGAACACATAATACGCGCCCCTCGCACTGACATTCATTATCTCCAGCCCTGTCGGCCATGCTGCATAAGAAGGGGTATAAATCCCATTTTACAAAGCAGGAAACTAAGCTCTTAGAGGTCAGGGGAGGTGAAGGGGGAGCTGCTAGGAGGAGGGGGAGCCAAGATTCAAACCTAGCCCAGTCACCTCTCCACGCTGAGAAGCTCTTGGTTCCTGTGAGCAACTGTCACTTTGACGAGGCTGTACGGGTTGCGAGTGGCTCTGGGGAGGACACCAAATCTAAATATTTGTGGATTTGTTTGAGAAACAATTCCCACCCGCCACACAGCTGTCACACAGCAATGATTGTGAGTCTGCGCTCCTCTCTTGAAGCTCGAGTTAAAAGTGAAAGGAGGGGTGAGGGGGTGGCGATCGCCCCACGGCAGCCATTACTAGAGACCTCATGGGGCTGATGCTTCAGGAAGCAACAGAATGCGGCGTCATTGTTCACCTCCTGTCAAGTCTTTATTTTTAAGGAAAAAGCCCTTTCCGAACTCTGCCTCCATACGGTTTTTGGCCCCTTCCAAGGGGTTGAAACGTTGAAGGCGTTGAAGTCTTAAAGCAGATGCCTGCAGCATTCCCAGTACATTATTGAGAATATACCTTTCTCTCTCCCTCCCTCTCTCTCTCTCAGCTGTGATGTGAAGAAGTCTTAAGCACAGCCAAGAACAGAATTTTAACTGATGGCAAAATTATAAAGCCTTGAGGTAATGTTTTATCACTGTTTATTATTGTATCCAAAGAAGAGGCCTTGACAAGTGTTGGCTGCTGCTGGGTTGCCATGGCACCAATCAGTCAAGCAGGGATGGGATTTGCAAAGCCTGCTTAACCCTTTTTCTTACCCATTAGTGCCAAGCTGAAAGAGACTTTCATTTCGTGCAGTACTCTTGGGTGAAGCAGATATGCCCCTTTGTCATGGTGTCTCAGCCTTGCTGCCTGGGTCATCATTCTCCTTCACCCCCTGGCTCCAACATTGCCTGGGTGGGCAGCCATCCCCTGGGCCTCTGAGCACAGGCAGGCACACATGGCTTCCTCCGACCGGAACACCCATTTGCACCTGTCCTCGCCCCAGCTCCTATTCGTGATCTCTTCTGAAGTCAGCACCTCCTCCAGGTAGACTTCCCATCCTTTCCTCCACTCGCTGTAGGTTATGAAGGCGTCCTATGTGTTCCAGTGACATTCCATCTCAGCACACATCACCTTGAGTATAGTTTTTTGAGATAGTCTTGGTGAAGGGCGTCCCGAGCTAGTGTGCTTGTGTTCGGAGCTCTCCTTCACGAGCCACTACTTGGCTGTGATCTTGGCCAAGTCACTTGGTCTCCCTAAGCCTCAGCCGCTCACTATGTGAAAGGAGAATGAGATTAATATTTACTTCACTAGGGGCGCCTGGGTGGCTCACTCGGTTAAGCGCCCGACTTCGGCTCAGGTCACGATCTCACTGTCCGTGGGTTCGAGCCCTGCGTCGGGCTCTGTGCTGACAGCTCAGAGCCTGGAGCCTGTTTCGGATTCTGTGTCTCCCTCTCTCTCTGACCCTCCCCCGTTCAAGCGCTCTCTCTCTCTCTCTCTCTCTCTCTCTGTCTCAAAAAATAAATAAACGTTAAAAAAAATTAAAAAGAAAAAATTTACTTCACAGAATAATGGTGGGGGTTAAATGAGATAATCTAAGCAAAATGCCTAGCCCAAGTGAAAGTTCAATAAACATTAGAGTAAAATCTTGTCTCCTCCATGTAAGCTCCATGAGACCGGAGACCTTGTCTTTTATTTTTGAATATTCAGGACCAACAAACATGAAGCACATAGTGGACATTTCCTAAAGGTCTAACACTGTATGGTCAAGGCACGGGTTTCTCCACATAAATGAATTTTTCGTATAACTAAAGGTTACCCCTGAACAAACACAAAGAAAATCTCTTCTTATTTCTGCTTATTAAATTAATCCGTATATATTGGTGAAAAATTGGAAAACATAGAATTGTAAGAAACAAAATAAAAACTATCTGTGAACCTCCCCTCCACTGTTAACACGTTGGCATACACCCTTTCACACAAGCATCCATTCTTTTTAATGCACATGTATACATTTATATGATATTGAAATATTGTAATTTAATTTTTAAAATATTTATTGGATATTTCTTTATTGATGGACAATTTCTCACAGTGCTAATACTGTGATGGACAGCCTCGTGTCACATGTCTTCGCAAACATATAACATTGTTCTTAAGATCATTTTCTTGAACTCTTTGTGCCATCCAGCAGTTTATAAGTATAGCCACATCATTGTGTCCTTATCAGCACTGGGCTTTATCTTAAAAAAAAAACATCTTTGGGGCGCCTGGGTGGCTCAGTAGGTTGAGCGTCCGACTTCAGCTCAGGTCATGATCTCATGGTTCGTGAGTTCGAGCCCCGCATCGGGCTCTGTGCTGATGGCTCAGAGCCTGAAGCCTGCTTCCAATTCCGTGTCTCCCTCTCTCTCTGTTCCTCTCCCCTTCATGCTCTGTCTCCTTCTCTCGAGAATAAATAAACGTTAAAAAAATTAAAAAAAAATCTTTGCCAATTTGATAGATGAAAAATAGTATCTCATTTCCCCCCTCCTTATATAAATTGATTACATAGCTCCTCACTTAAATCTTCTGATGACTCAGTGTGGTCATTTTGAGCATCAAGTACTTATTCTCTGAATCTTCTTGCAATTCACAAGGGCTAATGAGGTATGTGAAGCACTTTGTCCCTACATTGAATGGCCCCAGATGGCTGGGCTTTTCTTTGATTTTAGTTTCTTCCTACACTGTAACTACCTTATGTGGCTTCTTGCTGCTTCCAACGGGACATCAACTCTCCTAATTCTCTATTTTTGATTCATTGTGTTTAACAAGTTGTTCCTTGTGTGCTTACAGTGTACAAGGTTTTTGGAAAGACTTTGAAGGAGAAAAGAATACAAATGGTAATAGAGTATATTAAGTACCTACTCTAAACGAGGAAATAGAGTTGTAAACAATTATATAATGGAGTCAACTGGAGATAGAGGGAAGAGTCCTAAAATTAGGACTGAGGGCAAAATGAAACAAGATTCCTCAGTGGGATCTAGTATTTCTTCTATTTTTAAGCGTTTATTTTTGAGAGAGAGAGAGAGAGAGAGACAGAGTGCAAAAGGGGGAGGGGCAGAGGGAGAGGGAGACACAGAATCCAAAGCAGAATCCAATGCTGACAGCTCAGAGCCTAACGCGGGGCTTGAACCCATGAACTGTGGGATCATGACCTGAGCTGAAGCAGATGCTTAACCAATGGGGCCCCTAGGGATCTAGTGTTTCTTAAAACATGCTTTAAAATTCTACCAGAGGGGTGCCTGGGTGACTCCATCAGTTAAGCATCTGACTCTTGATTTCAGCCCAGGTCATGAGCTCGTGCTTCATGAGTTTGAGCACTGCATGGGGCTTTGCACTGCCAGTGCAGAGCCTGCTTGGGATTTTCTCTCTTCCTCTCTCTCTACTCTTCCCCTACGTTTGCTTTCTCCCTCTCTCTCTCAAAAAAATAAATAAATGAACTAAAGAAAATGCTTTAAAATTCTACCATAAGAAATTATCATTGAATAAAATCCTTCTAACCTGTTGGCATGGAAACTAGATAAAATTATTTAAATCCTGTGCTAAATGAGATTAAATAAGATTGATTTGGGGCTCGGTGTGCTTCTTCTGTGATAAGGGCTCTAAACCCTGCTGGCTCTGACTACAAAAATGTCAGCTGGCTCTTCAGAGGACATTCTTGCTTCTTTCTTTGGTCCCAGCTATGTTTTTTTTTTTTGGGGGGGGGGTGGTGCCAAGATATTCCAGTTAAATGTTTCTGTATAATAGTAAGAAATAGTGAGAAAGGGTGACATTAATGATATGATTTCTTTGTAACTGAACAATCTGAGCTTCTTTCCTTTTGTTGTGCCTTTGAAAAAGATGCTTATTCAGGGTGATCCAACCAGTTCAAATGTAAATATTACTCAGTATCTATTTTATTTATGTGTGGGAAAAACATGCATCTTGAAAACTTTACTTGGGGCACCTGGGTGGCTCAGTCAGTTAAGCATCCGACTTCAGCTCAGGTGATGATCTCGCAGTTCGTGAGTTCGAGCCCTGCATTGGGCTTTGTGCTGACAGCTCAGAGCCTGGAGCCTGCTTTGGATTCTGTGTCTCTCTCTCTCTCTGCCCCTCCCCTGCTCGTGCTCTCTCTCTCTCTCTCTCTCTCTGTCTCAAAAATATATAAACGTTAAAAACATTAAAACAGAAAACTTGGCCTAACATATATTTCCTGAATGCTTACTGTGTGCCAGGCACTAAATATTTCACTACCGGTTTGCAAATTCCTAACTAGAATTGTTTTTAATTAATTTTCACCCAGATGTACTGACATACCTAAGCCCCAATGTGATCTGTAATAAGATGATTTTTTTCCTATGGAAGCTTTATTATACAGTATAGAACCAGATTCACCAGAGGAATATCTGATTTAGTGTAACATTTACCCCATTTCTCTATAGCATATTATCCCATATAATGTTTCTTGTGATTGCCAAGATAAAAAAATTTTACAAACAATAATAAATGAATGATGGGCAATTTTTCTAGAATTGCTTTTCATCTTTGTCAGCTTTATGAAGGTTTTCACATTTCCACATATGTAGCTCCAAAGAGTGTGTGTGTATTGGGAAAACGTTTTGATAATGAATCTGACACATATTCTTTTAACAACCCCAGAGAGAACACAGATCATTTATTGCTAGTTGTTTCAATAATTTTTCTACAATGAAAGGATTCATGTGGTTAAAAAGATCCATCCTATATGTACTTGTTCGAGTGCCTATTTATAAACCTTTATGACTAACTCCTTGATTTCCTATCAGCACTTAAAGTTGGTGGGCAAAGCCTGACTTATTTGAGTTATGCATCCACAAAACCTCCCTTCTTTAAAAAAAAAAAAAAAAGTTGTTCCAGATAGCTGACTCAAGGCTATCCCTTGGAGCCGGTTATGTGCATATTATGCTACTACTAAGCAATGTCTTCAGGGGTGACTGAAGCATAATGTTCTACTGGTCCTCTGCTTCAATTAAAAAGCTCAATGTGTAGTATTAATTTGACTTTATATTAGTAAACAAAATTGTAGGTTCAGTGACAAAGAGAAATCGTATGGTAACAACTGTACAAGATAATTATTGTAGCATGATCTCTTTAGGTTACATCTGAAAACTGTCCTTTATTCTCATCTCAAATGATTTCATCAACCCCTTCACACACACACACACACACACACACACACACACACACAGATCTTAAACAAACACTATCAAGGCTTCTAGTAGGTCAAAGCCACATCTGTAGAAAAACACATCCCCCCTTAAGCTTCTGCCTAGGAAAACTCAAGGTTGACAAAATAATTTGTTTGCTCTAGTCAACACCTGAAGATAGGACACCTGTTATCCAATCTTCAAGCAGTAGAAGTCCTGTTTCCATAACAGCCAGTTAACAAACCCCAATGGCCTAATCATGTTGACCAATCCCCCGATTTGCTTTTTGTAATTTTCCACTTCTGTGACTCTCACTCGGTCTCTACATCTCTACACAAATAAACGTTGAACTCGGTTCTATGCTCGATTCCTTTTTCTCTACTGTACTAGTTACTGAAGAAAGCCTGTTTTTACTGGCTTTAACGAATGTCTGGCTTTTTTTTTTAATAATCCATCTGAAAATTTAAGCTAAACCAATCAAAATGTAGATGCACAAAAACTTTTAGCTTACCTCAAAAACACGTCAATAGCACTAGTCTATGAATTGACCATAGTAGAGTATAACTGGCCAGAGTCAGGACAACAGGTGATTCACAATCCATTCTGTGAAGAGAATTTAAAATAATGTTCTGCTCATCTCAATCATTCCTTCCATAAAATGGATTCCCTTGGGGCGCCTGGGTGGCTCATTCGGTTGGGCGGCCGACTTCGGCTCAGGTCACGATCTCACGGTCCATGAGTTTGAGCCCCGAGTCAGGCTCTGGGCTGACGGCTCAGAGCCTGGAGCCTGTTTCACATTCTGTGTCTCCCTCTCTCTCTGCCCCTCCCCCGTTCATGCTCTGTCTCTCTCTGTCTCAAAAATAAATGTTAAAAAACAATTAAAAAAATAAAATAAAATGGATTCCCTCAATCCAAGAGGGAAGTCTTTTTACAGAAACAAAACAAAACAAAACAAAAACTAGTCGGGATGAACTGTAGTCAAAATTGAAAGCGTCACCCTTATCCAAAAGATTTTTCTGTTGGTGACGACTTTCATTTCTGTTGGGCGTTCCGGAGGCACTTGTGCTAGATTTCCTCACTGACCTTCTGGGAGGTGGAGCTGAAGTGGACCTTGGGACTGGCTTTCTAACAGTCGCCCCTCAGACGACTCGTCAAAGGCAACCATGCCTCCTCCCTGTGAATGAGCTGAGATGTCAGGTGGGGTTTGCTGGAGTTGTCTGGGGAAGGAGCCAATCGTCTTTGCATCCTGTACGTGGACGAGGATGAAGTTAGTACCATAAATAGAGGGCAGAAAAAGAAGGAAGCTGGATTCCAGATGATGTTGCCGAGCCCCTGAATCAACCACCCCTACGGCCTGCCTCTACTTAAAGTTGTAGAAGAGAATGCATTGTTTGTGACAGTTTGAGTTGGTATTCTGTTACTGGAAACCAGAGACATCTTAATTGAGACAGGAATCTGCATAATGTTCTGTTGGGTTTTCTCTCTACCCGCGGTAGCAGAGCCCAGGGAGGAACGAGGAGCTATCCAGCTCAAGGGAGCCCCCCAGGGGCAAAACTGTCTGTTTGATCTGAGCAGGGGAAGGTGGGTCTCCTAAAACTCAGCTGACCAGCGGCTACAGCAACAGACATTTTGATGACAGAGGGTGGTTAGGGACAAGGCAAGGAAAAATAAGTTTGAAAGCAGCAAGTCCGTGAAGGCAGCTAAATGTGTATGTGTCGGGGTTGGGGGATGAGGTAGCTTCGGGTGAGCTAGAGGAGGAGATGAACATTAAACAGAGGGGGAAAAAATGAAGACAAATATGTAAGAGGATACTAAAGATTTCTTTTTCATTTTTCTGAAAAAGTATGTTATTACTTTTGGATTACCTGGCTTAATTGCTTATTTTTAAAGATCACTTAGAACTTATTTCTGAATCCATCTGGTCCTGGTGATTTTTGTGTTTGATAATAGATCTTTTAAACGGAACACCAAAAGGAAGCTACCTCCATCCTGATGGTCTCCTTGGCTGCAAATGCCCCTGGTCTTTCAGCCTCAGGGATGGAGAAGACTTGGCCCGTTTATTCAGCTCTCTTGAAAGACCAAGGAGCCCAGTAGGCATCCCAGGAGCACCTACCTGTGCTGGTGCCATCTCTTTCCCTTCAGAGGCCCATACACTCCTTTGGGCCAATTGATACTAGTCCCAAGGCTGTTTGCAGCAGGTCTCCAGGCTCTGATTCAGACTAGAGGGCAGAAGTCCTATGTCAGTTGCCAGATTTCTCCATCCAGCCCTGCTCAGACCAAGGCCATGCTCCCATCTTCCAGGTTCAGCCTGCCTGCTAGCAATAGGAACCATTCATCTCTGGAAGAAAGGCAGCTGGAGTGGTGTGGCAGAGGGACAAGGGATATCAACTTCCAAACTCATCAAATGTTTAGGAAGAGAAAAGCTGGAGGAGTCAGATGGGTCCTGTGGAAGATAAACATAGTCAGCCTTGAAGAATTTGCAAGCTTGGGACAAGAGAAGGGAAAGGTATTCCAGACCAGTAGATACATCCGACTTTGAGACATAAAATCAGGAAAGCTGTATGGTGGTTAGCTTGGATGAAGTTTGAGGATAATATAAAACTGGTTGTACAAAATTGGATCCTGATCAAGGAAATCTATGAGTGCTAGGCTGATAAATTTTGAATTTGATTCTGGATGTGGCAGAACAGGATAATATAGTGAAACAGCATGAACTTTGTGGCCAGAAAGACCTGGGTCTAAGTCTCAGATCTTCATTGCTGGCCTTGTGAACTTGGGAAAATTGCTTAAAGTCTCTGGCCCTCCTCCTGTAAAATGGAGATGACAATACCTTCTTCCAGAACTCTTGCTAGGAGATCACGTCTGTAAAAGATAAGGACTGGCATGTTGTGAGCTCTCTTTTCTCTTCTGGCAGTATTGAGGAAGGAAGATAGGGTCTCCTGAGACCCCAAAGGAAACAGAAATGTCCCTGAGGGAACCACGTTGAGGCGTGGCAAGAAGAAGTCAATTTGAAACGGACAAGGCTGAGAAGATACCCAACTGTACCTGTGGGTTTGTTCCGAGGCCGTTTTTTTGTCAGAGTTGTCAATAATTTTCCCCCAAAGCTAATATACAACTTACAGTGCTCTTTGGAAAGTTTGGAATTATATATTTTTTTAGCTTTGTATACAAACACATAATTTTTTTTTCCCTTTGAACATGGGGTGGGAGGAGGAGAGGGACATAATGTCCATGATATTTATAATGCTATTTGAGCCATCCTGCCAAAGAAGATCCACAATTACTAATTTTAGGATGAATATGATTAATCTCTGAAATACTAGAAGAAAAATATAATTCCCAGATAAGAGACACTATTTTTTATCAGTTGTTTAAATATTATTCATCTAAAAGGAAAGATTTCAGATCTTAGAAAAATGATCGTAAGAATCTCACAAATACTTCTCAGGTTTTTCATATGTTTTGAAACACTGAGGAAACCATCTGCGGGAAATGCAGCAGATGCGCTAAAGAGTATTCTCATTGAAACAAATTAAAATAAATATATATGCAAAAGTGTCTAGCGTGATGTCCAGCAAATAAGACGAGCTCAGTAAATGTTAGGGGAACCCGCTTAAATCCTTGAATCCAAGTTTAGCTCCAAATGCAATCAGACAGCCCTTTGCTCTGGAGCAGGTTTGGGGCCAAAAATGCAGCTGGAGTAAGCCTCAAAGGTAACCATTGCTAATTTGAAGCTCTCAGAGACAGTCTGAGGATTGTTTGAAATTCACACAATTTTTCCATGTGTAGTTTAGTGCGTTTCAAGGAGAAAATTGCTATTGTGCCTTTAAGAGGTCCATGATAACCTAAACACATTGTTGATTGGCCGGCTGTTGGGATTAAGATGAGGTTTCTGCCTGGGGCACCTGGATGGCTCAGTTGGTTAGGCTTCTGACTCTTGATTTCAGTACAGGTCATGATCTCACAGTGCCTGAGATCGAGCCCCACATCAGGCTCTGTCCTGACAGCAAGGAGCCTATTTGGGATTCTCTCACTCCGTATCTCTCTCTCTCTCTGCTCCTCCCCCATTCACGTTCTCTCTCTCTCTCCCTCTCTCTCTCTCTTTTTTTAAATTTTTTTTTAACATTTATTTATTTTTGAGACAGGGAGAGACAGAGCATGAACAGGGAGGGTCAGAGAGAGGGAGACACAGAATCCAAAACAGGCTCCAGGCTCCGAGCTGTCAGCACAGAGCCCGACGTGGGGCCAAACTCACGGGCCGCAAGATCATGACCTGAGCTGAAGTCGGATGCTTATCTGACTGAGCCACCTGGGCGCCCCTCTCTCTCTTCTTTCAAAATAATTAAATGAACTTTTTAAAAAGTTGGGATTTCTGGTCATAGAACAGTGCGGGGATCCACAAAAGAGAAGGTTCTACACACCTTCTCTTTTAAGCGTTGACTGGCTATCAGATGTATTAACTGGAGATCTTGTGTGTGTGTGTGTGTGTGTGTGTGTGTGTGTGTGTGTATAGTCCTATTAATTGAGTTCTCATTATAGCCCAGGTACTGGCAGACATTTTCTCCTTCAATCCTTGGAACAATCCTATGATACAGGCATTATTATCATCTCCACTTATATATGGGAAAACACAGTCTGAGGTAAAACCAGGGTAGTGTTGGTCGGTCAGCAGAACGGGAAATCGGATTGACCTCAGTTTAAATCTTGACCCAAGACTTTGGCATTTCCTACCTGTCATGGGCCTCCATTGACAAATTGCAGCTTTGCTAGAATAATTCTTAGAAGACTCGCATTGGAAATTGAGGTCATAATTATCTGACAAATATTTTTTAATAACTGCTAAGGGCAAGTCGTGGACACGCAATGCCCAACAAGCAAGGTTTGGGAATAGCTCGCTCAAATTTGTTTTATTTACCAGGTTGTTCAGCATTGTGAAGACTTAGTTTGGATTTCCCCTGCACCGTGGCACCCAGCTAGAGCTAAATTTTTAGGAGCTAGTAAACCCCCATGGATTTAGCGACTTTCTCTTTGCTTCTTACAAAATCCCCTCCCATCACCATCCCCCTCCATGACACAGGTGTTCTGTATCCTACCTGTGTCCACCAGAAGATACATGAAGGGTAAACTGAATAAACCCATACAGTTGTACCATATTTACCATTTCCGGGATGCTTGTTTCCTTCCTGAAGATCCAAGTTCCCATCTGGCAGCATTTCTTAGTCTTCTGGCAACCACTTCTCTTAATTTCCATGTATCTGAAAATGGTTTTGATTCACTGTTATTTTTTAAGTGTTTTAATCGAGAAATAATTGACCTTCAGCTAAATGCACACGTTTCAATGTACAGCTTGATGAATTTTTGTGTAGGTGTATATTCATGTAGCTACTGTCCCAATAAAGATGAAAACGTTTCTGCCACCCCAAAACTTCCCCAGTACCTCCCTGTAGTCAATTCCCTTCCCTATACCCCAGACTTGGTAATCATTAGTCTGTTCTCAGTCACTATAGTTTTGCCTTTTCCAAAACTTTGTGTAAATAGACTCGTCAAATATGTACCCTTTCAAGGTACAAATATGTACCCTTTTTTCACTTGGCACAATGCATTTCAGATTTATCTAAATCATTGCCTATATAAGGAGTTCGTTTCTTTTCGTTGCTGAGTAGTGTTCCATTGTATGGATGTACCACAGTTTGTTGATCCATTTACCCCTAAGGATACCTGGCTTGTTTTCAGTTTCTGGCAATTTTGGATCGAGCTGCTGTAACATTAGGAAACAAGTTTTTGTATGAATATGATTTTCGATTATCTGAGTTAAGTGGATGATGGCTGAGTTATAAAGTAAGTGTATGTTTAATACTATAAGACACTGCCAAACTGTTTTGCAAAGTACTATGCCATTTAATATTTCCACCCAAAATAGTATGAGTTTTGGTTGCTTTGAACCTCCCTAGCACTTACTCTTACCAGTTTCATTTTATTTATTTACTTAAAATTTTTTTTTTTTTTTTTTTTTTGCAAGAGAGAGAGAGAGAGAGAGAGCATAAGCAGTGGAGGGGAAGAGAGAGAGGGAGAGAATCTTAAGCAGGCTCCAAACTCTGCTCAGAAACCAACTCAGGTCATGATCCCACAACCCTGGGATCATAACTCGAGTAGAAACCAAGAGTTGGACACTCAACTGACTGAGCTACCCAAGCACCCCCCAGTTTCATTTTATTTTAACCATTCTAATAGGTGATATCTCATTATGGTTCTAATTGGCATTTTCTTAATCACTAACAATGCTGAGCATCTTTTCATGTGATCATTTACCATCTATATATCCCCTTCGGTGAAGGGTCTTCACATCTTTTTTCCATTTTTTTCCCTAGGTTGTTTCCTTATTGTTGAGCTTTGAAAGTTCTTTATATATTCTGGCTACAAGTCTTTGGCTAGATATGTGTCGTTCTGCAAACATTTTCTCTCAGTCTGTAGCTAATCTTTATTTTCTTAACAGTGTCTTTTAAATTTTTTTTTAACGTTTATTTATTATTGAGAGACAGAGAGAGACAGAGCATGAGCATGGGAGGGGCAGAGAAAAGGAGAGACACAGAATCTGAAGCAGGCTCCAGGCTCTGAACTGTCAGCACAGAGCCTGACGTGGGGCTCGAACTCACAAACTGTGAGATCATGACCTGAGCCGAAGTGAGACACTTAACTGACTGAGCCACCCAGGCGCCCTTTAACAGTGTCTTTTAAAGAGAAGCTTTCAGTTATGATAAAGTCTAATTTATTATTTCCTGTTTTCTGGTTTGTGCTTTTCTGTCATATCTAAGAAATCTTTGACTAACCCAAGGTCACAAATAATTTTTCCTATGTTTTATTCTAGAACTTTTACAGTTTTACATTCTACACTTAGGTCTACGAGAGATTTTGAATTCATTTTAATAGATGGTTCAAGGTACAGTCAAAGTTCTCTCTTTTTTCCTGCATATGAATGTCCAACTGTTCCAACACCATTTTTTGACTCCCTGACTCCATGTGCTCCATTGATTCTCTATTAACAGTTGATTTCATCTTTATTACGTCTTTTGAGAATTTTATTTCATCCTCACTTTGGCCGAGAACTGTGTTTTGAGCTTGAGTAATACAGTATTTGAATGATTTAGGAGGGACGAATGAGAGGGAGGAAAGGAAATAAAAAGCAAAACAGAAAGTCCATTGAAAATCTTTGGGCTGCCTCACCGAGAGAGCACAAACCTTACACACGACCCAGGCTCAAGGAAAGGTCTGAGCCTGGGATCCTGCCTGGAGAAGGCGTAATTAGGTGTCTGCCTCAGGACTAGGGCCTGTGGCCAACTCCTGTTAGGACTGCATAAGGCTCTCTTAAGACAAAGAGTGTCAAGAGAGAAAAGAAGGCTCTGAATGGGGGCTAGCAGCTATGAAAGAAACCTCTCCCCCTTTTCAGTTATATCCAGGGTTGAGTCATTGTTTTCAGTGTAAAATACCAAGAACCTCCATACCTGAGTGGGTAATCTCTTGTTCTTGCTAAGACTCAGATTAGTAAATGTGAACCAGGCCCACGGATGTCAATCTGGCAGCCTAGTGTAAAAACCGTGGGCAGAAAGGTTTCCTCCTCCTCCTCCTCGTTCTCCTCCTCCCTCTACAGGAAGGCAACATAAAGGAACTATTAGTCAATGGCCCAAATAATTACTTTAGCTTCGGCTACCAAAAATTGTGTCGTCGTGCTTGGTGGCTGGCAACAAAATGCAGACATGTGGCCCATCTGCACTGTCACTCAGATTGTCGAATGGTTAAGGGGACACCCCGCCATTATTATAGTCACCCTTGCAGACGGAGGTCCCTTTGTTCCCTGTTGCTTCCTAGTTATCTTTGCATTCTAGAAGAGGCAGCGTGTGAGATGCCTCCGTCTCGTGCACCGTCTTTCACATCGTTGTTGTCTTAAAGTCACACACGGTGCCGGTAGGATGAGATACTTGTACATTTCTCATGTATTAGTCCCGGCCATCAACACCCTGAAACAAATCGAATTTACACATTCTGCTGTGACGAGCACGCGTGGTCCAAAGTCCTCAGTCAATCGGCCGGCCTAGTTGCGCTGGGCAGACCTAGCTTCGGGCTGAACGGGATACCACAGCAACCAGATGGCAATGTGAAAACAGAGAGGTTTTGTGAAGATTACATATACAGGAAACGACACCACTGCTAGAACAATTCGGTGAGTTGCTAAATTTTCTAGGCTTTCGTAGGAGTTTACTCATATCGCCTCCTACTTAGCCATATTCATGCCTGTTTCCCCCACGTGCCACCAGCCCCTTGCTACCTATCAAACCATACATCATGAACACATCTCAATCATCCTTGGATTAGGAAGAGTGACTAATTCACGATATGTGTTCCATAAATGTTTGCTGGCTGTAGTTGAATTTTGCTTAATTTACTGAAGACACAGAAGGCAGTTTACCTTATCCGCAGGGATCACAGAGCACCAAGAGTTTGACACTCTTGGTGTCGATGACACCATCAACTGGCTGGAATTCAACCTGATTTCAGCAGTTTGGAATGTTAGGCCACTAACGCCTCAAAGAAATTAATTTTACCCACGTAAAATTTATTTGTAACTGGGTGTTCATAAGCATAGGATGGATGTCTGGTGGGATAGCTGCTGTTTGAGTGAGAAAGATCTAGCCGGTGTTCAATGGCCACACACTCACTTCAGGCGTGATGTGGCCGTTTGCTACGCTGAGGCGATTTAAGTGACAAGTAACTGAAAGCTTGAGATGCAATTCAGGGAAGCAACACATTCACTGTATTCCCTTCTGGTCAAGCCACAGGTGGGATGAAACATTTCCAGGACCGCATTCAAAGGGGAGAATTGGTCATTGGAGCATGTTCTGCAAGATGGGAACAGATTGAGGGTTAGCCCAAGGTAGGTACATGGCTCTGAATAATTTGTGATTCGCTGAATTCAGCGAGAGGGGCCCTGTAATTTATAATGTAGCCAGGAAAATGTTTTCTTTATGGGATCGGACTGGACTGTCTCTGAAATCTGATTTTTGCCCTCGGGACACACAGGGACATAATCCAGTAGAGTTCTGTTGGGAGCAGGGAAAACGGGGAGGAGGGAGTTGAAGAACAAAGCACATCAAACATCCGACTTCCTGGTACTTATCTACCTGGTGCCTTGTAATCGCAGGCTGTAGCCAGGATTTTCTCAGGCACGGATGCTGAGGATCCCTGTTCTGCCTCAGCTTCATGCCTCAAACTACCTGTTTCCACTCCAGTGCCAGCAGCCTAGATTCTGCTGGGACTGACTACTGATGTGGGGAATTCCCAGACAACGTGGATGCGGGGACAAGAGCAGCCACATCAGGTTTCTGCTGTGGGTGCTCCTGGTACCCTGCCTTCTCTTGAAACCCCACTCCCCCGGGTCCTGTGTGTGACTTCCCTGTGGTAGCATCTCTCTGCCCCCTTGACCCTCTTGCAGAGACAGTCCAGTCCGATCCCATAAAGAAAATATTTTCCTGGCTACATTATAAATAACAGGGCCCCTCTCGCTGAATTCAGCGAATCACAAATTATTCAGAGCCATGTACCTACCTT
This sequence comes from Panthera uncia, assembly GCF_023721935.1. Lineage (NCBI taxonomy): Eukaryota > Metazoa > Chordata > Mammalia > Carnivora > Felidae > Panthera > Panthera uncia. The sequence continues at coordinate 72,144,284 of NC_064809.1, forward strand.
GGGCTAACAACCTTAACTCCCTGAGACTTCTACTTCCTCCCTGTTCTAGTAGACTGCTCATTGGTATACTTCACCCCCTGGTCTTGGCACACATCAGACCCATTTGCTCTCAGCTCCTCCTCTTCTCGAGCATTTACTTTTTCAGAGCCTTAGCTCATCTGTGTGAATGCGACAATTTTAAAAAGAGATACGAAAGTCATTCTTGGACACTTTGCAAACCTGAGATGTAATCCTTTTTTTTTTTTTAATTTTATTTTTTTTTAAGTGGCTTCCTGTCCTGACTGTCTCGTAACATGTTGGTTAAGTGCATACTCTCTGGGGTCAGACATGGGCAGGTTCAAATCCTGGGCCTGCCACTAACAGACTGTGTTAACTTGGGCAAGTCGCTTGACATTGTTGAGCATTAGTTTCCTCATCTGTAAAATGAGAATTGCAACTAGCTAATGCATCGATTAAATGAGATACTCTCAGTAAAGTTCTGGCAAAGTTTCTGGGACATAGTAAGCCCAAGTAACATTTATTGTTATTTATAACACTTCTAACTGTATACCTTTTTATACCTTATTTATAAAACTATGTAATCTTATATAACTAGATACTATAACACTTTTAATTATCTTAAAATATCCATTTAACATCCCTGATCCACTTAACATCTCCTATTCTGTATTTTTGATGTTTAGTAGAGGATACTGAATCACAGATTATGGAAAAACTGAATTGCCAGTTGAGTAGAATCTTTCCAGTTTAACATATGGTACTGGCTTTATCTCAGGAATTTGATCTTAGAAATTTAATTTTCTTTCTTTGTTTTTTATTTTTTTTTTTAACACTACATTATCCTAGAAGCAAAGTGGCCAAGTGCCCATAATATCCGGGCAGCAAAACCAAGTTCAATGTCAAAGTACTTATTCACTCTGGGGCGCTCATATTATTTGAGTTGGTAAATCAATATTAACTTGCACAGGATGCTCATATCCGTGAATTAAATTTGTTCAAAGCTTTTTCCAAAGGAGCCAAAACCTCATAATTAATTTTATTGGGTCATTATCTAGGGTATTATCATAATTTTTAGATGTCGGGTCAGACATTTCTAATGTATGGAAATCCCATTTGGGAATTCAGAAACCTATCTATTTGCTCCTTTTAATATAGGTGTGTCCTGTCCGATGGTTCTTTAAATATTATTGCTCAGGACTCTTTCTTCTTAAAAGCCTCTGGGTTTCAGGGGCACCTGGGTGGCTCGGTCGGTCAAGCGTCTGACTCTTGATTTCGGCTCAGATCATGATCTCACAGTTCACGAGTTCGAGCCCCATGTTGGGCTCTGCGCTAACAGCTCGGAGCCTGCTTGGGATTCTCTCTCCTTCACTCTCTGCCCCTCCCCTGCCCCCGTTCTCGTTCTCTCTCTCAAACTAAATACATGAATAAACATGTGTAAAAAGCATCCGGGTTTCAAACTCGCTGAAGTCAGGAAAACTTAAGGAAGAGAAGTCAGAGCTATGTGCATGGGATAGCAAGGGGATACCGAGTAAAGAAGGAAATGGAGGAGAGAGAACAAATAAGACCGTCCCCCTGGGGCAGGCTGAGCAGTCCCAGATGGAGCTATCAACTCAGAGAAGCCTGTGGAGAGGCTTAGACTGCATGTTCTCCATGGCCCTGGAGGAGAGGAAAAGGGATGCTACTAGGTGGGGGACACTTACCAAACACAAATACTCACAAGTACTCATCCGGGGGCATGTGAGGAAACTCTGTGTCCCTAAGAAAAATTTCCACAAAGGCCCTTTAGATTCAACGGAGGGATGACGAACCCCCAAGACCCTGGTAGTGCCCACCTAAATGAGGCACTGAAGGAGATTATATTGTGTGCAGAACCCAAGGTTGTTAGATTTGGTTTCGTCACTGCAGAAACAGGAGAAAAAGATTTCCTTCCGTAGGAGACAATTTGGCCAACTGACTACTAACGTGCACACTTCCCCTGTCTTGTCACTGCATGCTCGTCACCCTCGCATTAAATTCTCATGTGCGTGTGGAGCTTCTGCTTCGTGACTGAGTCTAGTTGGAGAGGGAGTGCCTAAGGTGAGGGCAGAGATGATGATTACGTCATCTTTGCCCCGAATGGTGCCTTAGCCCGCCTCAGAGGGGTAGGGGAGGGTGGGACATAGCAACAGGAAACTCAGGGAATGTTTCCAAAAGAATGTTTGAGACTCTAGCTGGGGAATGAGTGCCAGATCCTGACAGAATTATTTCCAGGAGAGAATTTGTAAGATTCTGAGTGAGGGTAAAGGACAGAAGCTACAGGAATACAAAGGACCCCGGATGTAGTCAGATCGGCTTAAAGACTCATGTAAGCCAGCGTAGCAGGGAAAATTAGAGAAATGGCCTTTCTGCCCTCCTCTGCACTAACCCCAGCACCACACTCACACCTTTCTTGCATGAACACTGATATTCTTCGCTCAGACAGTAGCAGTTGGCAGTGGTAGGTTAAGTCAAATGGCAGAAAGATATGGTGGACGCCATGTGGTAACTGTCTAACAGACAGGCCTGGGAGCAAATGTGAAGCACTTCTCTGGGGAGTCCCCAAAATAAATAGGAACGGGCTGGTGGTGGGGTTGGGGAGATACTAAGTTACCCTTTGAGAAAATGGAGTGATGCCACAAGAAATTTCATAGGCTGCGGAGGCCTGATAAGATCGCGTTAACACTTCCAAACATTGCAAAGGCAACAGTCAAATAGAGCTCTTGTCAGCATCTCAAAAAATAAAGCGAAGAAAAAAAATAGAAAAAAGCGAAAGCACGTCAAGGGTACCGGGGTCATAGATTTGGTATAAGATTGAACCTCTTCATGCCAAGTGATAGAAAAATGCATTACATTTTTTACAAAATGTTTACAAAAAGCTCGTGAGGCAGGGCGCCTTGGTGGCTCAGTCAGTTAAGCGTTCAACTTCAGCTCAGGTCATGATCTCGTGGTTTGTGAGTTCAAGCCCAGTGTCAGACTCTGTGCTGACAGCTCAGAGCTTGGAGCCTGCTTTAGATTCTGTGTCTCCCTCTTTCTCTCTCTCTCTCTCCCTCTCTCTGCCCCTCCCTTGCTTGTGCTCTGTCTCTGTCTCTCAAGAATAAACACTAAAAAAAAAAAAAAGCTCGTGAGGCAATTGCCTATCATTTTTAGTTTTGACAGGTCAAGAGGGCTTAAGGACACAAATTTGGATAAGGATATACTATCTAGATGACACAAATTACAAATGGAAGCACTGCCATAATTTGCTTTATCAAGTGCCCACTTACCCACCATAAGGTCACAACCACAATTTAGACCCTGACAGCTAATCTCCAGCTTCCCTTCTCTGCTTCTGATCTTCCACATCTCTGAAAGGCTCACAATGTTAGTTAGCCTCAATTAAGAGCAAGAAAATGAGTATGGAGTTTAAACTGGGGTGACCTCTTCTCCGAGATGAAACAAGGGACCATCAAAGTTCACCAGAACATCTGGCAATGCCAGCTGAGGGAGACATTTCCATAAAGTTTTATTATCAAACACAAGGTTTGTGCTGATGGCAATAATTCATAACCTTAGAGTCAGCACTTTTATTCTTTAACTTAAAGCCTCAATTAGTTGAAATCGGTGGACCATTTTGATGAAATAATATTTCTGGTTAATCGGCCCTTTATAAAAAAAAAAAAGAAAAAAGTCAGTACTCTGTCAGCATCTTTCTAAACACTATAAGCCAACGTTCCGCGTTAAGAGGCCTGGTTCCCTTCCATAAAACCAATATAGTGTTGATGATTACAGACCTTACAATGCCTCTGCCTTGTAATTCTGAATCTCGCTTCTCATTTTTCCAGGACCATGCATTCGTTCATTTATCAATCAATGTGATAAATATTTACCAAAAGCCCACTATGTGCCAAGTGGTCTTCCAGAGGCACAGAACAAAACAGACAAAATCACTTCTGTGGAGATTCGCTTTTAGTACAATGATCTGTGTATCAGGAATGAAAGGCTGGGCTGACTTGAGTTTTACTAGTACCTACCCAGGAACTTGATGTTTGATTAATCACTGAGGTCAGCTAGCCTGATGTTACCTCCTGAAAATATATATTTCTAATATATTTAAATATAGTTTCAGGGAGTTGAGTTCTGGCTAGTGAAGGTATTCTCCATTGTATCTCTCTTAATTACAGACAAGGAGAGAGAAAAACCATGTATAATAGAACGAATGCTGAATCTCTAAAGTCTTTTAAATCTAGAACTGTTTTTACCCCCTCAGTCTAAGTTATCTCCTCTACTGGAAAAAAGATTTTTTTTTTAAGTAAAACAACTCAAGTTTTTTTTTCCACTGCTAAACAGAGGACAGAACATCATCACCAACCATCACAACCCTTCTGCAATCTTAGTCCTGTCAAGGAACATCCTGTAATTTCCCCCCTTCAGAATCAGAACTGAATCCAAGATCAGTGCAGAACCGGGTGCTAATAACAGTCCAGTCACAAATGGTTCTGTGTCTCTAAGCAGGCGTTGTTTTTTTTTTTTTTTTTTTTTTTTTTTTTCCAGAAGACTGAACTCAGTTAGAAATCTGAAAACCAGAGAGGGCCAGTGAGGCTTGAAGGTAGTCCAGAAAAGAGCAACTAAAATGACTGAAAGCTTGGGGGGGGGGGGGGGGTAGGGGGGGGGGGGTGCTCCTGGTGAAGAGAGGCTAGAACAGAACGTATCCCCGCGATTGCTTGGGTAACAGAGAGGACTCCGAGGAATTCAAAGGTACATGGCAGTGAGGCGCTGCAAGCCATCGACCTACATGCTGAGAGAGCTAAACCTACACTAATACTACAGGGAGTGCTTTACATGTCTCATCTTGTGTTTAAGCCTTTCAGTAACTCAGGAGGCAGATATTATCGCTATTATTCCCATTGCATGGTTGAGGAAAATGGAGGCTTACGTAACTCGCACAAGGCCACGCAGTTAATAATGGAACAATTGGGATGTAAGCCAAGCTGGCTCCAGAGCCCCAGACCTTAATTGCTACACCATACAGCCTGAAGAGGAGAAACGCCCAGCTGTCCGTAAGATGTAGATAAGTGAAGGCATGTAAACGCACAAGAATCCAATACTCATCACTCCCAAGATTGTCCACAGAATAGAATGTCTTATTGAGATGAATGAGATTCAGGTCTGCCTGAAAGCTAAAAGCTAAATTAAAATGGCTTTGGGGGTCTCCTTGTTTCTGGTAATGATTTAAAAGATGGTTTTTACACATTTTGCCGTCTGGAAAACACAGGTGACATAAAGAAAATTAACATCGAATTAAATAACATATGTGATGTCCTTGGAATGTTAAATATCCAATTAGAGAGTGAACTTTTGTCAGTGAGGGAAAACTGGAGTACTTACAATTCAGGTATCTAGCATTATAATGTCAAGTAAGCGTTCATGTCTTGGTGGTTCCGTACAGGTAAAGGGGTGGGCGGAAAGCACGTAGAAAATGTCTGAACTATCTCTGCTCTGTCTGTCTGAGGGTGAAATTCCTAAATATGTTATATTTTGCTTTAAGGCCTTAGAGGAAAAAACCTTAAAGAAATTGGCATGAATCTTTCAAGAAATCTAAGGTGGCAGAAAATGTGCTTGTGTTTCCTGTGAAAAAGTTAATTTGTATGTCGGGGACCTAGAAAATGGGGGCCACTTCAGTGGCCGAGCCCATGTCACAAATCTAAACCTAAGTCAGCCTGTATTTACGGAAAACACCTGTCAAGGAAATTGAGCATACGACAGTTACAGTCCTCCAACCCAGTTTTTGATAGCTTACCTTACCCTAGAAAATATGACCTGCTAGCTTTCCAAAGAAATTCCTGACCTCCTGGACACTTGCAAGAGACAGGCGTGTGCCAGTAAACAACTGAGGGGGAAGGGTTTTGATTTATTATTTGCAGATTCCCACGATACAAATACTCCCGCCATGTTGGATTTCAAGCCAACAAGTTGAAAAGCCATCGAGCCCGTGCCAGAGGCTCTGGCAGATTATTGCTTCTAGACCCTCAAGGCAAGTTCAGCCAACGTTCTTCTTGTCGTAGACTTTTGGATTTCACAAGCAAATATAAAGATTTTTGAAAATTAGAAGAAGAGTAACCCCAAATCTCTTCCTTCCCTTCTCCCTCTCTCCCTCCTTCCTTTGCAAGTGCTTAAAAAAAAAAAAAAAAAAAAAAGACAATCTATAATCACCATCATTTCTTTTAAAAAAGGACATTTTAACAACAAAAAGTGAAAACCGCATAATTTTAGAATAAAGAATAGCCCTTTAAATTTAAGGAATCTAGATCAAGAAAATTTTATTACCTTCTTTTTCTAATCTTGTTATTATATACCTGTGGAATTTTGGTATATCCATTAGGATGTGTTTTGGCTACAGTAATGAAGAACATGGAAGTGGCTTAAATAATACTTCAGGTCATTTCCTTACATATGAAGAGGTCTAGAGGTTCGTGGTTGCCAACAATAGTTAGTTGTCCTGTGATGCTATCAGATACCTCTCTTGCCCCAGCTCTCTTTTCCATTGTCTTTAGCCTATTTACCTTTTTCTCAAGAGTGTAGCTTCATGGTCATTAGATGGCTGCTGTACTTCCAAGAAGATGAAAGGAAAAGGGCATAAGCCCTCGCTATAAGTTGAATTTTGTCCCCCCAAAAGGTATGATGAAGTCCTAACCCCAGGTACCTGTAAACGTGACCATATTTGGAAATAGTCTTGACCAATGTAATTAGTTAAGATGAAGTCATGCTGAATTAAGATGGGCTCTAATCCAGTAGCTGGTATCCTTATAAGAGAAAACAGATAGATACCGAGAGTATCTCATGGCATGAGAATACACAGAGAAGCCACAAAGGGACACATGAAGACAGAGGCAGAAATTGGAGAGATAAAGTGTGAGCCAAGAACATCAGGACTGCTGGCAGCCATTAGAGCTGAAGAAAAGGCAAAGGATTCTTCCTCAGAGGCCTCGGAGGGAGCAATACCTGAGGTCAGATATATAACCTTCAGAACCGTGAGGAAATAATTTATATTGTTTTAGGCCCAGTTTGTGGTATTTTGTTATAGCACTCCTAGGAAACCAACACAAGCCTCTGTATCACAAAGCCTTGTCTTGGGAAGTCTCCAGATTACTCTTTATAGCCTGTTGGTGAGAACTGGGTCAGATACCCAAACTTAGAAGAATCAACGGCCCAGGGGAAGGAGATTTCCATAACTGGTTTAGATCTATACTGATTCATTCTTGGGCCTGGGGTAGGGTCTGCTCTCCCTGTAATCAAGGGATCTCTCCGCACCACCTGAACACATTGGAAGAAGGGGAAATGGCCTTGAGGAAGCAATAGGCAATGACTGTCGTATGCGAAGATGGGTCGTTTTGCCACTTTGCATGTTAATTTGTATGTCTGCCCTATTTACCAACGTTTGAGATTCACCTCCAAACAGATCTTTACATTCTCCAGAATCACTCAGAAATTTAGGCTAAGGATCAAGGTAGGTAGTTCCAGGGTAAGAAGTTAGAAAGGTGAGGGTATCTGAGAGGTAGTGTCCACAGGGAGAAACCATGAGATCTCATCTAAAACTAAGAGAGAAATTATGGAAGCAGCCCCAGTACCCATCGATAGATGAATGGATAAAGAAGATGTGGAATATCTTTAGCCATAATGGAATATTATTTAGGCATAAAAAAGAATAAAATCTTGCCATTTGCAATGACATGGATGGAGCTAGAGAGAATAAGTCAGTCAGAAGAAGACAAAAACCATATGATCTCGCTCATATGTGGAATTTAAGAAGCAAAACAAACAAGCATAGGGGGAGAAAAGAGACAGAGAGGCAAGGCAAAAAATAGACTCTTAACTACAGAGAACAAACTGACAGTTACCAGGAAGGAAGTGGGTGGAGGGATGGGTGAAATAGGTGAGGGGGATGAAGGAGTGCACTTGTTGTGATGAGCACAGGGTGAGGTATGGAATCGTTGAATCCCTATATCGTGCACCTGAAACTAATATAACACTGTATGTTAACTCACCTGGAATTGAAATTAAAGACTTAATTTAAAAAAAGTTTTACTTGGGGTGCCTGGGTGTCTCAGTTGGTTAAGCGTCCAACTCTTATTTATTTATTTATTTATTTTTGAGAGAGCGGGGAAGGACAGAGAGTGAGTCGGGGAGGGGCAGAGAGAGAGGGAGACACAGAATCTGAGGCAGGCTCCACGCTCTGAGCTGTTAGCACAGAGCCTGACATGGGGCTTGACCCCACGAAAGGTGAGATCATGAACCAAGTTGAAGTTGGATGCCTAACCAACTGAGCCATCAGACGCCCCAAGTGTCCGACTCTTTATTTTGGCTGAGGTCCCGATCTCACGGTTCATGAGATCGAGCCCCACATGGGGCTCTGCACTGACAGTGTGGAGCCTGCTTTCGATTCTGTCTCTCTCTCTCTCTCTCTCTCTCTCTCTCTCTCCCTGCCACTTCCCTGCTCATGTTCACTTGCATGTGCTCTCTCTCTCAAAATAAATAAATAAACATTTTAAAAAGTTTTACTTAGACAGCTAATAATAACTAAATTAGGTAACAAACCTTTGCAAGAATACTTACTAAAATGGAGGTGGGGTATATCAAACTCCACATTCAGTATGACCTAGCATCTCTTAGTCAAAAAAAAAAAAAAAAAAATGGGAAGAAAACAGCAAAATGTTAATAATGATTCTCCCTGGGGAGTGAGATTTTTTTATATTGTTATAATTTTCTCTGTTATATTTTTCTGTATTTTAAAAATTTTCTACAGTGAGCATGGATAATAATGATATTTAACATTTTCAAATGAACATATGCTAAGCACTGTACTTGAATTTTTTTTTTTCATTTCATCTTCCAATTCTTTGCAGTGGGTACTATTGTTATCCCCATTATACAGATGAGAAAACTGAAGTATGGAGCCATCAGTTAAATTAAAAAAAAAAAAAAAAAAAAGGAGAGAAAACCAAGAGAGAGATGGTAAATGAGAGAAAATGAAGTGTCAGGAAACTGGAAATCCAAGGAAGGTGAAATGATCTGGTGCAGATGAAAACCCCCCATCCTTACTCCAAGGGAATTACTACCCTCGTTTAACTATAGCAGCAACATATAGTAAGACATGTGTTTTTTTTTTTTTAATTTTTTTTTTTAACATTTATTTATTTTTGAGACAGAGAGAGACAGAGCATGAACGGGGGAGGGTCAGAGAGAGGGAGACACAGAATCCGAAACAGGCTCCAGGCTCTGAGCTGTCAGCACAGAGCCCGACGCGGGGCTCGAACTCACGGACCGCGAGATCATGACCTGAGCCGAAGTCGGCCGCTTAACCAACTGAGCCACCCACGCGCCCCAAGACATGCGTTTTTAATCTTCATTCAGTAACAGGCTTAAACAGTTAAACCCGGCACCAAGTGGTAAAAGCATCAGTGTCGTTAAACGTTTTTTTTTTTTCAGAGCTAAAACAGAGACTAAATGTGCTCATGAATTTAGCTCTAAGGACCAGAGGTGATAGAATAGCTGTCCAAGCATTCCATCCACTAGGCAACTCCCAGCTCTACACATTCTGGAATTCCTCTCAAACATTAAATCCGTTGAGTGCATATCTGGGAACTATAGACATTGTCTGGAGGCCAAGTCTTGTAAAGACTGTTACACTTCCTTGGGGCCCCTGGGTGGCTCGGTCGGTTAAGTGTCCAACTTCGGCTCAGGTCATGATCTCGCGGTCCGTGAATTTGAGCCCCACGTAGGGTTCTGTGCTGACAGCTCGGAGCCTGGACCCTGCTTCGGATTCTGTGTCTCTCTCTCTCTGCCCCTCCCCTACTCGTGCTCTTTCTCTCTCTCTCAAAAACACATAAACAATAAAAAATTTAAATAAAAATAGATAATTACACTTCCACTGGAATCTTCCGATGTGTGCCAGCCAAGCCCCATTCTGCCACATCTATTACCTGGGCCTGGCCTTTACTCCAACCGCTCCAAAGATAGGGTTCCAAGAGGCCAACTGATCTATCTGTCGTTTCCCGACCACACCAGTTCTTTGACCATGGCTGCTTTATTCCCACAGTTTGCTCTGCCTGGGAGCACCTCCTCCTTCTTGGTGACCCCTCTGTTCCCCAGACATACATGTGTCGTAGCACTAAGGCAGAGTATGGCATTTGTTACATGTCTGTCTCACCTTACTAAAGACTTTGGAGGCAGTCTCCATGCCTCAGTTATCTTTGTATTCCCAGCATCTAACACAGTTGAGGGTCTATGTGAGATCATGGACCAAGATGGATGGATGGATGGATGGATAAGTAATTAAAGGTTAATCCCAAGGGAAGCAGATCATGTTGTAAATTCCTCAGCTGGGTTCAGTGATGTTCCCACACAGAAGCCTTAAGTCACAAGAATCCAACGAGGGTGTTGGCCACAGGTCTTCCCGGTCTGTGGAAAAGTAAGAGATATACACAGTGAGCATTGGGCAAAAGTCCTTTGAGGTAGTCTGATTTATTTTTACAAAATGCAATGCTCAGTTGTGGCGAACTGTTTTTTAAATTTTCTTTTTAATGTTTACTTTTTTAAATTTTTTTCATGTTTTATTTATTTTTGAGACAGAGAGAGACAGAGCATGAGCAGGGGAGGGTCAGAGAGAGGGAGAGACAGAATCTGAAGCAGGCTCCAGGCTCTGAGCTGTCAGCACAGAGCCAGATGCAGGGCTCGAACTCACGGACCGCGAGATCATGACCTGAGCCGAAGTCGGACGCTCAACCAACTGAGCCACCCAGGCGCCCCAATGTGGTGATCTGTTTTTAATGTGTAAATTCTGGTTTCCTAAGACATTGAAAGGGACCTGCGCAATTACTTACCTCGTTTCAAGTCCAAACTTCTCCCAGTTCAGGACTTCCTTTTGTGAAATGTGCAACTGAGCAGTTAGCGGTCAGAACTGAGAGCGGCAGAGCCCTGCAGATGTGAACGTGATATGGAAGCTTTCATCATCCAAGTGGAGATGTGAGACGTCAGCTGTAGCCGTCGGCCACACGGCGGTGGTGGGGCGGGCAGGGGGTGAAGGGAGTTTGGATGAAAGTGAAAAGCTCAGGGGCTGTCAGAAACACACTCATTTTACACGGTCTCCCTAAAAACAGGCCTGTTGCTGGCAAATGAAATGTTTCCAGCCCCAGTTAAACAATTGCTGGGTTTAGCTGCTAGACTCATGTAGCTTCTTACTGTGAAACGGCTCTGCATTGCATTTTGCCCTGTTTTCCTTTCTTCCATTTATTAGGTCACTGTGAACTTTCTCTCCAAGTTTACTCACAGTACCAGAGTCTACAGGGGTGGGAGGGAGTGCCTTCACCTGTCTTGAGACCTCCCACTGTTCCTCATGATTGACCTCACCGAGCTACTTTTTTTAAATTTCCTATACCTTATATTCCGATCGTTTTTATCTTCTCTTTTTTCTTCCATCATTGGTTTCCTACCTGAATCTGGAAGTGACTTTAAGAAGTGATCTAAGCAGAAGACATGCATCGTTTTCAGACCTTGAGAGGATCCACACTACTTCATGGGATGCCTTTGTGTGAACTGGAAGAAGGCATTCCTTCTGGGCTGATGCAGCCCCACAGTAAGGTACAGGTTTAGTGAGCAGAGAAGCAGACTGATTTCAGGACCAACTCTATTGTGCCATGAACAACCTGCCCAACTGAACAGGTGCAGTCCTGTTCAGAAAAGAACAGTCCGTAATCTTCCTTAAATTGTTATTGTGACCATTCTTCTCATAACGAAGATATTCTTCTTTAAAGTCCTTTTAATGGATGAGTGACCTCGAACACACATTTATTTCTTCCATCTTTGGTAGTTTACAGGTCCTTGAGTGGTGTTGAGGCTACACAGCAGCTTTCTGCTGCCCTAGCATCAGGTGCAAACACCATGGACTTTCTAGCGCTGTATCGCCATCGCACATATTGTCTTCATTTCAGCAAACAACTGATGAGCAGGGACGCTGAGTCAGGCTCTAAAAGCCAGCCATCTTTTGTTTCTCTCCGGCCTGGCATTTTTCCTTCAACTAGCCTTATGACGAAATGGGAGTCCTTGAAATTTCCAAACAGAAAGTTCCCCGAGATGTTTGGCAAGCCCTCCGCATAACTCTCTGCCGCTCCAGGCCTGAGAGCCACAGAAGAGAGCTCTTGGGTTGGCTCCTTCAGCCCCAGCTGGCGCTTGTCTCAGACGTTCCCCACCCACATACCCACTTCAACACAATGTGCTCAGAAGGGTGCTTGAAGTGCACAGACTGGTTCAATGTCATTTGCAGGAATCTCTGAAACTCCACACAGAAACACAATGACAAGACCTCATGCACACAGTTTTTGTTTCAGAACAATATTGTCATACGCATGAGTTCGTGTAATCTTGAGTTGGACTTCTCGCCCAACAAGCAGAAACGCCTAAACTCGCATTAGCGAAAGCTGTCTATCCCAGCCTGTCCTTTTCTGTGGTTCAGGTTGGTTCATGAGAAGGCACAAGCGAGAGCCCTGCTCCACGGGGCCCCATTCTCTGGATCTCAGTCTCCAAAATGGGTGCAGATGTCCCCCCCAGTTCCTTTTGGTCTGACCCACTTCTTCCTCGCCCTGAACCCTGAGCCTGTGGCCTCCACACCTTCCCTCTGGCTCCTTTTCTTCCTTCCAGCTCCCTGCAGGCTAAGGGTGACAGGCTTTCTCTCAATGCCCTTCAACTTCTTCAACTAGAAACCTTTAGGTCTCCACCAGTTTCCAAGGCAAATCTTTACGAGCCGCCACCTAAATCCTGAGGCTGGGATACAGGATTCATTCACACAGAACCTTTATCTCTTTGAAACAACAGTTACATTATCTGATGCCTATTCCTGTCTGTATGATAGCCACGGCATTCTGTGCTTTATGCGTATTCTCCCATCTCATTCTTACAACAAACACGTAAGGGGGCCACTAAGAGTATGCCCATTTACAAATGAGGAAGCTGAGGCTGAATTTAAGCCGCTTTCCCAAAAGGACCTGGCTGGCTTCACGGCCATGTGCTGTCTGTGTTCAGACTCACGTTACCTCCTTATCTTCTGATAAAGGTCTGCTTGAAATCCCCAAGTTTCTCCTTAATGCCATACCCCACCCAGCATTACCATTCAACGATCTACCAGAGCTCAGGGGGGCGCCTTCCCCAAACCTTCAGCTTGTGCTTCCCCAGACAAACTAGCATGTTCACAGCCCAAGGCATCTACCTCACTCTCATCCTAGGCAACGTGGAGGAAGCCACATTTTCATTACAACCCAGAAGAAGAAATATTCACCCCTAGGCCCGCAGCTCTCCACAAACGATGTGGAAATATTCGGGGCGCCTGTATGGCTCCGTTGGTTAGGCGTCTGACTTCGGCTGAGGTCATGATCTCACAGTTCATGGGTTCGAGCCCCACGTCAGGCTCTGCACTGACAGCTCAGAGCTTGGAACCTGCTATGGATTCTGTGTCTTCCTCTCTCTCTGCCCTTCCCCTGCTTGTGCTCTGTCTCTCTCGCTTTTAAAAATAAAGAAACATTAAAAAAAAAAAAGACGTGAAAATATTCATCATCTAGTCTTTGCCCTAAGGCAGAGGTTTTCAGCCCTGGATGCACATTAGAATCGCAGGAAGCTTTCCTAAAGCATGGATCCTTGGGTTCCCAGGCCCAGGGCAACTGATGCAGGATCTCTGGGGGTGGGGCCAGGGTGCAGGTGGATTTTTCATTTGTTTTTACTACCACGTAATTCTAATGAGAACCCTACATGCCCTTCTCTTTGTGATCCATATTCATTACATTTTCCTTTTTAAAGTTTATTTTATTTATTTTGACAGAGAGACAAAGTGTGAGTCAGAGAGGGGCAGAGAGAGAGAGAGAGAGAGAGAGAGAGAGAGGGTATCCCAAGCAGGCTCAGCACTGTCAGTGCAGAGCCTGAGGTGGGGCTCAAACCCACAAACCGTGAGATCGTGACCTGAGCCAAAGTCAGACACTTAACCAACCAGGCGCCCCTCGTTACCATTTTCTATAGCTGACTCAGAACCATCAGTTGATATATGGGGCACCTAGCACTTGCCAAAGAGGTGACAGTTCGCTCTCCATATCTCCTCATTAGCTCCTGACCAATAGAACATCCATTCGCTCTGTCTCCTCCTGTGAATATATCCAATCTATCTAATATCATTGTGGAATATCTATCCATTGTAATAGAACTACTGTTTTCTCGTTGCATATAGATTTGCTTTACTTAAACAAACTGATAACTATCTCAAAGATGTAGACTATGCTTTATAATCTTTGCTTCTTTCCACAGGGCCTGCAAATAGCTTTGAAACCACAATAGACAGTAAATGAATGATGATGATAAGAAAACCTATTCTTTTTGCTTTCATTTCCCTTTGATATGAAAGGCAATTAAATAGGCTGCAGGGAACAGGGTGTTTAGAGGCTGAAATAAGAGAAATATGTAGCCTGGACAAAACCAGAAGATGTCCAGGAAGCAGATACAGATAAAGGCTCAGAGAGGTTAAGTAATTGGCTCAAATGTGCACAGAAAGTAAAAAGTGGAGTCCGTTTTGCAACCAGGCATTAGACTGTCCCTATTCTGTGTTGGCATCACCATCCATCCAGTTGTCCAAACCACTTCAGAAACCCGTGTTAAGTTAACCGGACAAGGAGGCCATTAGATTGAAATAGCTTTAATGCCATGGCAACCTGTGTAAGCAAACTAAAATCTAAGCCTGTAAATGCCTCAAGATTACAAAGTTGAAACCTAAGGGTAACCAATCACAACCGGCCAACTAGGCTTTAAGCTAGAGCCAATCAATGACTTCCTTGCTTTACTTTCACCTTTTCTCTACAAAGAAAGTCTCTCTGGGAGCTCCTGTTGGTGGAATTCTCCTGACCACTTCTGACTTGGTACTACCCCATCAGAACTGATTTTTTGCTCAAATAAACTGAACAATTTTAATATGTCTCAGTTTATCTTCTAACACTGGCAACCATTCTCTACAATACTTCTCTGGCCATGACTCTTGTACCCTCCTC
Organism: Panthera uncia; assembly: GCF_023721935.1. Taxonomy (NCBI): domain Eukaryota; kingdom Metazoa; phylum Chordata; class Mammalia; order Carnivora; family Felidae; genus Panthera; species Panthera uncia. The sequence goes on from NC_064809.1 coordinate 72,159,352, forward strand.
CAATTCCGCTCGCCATTTGGTTCATCAGTTTGCCCCCACCCGTCTCGATCACCACCGTAATTCAGATTACTGCCTTCGCACGCCCAGATTACCCCGGTAGCTAGAGTCGAAGATTTGGAATATTGGCTGACCTCCAAAACAAAAAGATTAAACATTGGGAATGACTTTTATAAACTGTGAGCATTTCTTCTAATCTCTTTTAGAGACACAGACCTACTTCCGTACATTTAGTCCTGAATAGCTTAAATCATGGTCCACTGGGAAGTTACAATTGTCTTTTCACCCACTGACATAAATTTTGGTGTGAGGGTCAGCGCACCTGCTCTAGTCCTATAAATCCCATTGAGGCAACCAGATAGCCTCCGAGATTCTAATCTTGTTTGCTGATTGCATTTCACCAGTGTATTTCATTGTCCGCCATTTAGGACCTAACTGTGATGACTGCATTTGGTGTCTTGAGTTGTGGTTGTTTTTAACCCATTTCATTCCTCGGTTTCTCCACGGCTGGGGCCTTGTGTTGCTCTTGACCTCACTAACCTGAATTCCCGGGTTTCCTGCCTACCTATCACTGAATAAATATCCCATGCCGTGATACTGAAGTGTTTTTTTTTTGCTGTACTTTGCCACCTGTAGGGGCATTTGGTCAGGCTGCCTTAAGACCTCTCTGCACCACTAACTGCCTGCCCTTTGCTGCCAGCGTCCTTCAGATAACTTTCTCTATTGCCCCTCAAACAGATCTGCCTCCCCACTGCCTTCCTCATCTCAGAGGTGGGTCTTCTTACAAGCGTGGGAACTAGTTTAGACCCATAAGTGTCCCTTTGATATCTACTTATTGCAAACACAAGAGAAACTTCTTCAGGGCAAAGGGAGCTGGTCATTTTTGGCAGACTGCTCAGGCTGTTTCAACAATGAAGCTTCTCCGAATATTACCGTCTCCTGCTCTTCTGGGAACCATGGAACAAAGTACTCTAGTTAATATTCTCAGCTGACCTGCCAAGAAGGAAGGTCACACCGGTAGGAGTTCCATATACTATTTAAAGAACAGACGTTCCTTAGATGGGAGAACAGCAATATATGGCCAGGATTTTAATGAGGCAGGGAAAGGTGGGATGTGGCAAAATGAGATAGCGAATGAAAATTCCCTTCGACCTTCACACTGGCCATTTATTCTGTTTTGTGATTCCATTTAAACTTATTGTCTTCATTGGGAGTATTGTGCATTATTAGCATTATATATTTAACCTGTTCTATGAAGAAATGTGTACTTGTATGAGATAAAAGAAGCCTGCTTTAGTCTTTGGGAATTAGTCTTCAGGAGTATTCGTCAAAGTTGGAGCTGTGCCTCAAGAGAGAAAATGAGGACGATGAGGATATGAAATGATCTCTCTCCGTATTCATTATGTTTACATTTCAATTCTGTCTAGTAATTGGTGGCTATAAGGTTATTCCTTTCCCTCTACCTATGCTTCTTCCTCTCTGATGGTCTTTCTAAATTCATTTAGAGGCAGAAAATCCCCCCAAAAAACTACATGGTCGTAGGCAGAGGAGAGTTGAGCATTATACTAGAGGTGTAGTTCTTGTAAGCAACACGATGCAGTGAGAGTCAGAAAGACGATTGCTCAGGGCAGCTCAGTCCAGTGTAATATCAGACATGGAGGCGAATCAGGCAGATCAAAGAAAGTGGTACCTGAGTCCGTCCAAGTTGTGTCATCCACTTTTCCTATTCTCCACGTCTTCAACTTCCATTCACCTTTTTTGTGTGTCGTTAAATACTTATTATACACTTTACTATACTCATGCAAATAGCATTCATAATTTAATATTGAGTGCACTATGATTACTATTAAATTTCCTTATCATTTGCTTGTTCCCTGTAGTTAATAATTGTCTTAAAAAAAAAAACTTCTTAGATTTCTTTCCCCATTACACTTCTTCCCACACCTTCTAATATTCTATCAGACCAGTTTTCCACAAGATTAGTCAAACCAGGGAATGTATCAATTCCAGTTCCAAAATAAATGAATTCTTTTAAGTTTGCAAGGAAATTTGAAAATCCTGTCATCTTTGAAATGGAGTCTGTATGAGTGCCTTTTTTAAAAAATATGCAAGGGGCGCCTGGGTGGCTCAGTCAGTTAAGCGTCCAACTTCGGCTCAGGTCGACTTCGGCTCAGGTCATGATCTCGCGGTCCGTGAGTTCGAGCCCCATGTCGGGCTCTGTGCTGACAGCTCAGAGCCTGGAACCTGCTTCACATTCTGTGTCTCCCTCTCTCTCTGCCCCTTCCCTGCTCATGCTCTGTCTCTCTCTGTCTCAAAAATAAATAAACATTTAAAAAAATTTTTTTTAAATAAATAAAAAAAATTAAAAATATGCAAACCATAAAAAATATAGGTAGAGCAGGCCATCTGCAAGTGGGAGCACTTCATTAGGGGTCAGTAGAGCTCAGGGGCTAACTTTCTGGCATCAGAGTGCCGCTCTTCAAATCCTGGCTCTGCCCACCTGAAACAAGATACTCACCTGTTTGTGCCTCAGTTTCCTCATCCATAAAATGGAGATAATAGTACCTACCACAAGGATTGTTTCAAGTTTAACTTAAATAATGTATGTAAGTCTCTTTATAGGATGCCTGACACATAGTAAATTATCAGCACATGTGAGGTAGTATCTACCACAATAACAAAGGAAGAAAGTTAAACAAAATCAAGACTTTATTTAAAGTTTATGCATGTATATCTGAGACTAATATAATTCTGTACATTAATTATACTGGAATTAAAATGAATGAATGAATATCGACAAAATATCCACATCTAACATCATACTTAATGGAAACTAGATGTGTTCTCCTGAAGATTAGAAATAAGGCAAGGATATCCCCTCTTAACACTCCTTTTCAATATTGCACTGGAAGTCCTAAGTAATGCAATAAGATTTTTTATCAAGGAAATAAAAGTTATACAGACTAAGAAGGAAAAAATAAGCTGTGTTTGCTTACAAATAACATGACTCTCTGTGTAGAAAATCCCACAGAATCAACAAAAAACCTCTTGTGACAATAGCAAGGTTGCAAGATATAAGTTAATATACCAAAGTGATTGCTTTCCTAATACCAGCAATGAACATTTGGAATTTGACATTTAAAACACAACACCATTTACATTAGTACTGACAAGAAAATAAAAATCCAATGATAAATTTTAAAACAAATGTGCAAGATCTATATGATGAAAACCGCAACACTCTGATGAAAGAAATCAATGATCTAAGTAAATGGGGGAGGTATTGCATGGATAAGAAGACTCAATATTATCAAGATATCACTTCTTTCTAATTCGATCAGCAGATTCAACTCAATCCTAATAAAAATCCCAGCAAGTTATGTTTTGGCTATCAACAAATTGATTCTAAAGTTTATATGGAGATGAAAAACACCCAGAATAGACAACCTAATAATAATAATAAAAAAAAGAAGAAAGGGGCGCCTGGGTGGCTCAGTCAGTTAAGCGTCCGACTTCGGCTCAGGTCACGATCTCGCGGTCCGTGGGTTCGAGCCCCGTGTCAGGCTCTGGGCAGATGGCTCAGAGCCTGGAGCCTGTTTCCGATTCTGTGTCTCCCTCTCTCTCTGCCCCTCCCCCGTTCATGCTCTGTCTCTTTCTGTCTCAAAAATAAATAAACGTTAAAAAAAAAAAACAACTAAAAACAAAAAAAAGAAAAAGAAAAAAAAAGAAGAAATTCAGAGGACTGACACTATCTGACTTTAATTCTTTCTATAAAGCTGTAGTGATGTGGTATTGGTGAAAAAACAGACCAATAGATTGATGGAACAAAATAAAGAACCCAGAAATAGACCCCCATAAATATAATCAACTTCTCTTTGACACAGGAGCAAAGGCAATTCAGTAAAATAAGGATAGTCTTTTCAATAAATGTTGTTGAAACAATGTACATCCACATGGAAAAAGAAAAGAAAAAAAAGAATTGACACAAAAATTAACCTTTCACAAAAATTAACTCAAAACGGATCACAGACCTAAAAATATGAAACAATAAAACTCTTAGAAGATAAAATAGGAGAAAATCTAGGTGACTTTGCATCTGGCGACGAGTTTTTAGATTCAGTATCGAAAGCATAATCCATGAAAGAAAGATCCGTAAGTGGGACTTCATTAAAATTACAAACTTCCGCTCTACAAAAGACACAGTTAAGAGAATGAAAAGACAAGCCACAGACTAGGAGAAAATATTTATCACACAGGTGATTAAGAACTTACATCCACAAGGTACAAAGAACTCTCAAAAGTCAATAAGAAGAAAACACCCTAAGTTTTAAAATGAGCAAAGGATCTGAACTTCACCAAAGAAGATATAGATGCCAAATAAGCATGGGAAAAGATGCTCAACGCTACATTTCATTAGGGAGCTGCAAACTAAAATAAAAACGGCACACCTATTAGAATGGCCAAAATCCAAAAACAATTACGACACCACATGCTGGTGAGGATGTACAGCAACGGGAACTCTTCAGGGCGTGTGGGAAGGCAAAAGAGTACCGCCACTGAAGACAGTTTGGCAGTTTCTTACAAAGCTAAGAGTTCTGCCAAATCTCTATTTTGTTTTTTTGTTTTTGAACGTAAAAGGCATATTGCTAAGTGACAGAGGCCAGCCAGGAAGGAAAGGCTATATATCCTGTGTGACTCCAACCATAGACATTCTGGAAAAGGCAAACTAAGGAGACAATAGAAAAAGCAGTGGTTGCCAAGGTTTCTGGGGGAAGAGAGGGTGAGCAGGTGAAGCACAGAGGATTTTTAGGGCAGTGAAACTTTTCCCGATGATGCTCTAATGGTGGATACAGGATGATATGTGACGCCATGAAACATGGTGGATACAAATGAACATTTGTCCAAACCCATAGAATGTACAACACAGAGGGAACCCTAATGCAAACTAAGAACTTTAGTTAAATGATGTATCAACATTGATTCATCAGTTGTAACAAATGTGCTACACTAATGCAAAATGTAGTAATAAGGGAAACTTTGGAGGTAGAAGAGGAATATGTATAGGAACGTGTACTTTCTTACTCAATTTTTCTATAAACCTGAAACTGCTCTAAAAACAGCTTATTAGTCAAGATACATTTTATATATATCATTTATGTATAGTGATACAACATGTTTCACCTAGGACACTTCAAAATTACTTTTATATTGCAATATCCACTGTGAGGATGAAATCTATTCTCCACTCAAATATACTTTGATACTTATACATTTATATATACAATTTGTGTGTGTGTGTGTGTGTGTGTGTGTGTCCTGCTTTAAAACCTTTATTTCCTTCTCAGTTCCCTCTACAAAACAATCCATATTCACTCCTATGCTTAATAGAACCTGACACGGTGCCTAGTTCATAGCAGATACCCATTAATATTTGCTAACTCAATGTTTGTTGAATGATATGTCGAATATTGGATGTAGATGACTACGGATGCACTAAACTGTGCTATCATGTATCACCTACATATTTCTCCATCTTATTTATAAGGTTATACTGACAGCCATTTCCAACTGCCTTGCTGATATCAGGACACAATGTACCTACAGCATTCCCCTGGTATATCTAATCTCAGCTTAGCTTGTTAGAGTCGGCAGAAAAATAATAAGGACAGGTAAACAGTAAAGGATATATGACATATGGATTAAAAGGCAGAGTTGCTCATTTAAATTCTATTTCTCCAGTTTCTTAAAAACAAAATAGAGAATTGCTGGAAGTTATCTGGAAGGCTTTTTAAACTTCTCGGTAGTATGGTTTTTAATACTGCCCTAACAGTATTACTATTCTTACAAATTACATACATATACTATTATATCTATTATTATTGTTCCTTAACAAAGAAAACACGTATTCTTAAGTTCATCTTTGAGTAAACCCGAACTTCCATCTGAAAATGGGCCATGGAGCTCTGCCCAATTTTGAAGAAATATTAAAAAACATTTGGATCCACTACAATATCAATATACCAGTGTTACAAATATCTGATTATCTATATTCATTGTAAGCACCACAAACAAAATAAAAACTATACCTAGAAGATACTTATGAAGCACTCAGGCTTTGAGAACCTGATTTCAAGGATCCACAAAGACAAAGAAATGAGCATTCATTAAAAACTCCATACTTCACAGAAAGGTTGAAATCTGGGATGCCTGGGTGGCTCAGTTCGTTAAGTGTCAGACTTTAGCTCATGGCACGATCTCGCAGTTCATGAGTTCAAGCCCTGCATCGGGTTCTGTGCTGACAGAGCAGACCCCGCTTGGGATTCTCTCTCTCTCCCCTCTCTCTGTCCCTCCCCCACTTGTGCTGTCTCTCTCAAAATAAATAAATAAGCAAACTTGAAAAAAAAGGGGGGGGGGAGGGGAGTTAACATTTTCCACGGCAGGGAGTTACTGCTCTAAAGCACCATCTCAGCTTCCTTTCTTGGGTTTGTAAGACTCTGAAATTGTGCCAAAGTTGCCTATCAAGAAATGTTGCTACATTGCAGAAGCACCGTGAGTTTCCAGGCTACGCAGACTGGATGTTGCCTGGGAAACCGTTACTGGCTTCTGCTTACAGCTAGAAGGGAAAATGTCTGTTCCTGATGCAAGAATGGCATCAGAATTCTCTCTGGCCCTTCTGTCGTTTCTGCAATCCTCATGGCTTATCTGTCCCCTGTCCACAGCTCCCATTTGACCTGATTTTGTGTGATTCCTAATTCCCAGGTGTTTTCTTGAATTTGACTCTCTCACTCTCTAGACAGAAGTAAAAACCTAATGACTGCAAAGCTGTTTGGTTTTACCTACATGGTGTATTTATTTATTTATTTATTTATTTTGACCGATGTTTAAAAATCAGGATATATCTCATAAAAACCTTTACAGCTTTGCTTTTTGAAAAATTGGAGTACCTGGCAATAACTGAAACTATTTTCTCTCACAGAGCAGTCTGTTAGAACAGAAGGGCTAGTGCCTACTTAAATGGCACGTGTTCTCCATTTTGCCACAATCCCCACTATTCCCTATTGTCCCCGACAATGAGACTGTGTATTAAGTTTTCATTTACCACTCTACTTTCGCTTTTTTTTTTTGTCTTCATGATCGAGAGGTATTTTTCTCTTCCATGTATTCGTAAGAAGCAGCAAAATGAGATAGGAGAGGTTTAAGAATTTCAAGAAAAAAATATACAATACATTCTCGGAGGATACAAAGACTATTTCTACATGTTTAAATGGAAAATGAGTATACATCCAAGAACAGATCCTGCTTCACATACTGTCTTATATCTCACGTCTAATACCTACGGCTATTGGAGCCGGCTATGGACCATAACGTTTCCTTCTAATTTAGCAATAAATGCTATATAGTCAATGATTCTTAGCATAAACGAATCTGGACGTCCTAGCTCACTGACCCCCTGATCATTTAATCTTTGTAATCGTGGTTGTGTGTAGACTATGCTACACACACACGTTGATTGTAGAACAATCAACGACTTTAGCCTATAGTTTTTAGCTAAAGAGAAGGGAAGGGAAGGAAGGAGAGAGAAGAAAGGAAAAGGAACACAAATAGCACTCAACAAATGTTAACCGTAATATGCGTATTATATCGATGCCGAGTACCCTTAGCATCAGGCTTAGGGTATTTTCCTCTCTTCTTGGTAATTACTTCAGCCTACTGGAGACAAGGCAAAAGTTTACTGCAGTTTTCTGCGCTCTCTAATGAATTGATCATTTAAAAAAAATTTTTTTTAACATTTATTTATTTTTGAGACAGAGAGAGACTGAGCATGAACGGGGGAGGGGCAGAGAGAGAGGGAGATACAGAATCTGAAACAGGCTCCAGGCTCTGAGCTGTCAGCACAGAGCCCGACGCGGGGCTCGAACCCACGAACCATGAGATCATGACCTGAGCCGAAGTTGGATGCTTAACCGACCGAGCCACCCAGGCGACCCGATCATTTAAAAAATCCTAGGGTCGCCTGGGTGGCTCAGTAGATTAAGAGTCCGACCTTGGCTCAAGTCATCTCACGATCCGTGAGTTTGAGCCGTGTGTGGGGCTCAACACACACAAAAAACACACAAAAAAACGTTTTGTTTTTGCTCTGTACTGACAGTGTGAAACCTGTAGCTTGCTTCCGATTCTGTGTCTTCCTCTCTCTCTGTCCCTCCCCCATTCATGCTCTCTCTCTCTCTCTCTCTCTCAAAAATAAACATTTTTTAAAAATTGTTTTAATCCTAGGTTTTTAAGGACCTTGTTTGTTGGAAAGGAAAGCGAGGAAACAGACCTGCATGTGGTCACGGGATGGTAGCAGACTACAGATACCCCAAAATCTCCTTAGAAGGTGCAGACCAAGGTTACCCTGGTGGCCTTCAGGGAAAAAGCTTCTCAGGTCCTAGGTGGCATCCCGTGGTCAAAGCATCAAGTACATAAAGGGACTTTAGCCTGAAGATGACAGACCGAGGGCTAAATGGGTTTAAGTCTCTGTCCCCAAAATGTAAAATAAGTGATTAGGATAGGCAGAGCTGGTCTGAATAGGCACACTGGATTGGTTCAGATGAAGCAGGCTCGTCTGTTAGCACAGATGAGTCAAGGCTAGACACAATTAGGGCCATAAAAGAGGAAGTCCTGAGCCACCTCTCCAGGGCAGTCTGAGGCTCTGGAGACATGCCCTCTGGCTGGCTGAGGCTGCTGCCTCCGTCCAAGCCTGCTGGCAGAAGTGACAGCCCAGCACAGCAGCAAATGGCCAACAGGAGCTCCCGGCTGCCTTTTTCTGCAGGGTAACAATGTGGCGTGCTTCCTGACCTCTCTTCCTCCTCTGTACCGAATGATGAAGGGACAGGACAATCAGAAAATCTTCCTTGTGCGAACACGGAAGTATGCATTCCTCATCAGACACAATCACAAGGTAAAGAAACCGCATCAGCCTTGTGGGCTGGGTCCTGGCCCTGGCGGTCAACGACATACCCACGCACTCTTGAAACATCCGCTGAGCGCTCACTTAGACCGGAGGCTTTTGCGTTCCCCTCCCCCCACGCTTGGGGGCTTTCCCATTCGAAGAACTAATAAACTCCCTCTCTAGTTTTCTTCAACAGACCAAGCACGTGACAGGCGAGGGCTCCGATTTTTTTTCTTCGCCTGTTTCCTCCTAAAATTTAAGCCCGCAGTTAGCCACACTAAACTGCAAGAGAGTGCGGGCTAACACAGCTCTGTGAAGCATACCCCACGTTTTGTTGTTGCTGTTTTCCTGAGGAGTGCCAACAATCCGAATAAGATTGTAAATAAATAAGGTATAAGGAATTTCCCCCAGGACCTCACATCTGCAATTCCACCCAACGTCAAGGACTTCTGAGCCTGCTGTCCCCAAACATATGCCTGAAACCAAAGCAGTGACATGTCCGGTGGTGAACTGGGTGCTGTCTCCTCAGCTCCAGCCTCTCTCTTCCCCTGATAATAAAACAGCCTGCTTTACTTCACCACAACATTTTAATTCCCCTGTATGTCGCCATTCCCGGTGTGGCCGCCCATAGGCGTGGAAGCCGCAGGGATCGGGAGGTGTGAAGGGCCCAGTTTGGGGGAGGACAGACGGGGAGTAGGCTGAGGCAGGCTGGATCTGCAAATTGCTACTTCCTAGCTGACTAGCGTGGCCTGACACCCTGCGGGGTGGTTTAAAAAGTAACAGCTAATGGACACATATGTCTGGAATGTAAAGGAGCCGCCCAGTCCATGGCGCCAGTAATCATTGTTGCTGATTTTGTAAAAAGGGTTAGTGTAAATTGTTAACATTCTGAGCGGTTGATGATGCGCTTAGTGTGCGTTCAGAAGGATCTACTCGGTATGCGCTTGTGATGTATTATTGTGATCTACGGGAACCCAGATGCCTTGTCAATTGGGGAGCCTCAGACCTCACCGAGGCACCGCCGCATAAGTATTTGCCTAACATGCCTGATGAAGAAAAGGCAAAATGTTGAGTATTTTCAGAAAAATTCTGACAGGATGTAGCCGGTTAAACGCAGCCTCTGAAAGGGAAATGAAATTGTAAGCTACACATCTTTTTTTTTTTTTTTTTTTTAATGTTTATTTTTGAGACAGAGGGAGACAGAGCGCGAGCAGGGGAGGAGCATAGAGAGAGGGAGACACAGAATCTGAAACAGGCTCCAGGCTCTGAGGTGTCAGCACAGAGCCCGATGTGGGGCTCGAACCCATGGACCGCGAGATCATGACCCCAGCCGAAGTCGGACGCCCAACCGACTGAGCCACCCAGGTGCCCCAAGATACACATCTTAAAAAGAGGATAGACTGCAGACAGAGAAGGGGATGGAGGAAGAAAGGAACACCTGTGGGAAGATAAATCAGGAAGGCACGCCCGGGTTTCAGATTCGAAACCAGGTAGCGGCGTAGGGAGAGAAGAGGACAGATCACAGAGTGGTCCAGAAAGGAGAATGGGCTCCACGCCTGGCGGCTGAAGGCAAGGAGGGAATCACAGACGATCTTGCAATTTCTGTCGTGGAGCGATTAAGTAAATATTGACTTCACTTACTGAGAGGAGGAACAAGCTCGGGGACTAATATAATTAGTTTAGAATTTATTTTAAATTGGATACTTACGTCATCGCGGAGTTTATTCAACCAGGAACAAAGAGCCGTTTCTTTCTTAGCTATTTTTGCCATGTGTTTTAAGACTGCCCCGTGATTTAACTAGCATGCATCACCAAGAATAAACGCGTATATAGAAAATAAACACGGTCTTTTGTTCTAATACAAATATATAGGGTGACTGAGTCCACAGTTATGCAACACCTAGAAATCATGACTAAGAAACTAGAACATTGACATAGAATTCAAAGATTTATGATCAGGGGTCAATAAAACTGGTAATCATCAGATTCAGAGAAGTGAAAGTCATTTAGAGTTCTCCCTTTTCATTTGTTTGAATGTATTTCAGAGATTCCACAACCGACTGTTAAGCAAAAGAATGTCCTAAAGGAGAAAGAGGAAGGTAACAAGAAATAAGCAGTAACACTAGTTTTGTAAATAATAATTTGGAAAAATGTCAAAAAGTCTACTATTTCACTGGTAGAATGGACTAGTGATCAACAACTGATTTATAAAACAAACAATGCAGGGTGCCTTGGTGACTCAGTGGGTTGAGTGACCCACTTCGGCTCAGGTCCTGATGTCGCAGCCCGTAAATTCCAGTTCCCGCATCAGGCTCTGTGCTGACAGCTCAGAGCCTGGAGCTTGCTTCAGCTTCTGTGTCTCCCTCTCTCTCTGCCCTTCCCCCACTCACGCTCTGTCTCTGTCTCTCTCTTTTCTTTTTTTTTTTTTTTTAATGTTTTTATTTTATTTTTGCGACAGAGAGAGACAGAGCATGAGCAGGGGAGGGACAGAGAGAGAGGGAGACACAGAATCGGAAGCAGGCTCCAGGCTCTGAGGTGTCAGCACAGAGCCCGATGCAGGGCTTGAGCCCACAGACTGTGAGATCATGACCTGAGCTGAAGTCGGATGCTTAACCAACTGAGCCACCCAGGTACCCCTGTCTCTGTCTCTCTCAAAACCAAATAAACATTAAAAATTTTTTAAAAAAATAAAATAAAATAAAATAAAATAAAATAAAATAAAAACAATGAAATTCAGGTCAATCGTTATAATTATAAAGTAAATATTCATTTGAAAAGAATCTGACCAGAGGCCACTTTTTCCAGAGCTATTTTCAATTATTTTATTTTTAGTAAAATTTTTAAAATCCTTTTTCAGTACTATAAGTAATATCCCAACATAAGGCCATAATTGCATTTCCAACAATGAATTGTAGTCATCGGCTTCTGTTTTTCCCTCACTGACTGTGAGCTTCTGAGCACAGAGAACATGCCTCAGTCGACCTTGTAGCTGGATGCCAAGCACTGTGCCTGGGTGTATCTAAGTGAAGGAAGAAAGGGAAATTAGCATGCATCAAAAATATTAAGCAACGTCTGCCTTCCTGGGCAAAGAAACTTCATGTTTAGCAATTTAGCAGTTAATATCTCTTAAAATATTGGAACTTTTTCTTTATAAATAGAGTATGACCAGGTTTCAGACAGCCTTGAAAATAAAGAAAATTATTGCATCCACAATCCCACCATGCAAATATAGGAAGGGTTAGCATTTTGATTTAGAAAGAAAATAAAACTAGCAGTTAGAATTAATCTATAATGCACTTAAAAGCATGTATTTTTTTGAAATATCCGGGTGTTTTCCTTAATTGACTGTGTTGTGGATAGCCCCATACAATGGTGCGCCTGGGTGGCTTAGTTGGTTAAGCGTCCAACTCTTGATATTGGCCCAGGTTATGATCTCATGGTCATGATCTCATGGTCTTGAGATCGAGCCCTGCATTGGGCTCCGTGCTGAGTGTGGAGCCCTGCTTGGGACTCTCTCTCTCCCTCTGTCCCCATCCCTCCCCAACTCGTGCATGCACATTCTCTCTCAAAATAAAATTTAAAAGAATTTTGAAAAATTAATTAATTAAGAAATAAAATGCAAATCATGAATGTGAAAGGAAGATCCACTCAGATCCTTCTGAGTGGGAAAGAGTTGATGCTCCCAGCATTTTTGGAGTCGAGGATGGAGCTTCTTTATTTGCACAGTTTATGCCAACACAGATCGAGGAAAAGAAGTGTTGTCCCTCCTAAATAACTAAGTCAACTAACCCGGAACATGAAACATCTCAAATAGAGTTTTTGAGAGCTTCTTGCCTGGGATTTGACATAGCTATGTTCTTACACATGGTAACTGGGTGAACTGTGGTGAACTTGGCAATGGGACATTATTCAGCCTTTAGAAAGAAGGAAATCTTGTCACCTACAACAACATGGATGAACCTTGAGGACATCACGTTAAGTGAAATGAGGCAGTCAGATAGACAAATACTGTGTGATCCCACTTGGGTGGGGTATCCAAAGCAGTCACATTCATAGAAAGAGAAAATCCAAAGGTGGCTGGTTGCCAGGGACTGTGGAGATCAGCAAAGTAGAGTCCTGCTTTAATGGATATAGAGTTTCAGATGTGCAACATGAAATGCTCGTGCGATCCGTTGCACAACAGTGTTGTGAATATACTGAACACTACCGAACTGCACACTTACAAGTGGTTAAGATGGTAATAAAAAAGACAGAGAGAAAACTGGAATCAGAAAACTAAGCCAGTGGTTTGGAGTCTTCTAATTAAATTCGATTGTTATTTAGAGGTAAGGGACATTGTTAAATGAATTCAAAGCCCCATTCTCCTAGGATATTACGTTATTCTTTGTAAAAAAGGTTTACAACCTTTTTTTTGCCCCCCTGAAATTCATGAACTGTGACTCTGGGACTAGGAGACTCAGGAGGCCTGATCCTTAGTCCAAGCTCAGTGGTTAGCCTGGCTGTGATTCAGGCAGTTGCTTGATCTCCCGGAGCCTCAACTTGGCCTAAGGCCCTGCCATCTTCCCCACTTCTCAGGTCTGTTCCTGCAGGGATAGGGGCACACCGGTTCACAGAGCTGTGCCAACAAATGGAGTACTTGTCAGTATTTACATTTTATTCAATGTCATTTAAAGCCTATTTTTTGGGGGCGCCTGGGTGGCGCAGTCGGTTAAGCGTCCGACTTCAGCTCAGGTCACGATCTCGCGGTCCGTGAGTTCGAGCCCCGCGTCGGGCTCTGGGCTGATGGCTGAGAGCCTGGAGCCTGCTTCCGATTCTGTGTCTCCTTCTCTCTCTGCCCCTCCCCCCTTCATGCTCTGTCTCTCTCTGTCTCAAAAATAAATAAACGTTAAAAACAAATTAAAAAAAAAAGTATTAAAGCCTATTTTTTTATAACTAAATTACTAACATAATTTACTAATTATTTTATATTACTAAAGCATGGATACATGTATACTAATTTCTAGAGTAAACTGAGCATTTACTTAGCACTTTGCTTATTCAATCTCCTCTGCTGGATTTGGGCCAGAGAGGCTAAGGAACTTTCCCCAAATCACACAGCTCCCAGGTTTCAGACTTGAACTCAACCTTTCTGCCTACAAAGGCCCTGCTCTGAAACCACTAAGCTACACACCGGAGCAGGGTAGAAAACTTGCACAAAACATAAGAACTCCCAGAAAATTTGCAGAAAATTTTAAGGAGTCCTCACAGAAAGAGGTCTTTTATAAATTCGCCTCTCATTCCATCCGTCCTGCTGAAACCACCAATGTGGCTCTTCTCGACCTATAACCTCCCAAACTCCAATTCTAGCCTCACTCCTCAACAACACAGAGATTTGCAGGCACTGACTTAGTGCAGAACTGAATTCGGTTACTAAAGTGAATTTGTTACAAGTTTTAATCCAGTCTCAGAATTCTTAGTACACGATCAGAGAAAACTTTGCGCCTCAATAGAAACAAATTATTCGTATGTGCCTGAAAGTGCTAAATGCAAGTGCCTTGAAGAGAAATTATCCAGAATATGCAGACTGTTGCAAGTCATACAAAGAAGACGCGTACTGTTTTGTGGTTTGCCAAATGTGATCCTTTTTTAAGGTAGCCGCTCATAGATTTGAGCATAAACACACAGCAGTTTGTTGAAATACGTGTATTTATAAGTACATATTCAGTGGGTTGATTTCGGGCCTGCTTGAAGCACTCCATTCCAAGAAGATAAGAAAAACCACAGTGTTCCTGGAAATAGAAAATGTGAATAAAATGATATCAGCTCATAGAAAGATTAGTTTGCTTTAAAAATTTTTTTTTAATGTTTATATATTTTTGAGACAGAGAGAGACAGAGCATGAACGGGGGAGGGGCAGAGAGAGAGGGAGACACAGAATCGGAAGCAGGCTCCAGGCTCCGAGCCATCAGCCCAGAGCCCGACGCGGGGCTCGAACTCACGGACCGCGAGATCATGACCTGAGCTGAAGTCAGACGCTTAACCAACTGAGCCACCCAAGCGCCCTAAGATTAGTTTACTTTTAATTTTTTTTAATGTTTATATATTTTTTGAGAGAGAGACAGCATGAGTGGGGGAGGGATAGAGAGGGAATCCCAGACGGGCTCCACACCATCAGCACAGAGCCCAATGTGGGCTTGAACTCACAAACCATGAGATCATGACCTGAGCTGAAATCAAGAGTCAGTCCCTTAACCCACTGAGTGACCCAGGCGCCCCAAAAGATCAGTTTAAATTAATCCATGGCCGGAACTGTTAAAGAGCTGTTAATATTAAAAGAACATTATTTCTGTCCTGATATTCATAGTATTTTTCACTGTCTAAAATACTTGGCTTTCATGGGTTTGCTTCTAAATAAATCATAGTTTAAAATACATTATAAACCTGTAATGGCCTATTAACATACATTAATAGAAACCAAAAGGCAAAACCTCATTCCTGACTAAATACAATTTTTGTCTACTCTGCTACCTGCAGCCCATGGGGCTAAAACAGACTAGAGAAAACCAAACATCCATGCTGAGCACTCTTGGTTCAAATAGAGGCTCGCAGCCCAAAGTGAGCCTCCATTCCGTGCGGTAATTACAGCCTCCGTCATCTCCCAGATGATGATTTCGTATCTTCTCCTCGATGCTCAAACCTCTCATAGCACCTGCCTCGGGTTCACGCGCAGCTGGTGACCTAGACTTTGCTGCCTATTTCACTGAGAAAATAGCAGTCAGGAAAACTTCCCAAGCTTGCGCCCCCACACCTACCCGTACTCCGGCATCATGCTCCGGTACTCAGCCTGATATCTAATGTGTGCTCCTATCCAAGGCCAACCCGTCCACTTAGGCACTAGATCCCAACCCTTTCACCAACATCGCTCCAGTATTCCTCCTGCATCACCTAGTTTTCCCCATTTACTGACTTATTTCTATAAGGATACACACATACTATTACTGTTCACATCTTAAAAAGAAAATTAAAAATCTCTTAACCACCCTTCCCCCTTCTTGGGGAAGAAAAATTTTACTCTACCCGTTAAGATTCTCCTGGGTGGTATAAGAATGTTAAATGAACATGAGACAGATTAACGGGGTCTGGGGGAATTAGTTCCTACGTACAGAGGTGTCATAGATATGGGACCTAAGAAGTGACTGAGACAGGCAGCTTTATACTTCCTAGACAAAGAAACATAAATTTACAAAGAATGGACAGGACAAAGAAAAATTCTGTTTGGGAATTGTCAGTTAGTAAGGAATCTAAACAGAATTGGGCCGAGGTAGTAAATTAGCAAAAGTAACAAGGTTTGTTTGTGTAGGCTTCTTCAGCCTTGAGTTCCCTGTCTCTCATGATAAGGATGTCTCTCTTCCTCCTGGTGTAGGGAGCGTACCTTTCACACGGGAGATTTACGACCTGCTTTGTAGAGCCGGAGGAGGGTCAGACTGTTTTTGTTACACTAGCTGTCTCTTAAATAATCTTAATTTAAAAAAGCATCATGCCATTGTGGCGTATTTGGGGGCAACCTGCCCTGGGCTCCCACACTCTCCCGCTGACTTCTCATTCTTTGCTTCCCTTTATTTATAGTAAAACTCCTCCAGGGTGGTACTGTCTCTGATTCTTCTCTTATTCCTTCTTACCCACTCCAATCAACCTTTGTCGATACTACTCAGTCAAGTCACCAACGTCCTACACTGTCCATACGCTATAGCCAACTGTCAACTGTCCCGCTTGACTTATTGGCTGTCTCTGACACAGACACTCTCTCTTGAGTCCTCCCTTGAAACACATTTTCCCCTTGGCTTCCAGAACCTCATACTCTCCTAGTTTTCTTCCCGTTTCACTGACTCTTCCTTCTCTGTGTCCTGTGTGAGTTCCTCCTCAGCTTCCTGACCGTCTGCACCTAAAGTGCCGCAGGGTTCAATTCTCAGACCTCTTTTCTTCTCTATCTTCACCTTCGACACTGGTGACAGCATCCAGGCCAAACTGATATATCTCCGGCCTGGCCCTCTCCCCTCAACTCCAGACTAGTATATTCACATCCCCATTCAACATCTCAATTTAGATGTGCATAAGGAATGCCGAACAAGCCCCAAATCGAACACTGGACCTCCACCCCCAAACCTGTTTCTCCTAAATTATCTCCATCTCAGTAAACAGCAACTCATCTTTCCTGTTGCTCAGGCCAAAAACCACAGGGCTAGACTTGCCTTCTGTTCCTTTTTCTCACACCCCATCTTCTCTCCACAGCAAATCCTAGCATCTCCACCTTTAAAATAGATCTGGAGTCTGACCACTTCTCACTGCTCAGCTGATGTCACTCTGGTTCAAGCCTCACCTCCTGGATTATTTGATGACCTCTGAATTGGTCTCTCTGCTTCCACTCCTGCTCCACACAGTCCATAATAAGGTGGTGGACATTTTCTGCTCAAACCCTTCGTGACGGCTCCCAGAGTAAACACCCAAGTCCTTTCCATGGCCCGCCATCTACCTCCCTTTCTTCTCTGACTCCATCGCTTGTGTCTGACTCACTTGTTCACTCTAAGCTAGTCACACTCACCTCTTTATTGTTCTCTCTGCTTGGAGCTGCCTTCCCCCAGATTTCTACATGGGGTTTCCATCACCTCCCTCCAGACTTTGCTCAAATCTCATCTTCTCTGGGAGGCCTTCTCCAGACCACTGCTGGTCCCTTCTGCCCTTTCCAGGTGCTCAGCTGGGTCTCTGTAACAAAAGGCAGATTGACAAGAGAAGAGCACACAAATTAGCCTTCATAAACAAATGACGCCCCCAAACAAGGTTAAGCCGGAGTGTTTTTTACTCTGGGTTCGATGAAGATCGGTAGGACAAAGGGTACCAGCTAAGGGTGGTGAACTGGGGGAACTTACCCACAGCTGTTTGTTTGGATTCCTTGCTGAGTCCTGGTGTCTTCAGAGATAAGGATGTTACTTTCTTCCAGGTAAGGGGAGGGCACCTCTCCCAAGCGGGCTTTATGACCTGCTTCTGGGGCGGGGGGGGGGGGGGGGGGGGGGGGGGGGGGGGGGGGCGGGTCATAGAGTCCTTCCAGCACCTGCCACTTCACAAATTCCTTCAGCTTACACTATTCCGTATGAGGGAGTGCCATTCTGAGGTGATGTATCTGGAACCCTGCCACTACCCTGTTTAAAATTCCAACCCACAGCCCCTGAATCTTCCCCATCCAACAATCACGTTCCTGTTCTACCTAACATATTATTTTACTTATGTTTTTTAGTTGTCTGCCTCCCCCCATCCCAAATGTCAACTCTATAGGGGCAAGGCTTTTATGATTTTTTTTAATGCATTATTCACAGCTGTATCTCTAGCACCGAGAATGGGGTCTACCACGGTATTCCTCCTGCATCATCTAGTTTTCCCCATTTACTGACTTATTTCTATAAGCATACAAACATACTATCACTGTTCCCATCTTAAAAGAAAATTAAAGGGGCGCCTGGGTGGCTCAGTCGGTTAAGCGGCCGACTTCGGCTCGGGTCATGATCTCGCGGTCTGTGAGTTCAAGCCCCGCATCGGGCTCTGTGCTGACAGCTCAGAGCCTGGAGCCTGTTTCGGATTCTGTG
Source organism: Panthera uncia (assembly GCF_023721935.1). Taxonomy (NCBI): domain Eukaryota; kingdom Metazoa; phylum Chordata; class Mammalia; order Carnivora; family Felidae; genus Panthera; species Panthera uncia. The sequence goes on from NC_064809.1 coordinate 72,177,895, forward strand.
TCTCCCTCTCTCTGACCCTCCCCCGTTCATACTCTGTCTCTCTCTGTCTCAAAAATAAATAAACGTTAAAAAAAAAATTAAAAAAAAAAAAAAAAGAAAATTAAAAATCTCTTAACCACCTTTCCCCCTTGCTGGGGAAGAAAAATTTACAAAATTTACAAAGTCTACAAAATTAACCATGGGCCACGGTTAATGATGTGGACATATTTTATTATACACTACTATATCCTTGGTGCTCTGGGTGTATTTTCTCATTTAACCATCACATCTATATAGTGGTTATTAACATTTTTTTAGTGTGTTAATGTTTTTTTTAATGTTTTATTTTGGGGAGAGAGAGAGAGACAGCATGAGTGGGGGAGGGGCAGAAAGAGAGAGGCAGGCACAGAATCGGAAGCGGGCTCTGGGCTCTGAGCTCTGAGCTGTCAGCACAGAGCCTGACGCGGGGCTTGAACTCACAAACCGCGAGATCATGACCTGTGCCGAAGTTGGCCCTCAACCGACTGAGCCACGCTGGTGCCCCTATGTAGCAGTTATTACTGTCGCTATTTTGTAGATGAGAAGATCAAGCCACAAGGAGTTCAGTGACTACCGATGTCATGCAACCATAAATGACAGAATCAGTTTTCCAACTCAAGTCTGTGTGGGCCTCAGAGTCACTTCATTCACAGTATCGTAGCTCTGGTTTCCATTCACACTGTCAACAGGCATGCAGCCGCCGTATTCCAAATCCGTATCAAGGTTTAAGTGGTCCCCAGGCAGGGCACGAGGGCCCAAGTCAATTATAGTGCGACACCACAGGGAGGGCTTCGCCTAACTCCTTTAGAAGCTGTTGTGAGTCACAAGTTTTCTGTACCATTTCAAACATCTGGATATTTGGAAAAATCTGGGTGATCGGTTTACCAAAGCCTTTCTGCAGTTTAGCATCTGCTCTGAGTGGGTTTCGTATTCTTTCCAGACGTCTGCCTTAAGTAAAAAGGGAAGTTGACTCTTCAAGAAAGAAGGAAGGAAGAGAGAATAAAATACTTCCGAGAGATATAGGTTATCTGTATAGAATATTTCTGGTAGAATAGATAAGCCAGTGACCATATTGTTTCTGGAAGGAAGAATGAGGGATTAGGAAACCAGAAAGGGAGAGGGACTTCTTGCTTATACCACATGTACCTTTTCAAGTCCTGTGCCATTAAATACCATCCGAAAATAGGCCAAATAATAACAGCAGGGCGCCCTTTCTGGCCTCCCGCTGAGAGGGCAGCGAAGAGGACACACTGTCATCATCGTGCCCCCAGGCTCTGAGCACCCCGTCAAGGTGACAGTCATTCAAGCTCTCTCCGGGTCTCGGCTTCACCATCTGCAAGGTGACCATCATAATTAAAGTTTGCCTTGCTTTACTAGCGGGGTCTGTTGTGAGATTCTAAGTGTAAAACCTTATACATGTGTAAGTGATCACGGCTGTTTAGGAAAAGTGTGGCGGAGAAGAACACAAGCCAGCTCACTGAGCTACGGAACACGGAGTGGGGCCAGAATAGCAACAGTAACTGTCTCCATAGATAAGTTCTTGGAAGTGGGAAAATCTGTAGAAAAGCTGTTGTGTGGTCTCAAACAGTGTTATGTTAAATTCAAAGAGTAAAACGAGATTATCATTTGCACGGTTCCGGCTCTAGTCCCTGGTCTTGGAATTAGGCCAGTTTTGGTCATCCTCCCTCGAGACCTCACAAGGGCTTTTCACCCTCACGGTGCACAGACTAGCTGGACTTCAGAGAACCGGAGCGATTGAAAACTCATTTATAGAAATAAACAACGGCAAACTTTCAGTTATAGGACATACTAGCCTGAATTGTAAATATCTAGATGCAGCCTTGCCTTGAGACACAATAATGATTGTAGTAAAAGTCATGGAAAAAATGCAAGATAACTTGCTTTATGGCTACTGATAAGAGAATAAAAACAATGTGTAATGGATGCAGTTTTTGAGCCACGCTTTGGGTCGTCAGTGAAAGTGAAGGAAAATGGCATTTCTCAAGAAAAGGCTGCTAGGTTGTTTTATAGGCCAATTTACCTAAATAGCACGGTATTGATTTTTAATTGTTTTAAGTTTACTTATTTGAGAAAGAGAGCACACGAGAGCGAGCAGGGGAGGGGCAGAAAGAAAGGGAGAGAGAGAGAGAGAGAGAGAGAAGCCCCAGCAGGCTCTGCACTGACCGTGCAGACATGGAACTCGAACTCATGAACCGTGAGAGCATGACCTGAGCCAAAATCAAGAGTCGGACGCCTAACTGACTGAGCCACCTAGGCGCCTCTAACTAGCATAGTATTTAAAAAACTAACACAAACTAAGTGCACAGGGCACATATTTCTGGACTGTTTTGGAGCCCATTACTCTTGTTCATTAGTTATTTTATGCCATGGAGAAACGCTCTATCCTAAAGTGCTTAATATGCCGATAAAAGGTTCCCGGTTTGAGGAAAAGCTTTTTTAGAGCTTCGTGTCCTTCTTCTTCTTCTTTTCCGATTCGTTTCCTCCTTCTCTTTCATCTTGGTACCTGTAGGGAAGGGAATATTCCTCGGCCTTCAGATCACAGACAACAAAGCACTACATGTATCTAACCAATCTAAAGACCGCTCTCCAGGTCCCTGCCGGTTTCCCACGGAACAGCAGAGGAGAAATCGGCAGGTCCTCGTGGGTTGGCCACGGTCTGAGCTTACTGGAGGCCTGTAGTTCTCCATAGTTCTGGGATGGGCTCTTCCACGCACAGGGCGGTGGGAGGGTGAGAGGAGAGGATTTGGAGGCGCTATGTAAACTAATGCAGCACACGAATGTGCATCACAAATCCATTTGAAGAGGGAACCGTCTGCTTCTTATCATCCCCTCCTGTTCTCTTTTCTCACTTCCCCTTCCTCTCCCCTCTTTCTGTCCTTCCCCACTCTGCCTTTTCGGCAGGGCGCAAGCTACAAGGCAGGAAGAACCGAGGGTCTGAGTTGTGAAAACAAAACAAAGTTTAAGAGTCAGTAAATACAAGCTACACCCAGATTACTGAGAAAAGTGAAATAAAAACCAGCTCAGAGCCAAATTCCGGGAAGATGCTGTATGTTGGACTGACTTCGCGTTTTCACATTTGTTGCCTTGAAGCTTTGGTCATTGGTCTTCCGGTTCCTAATACAAAAAAGTAAATGCTGACTCGTGTCATTGGCCTCAGATACCACCGGAAATGGCATCTTCTCCCCAGCCGCTGGCTCATAAGCATAGAAGCACCCAGGGGTGAACTTATCTGCCTTCCAGCCCAGGCTCTAGGCTCTCCAGCCTGGCCTTCTGATCTACAGCCGAGAAAGGAGCCCGTCTAGGGAAGAGATCTCGGATCAACTGAGAGGTACGTTTTCAAATCACCAGTTACTGTAATGAGTAAGTACTTTCCAGTTTTCCCATTTTATTTTAAGCATTAATTAGGATCCTCATTTCTTGGGCACTTACTGTAGAGAGGAATCACCGTCCTAACCCCCTTCACCCTACCCCCACTTAACTGGACAGCCCTGAAGAGACAACTGTTATTTTGTAATAAGAAAGATTTATGATCGATACAATACCCTATCTCTAAAAACGTACAGTAAAAAGAGACAGCCAGTTGTGAACAGGAGAAAGGATGTGAAGCATCGGCTGTCTGTGCAATCTTGTATGTTGTGGTTGACCACAAAGGCTTGGCATCAGTTTTGACTCCCAGCTCTGCTTTTTATAAAATAGACGACCTTGGGCAGACGACTTCATCTTCCAAACTTAATTTTTGAATGTGTAAAATGGAGAAAAATAAAATACCAATGTCACAGATAACCAGGTAAAACACTTAGTATACTGGTGGAGTGGACACCAAATGTTACTGAATAACAAGTGAAATTAGCATTTCCCAGTAATAAATTAAGTCCTTCATTTGACTGGAAAGCTTTCTTAACGACCAACATCCCAACCCTTGAACATGCAGACGTGGCTCGAGAATAACAACAACGAACATGTGCAAAGTTTACAGAGCATTGCATCTGATTTCCACAGTTAACCCTGGTGAGTGCAGAGCCGTTGACATGATTTTGTCACTGAGGGATAGAGAAGCCGAAAGCCTGGCTGAACCTGGCAGCAGGAAGGGAAGCTCACGGGTCCAAACTCGGAGCTGAAGGGAGGAAAACAGGACTTGAAAAAAGCCAGTGTCAGAGTGAGTTCGCCCGTTCCATTCTCCAGGCGAGCTTCTCTCCTTTTGGACCTTGTCTCTCTTCTGGTTCCAAGCCCTGCAGCTTAAAACTGGCAAAGTCCTTGGTCCCACTGCTACCAACACACGGAGCGGTGGGAACGCAGGTCTTCCAGATCCGTCTATAGCATAGTGTAGCTAGGGAGCAAGGCAGACAAGAGACTGACTCTTAGAATCCCATTTAATTCAACACTTTTTTTTCCCATAGAAACATATTGCACTTAGTAATCAGACACCACATTGTTAATCATAACAGCAATAATAAAAGAATATCCAACTTAAAAGCTCTTTCTAGGGCCCCGGGGTGGCTCAGTCGGTTAACCATCTAATTCTTGCTTTCAGCTCAGGTCATGATCTCATGGTTTGTAAGATCGAGCGCCGCATTGGGAGCCTGCTTGGGATTCTCTCTCTCTCTCTCTCTCTCTCTCTCTCTCTCTCTCTCTGCCCCTTCTTCACTTGGTCTCTATCTCTCTCTCAAAGGACAAAAAAAAATTAAAAGCTCTTTCCTGTGATCTCCTTAGAGGAGCACTGGAGGCCACTTCTCCCATCTGAATGCTGAAAACACAGGAGATGAAGTGAGCTCAGAGGTGGGAAACCCCAGCCTGCTGACTCAGCCTAACGTTCACATCACTGCTGAAAATGGCTGTTGTCGCCATTCCTGGAGACAGAACTTTCAGAATCCAAGCTGTTCATCTGTTGAAAGCAACTTAGTCGTTACTGGCTCCCCATCACCCTTCCTTTCCAACCATGGGAAATTTTTACTCAAATACTGGTTAGAATCTGGAGTAGTCAGCATAAGTATAAAGAATTTCTAAGTACAAACAGAGCTTAGCACAGCACTGGGTTTTCCACTGACCCGTTAGGAGGAGGAATTAACTATCAGTGAATGAAAGCTGAACTGAGTTAACTTCATCCCTGCTGTTTCCTCATGGAGAAATTTAAAGCTGTGTACAAAACATTGCTTTGATTTTTCAACAGAGAATAATAAGGAAAACGGTATGCAAATATTATTTTTCTAGATAAGACTATTTTTTCCTCTTAATTTCAACAAATATTTATAGCTGGGGTTAAAAGCTCAGGTTTTGGAGCCGTAATTCCTCTTAAAGAAACAAAACAATATCTTTGGCTTATCTAATCAATCAGAAGATTCATTGGCAATGACAGACTAGTTATGCCTTTTCCTAGCTGCACCATCTTGGGTGATTTACATAACCTCTCCAAGCCTCAGTTTCCTTATTCATAGAGTGAAGATAATAATAGTCCTTACCTCATGAGTGGGCCTGGCAGGCAGTAACTGCTCAATGAATGCTAACCATTATGCAGAGGGGTAGAACGGTGGGGTGAGACCCACCCTCCAGGACTAGGATATACTGGGGTAGTTAATTATAGTACAAAATAGAACCAAGGACTAAGTCAGGGCATCTATCAGAAGGAGGAGGGACTTTCCTGTCTGGGGAAAAAGGGAGGCTTTCAGACAGAACTTCATTTGAAACTGGATCTTAAGGCAGAAACAGAATTTCAGTAGAAGGGGTGCCTGGGGGGCTCAGTGGTTTAAGATTCTGACTTCGGCTCAGGTCATGACCTCAAGGTTCCTGGGTTCGAGCCCCACATAGGGCTCTGTGCTGACAGTTCAGAGCCTGGAGCCTGCTTTGTATCCTATGTCTCCCTCACTCTCTCTCTCTGCCCCTCCCCCTCTTGTGCTCTCTCTTTCGCTCAAAAATAAATAATAATAAACATTAAAAAATAAAAAAAAAAAGAATTTCAATAGAGGAGGGGGTTAGGGAGCACTGATGCTGAGCCACAGAGCAAACACGAAGAGGTGAGAAAAAGCTCAGAGTATACACAGGCTCTAAAATTCATCCACAGGCATTGGGGAGCGGCACAGAAGGAAGGATCCTATCTTGGGTTAAAAAACAAAGTTTATAAATACAACATGTTGGGCTTATGCTAGCATATCAAATGAAAGTGAAGATACAAAATTCAAAAGCCTAGATGATCACATTTTATGTGAGAACACGGAAACTAAAAACCATGCCATTTTAGAAGTCTTCAAAAGTAAAAAGACACACTTTCTTTACTTCTTATGTTTATTCATTTTTGAGGAGAGAGAGAGAGGGAGGGAGGGAGGGAGGAAGGGGCAGAGAGAGAGGGGGGACAGAGGATCTGAAGGGCAGACAGCAGTGAGCCAGATGTGGGGCTCGAACTCACGAACAATGAGATCATGGCCTGAGATGAAGTTGGACGCTCAACCGACTGAGCCACCCAGGCGCCCCAAAGACACACTTTCTTAAGAATTAAGAATAATTTACGGACAGTACAAGAGGTAATCATAAAATCTAAAACAGAGGTGAACTCGATCGCTGTGCTCAGCTTCCCAAAATATATTGCAACACCCTTCTCCCTAAAGCATATCCTCAAGAATCCCATCTTATTTTTTAATGCCAGGAAATAATTGAACGGTTCTCCATCCAGGCTCTCATTCAAGGATTTTGAGGTTTCAGGAAGAGTGGAGACAGCCATATTCAGAGGCAGAGGTGATTTCCACCTGGTATCCCCAACCAATGTGGCAAGCCTCAATGATACATCAGCTCTCTGAAAATGCACAGCAAGAATATGCTGCCTCATTCCCACAAAGGATCTGATATTTACCTTTAGGAAGATTGTCCAAAGGTCACAAGAGAATTATCTTAGGAATTCAGCCATGGTTTGATGGTAGGATAAATTGGCGTCTAGAGAATTTCAAAGTGATAAGAGGCCCACACAGAAGGTTACTCGTTGCCCCCTCCCCTTCCCCACCCGCTGGGAACTTCATTCCACTCACCTGAATGCGTCTGGACCTCAGGAGACAAGTTTGGGCTGGCTTAATTTATTGAGCACTTAAAAACGCGGTGGACCTCACGCTAGTGACTTCGTTCATTTAACCCTCACTTCTAAAGAGATTCGTGGTATTATTCTCGTTTCGCTGATGAGGGTTCTGGAGTGCAAAAAAATGACTTAAACGGCCCTGGGTCTCAGAGGCTCGTAAGCGGTGGAACCGGATATAAACCCGGGGAGCTGATTCCGAGCCCCCCTCTGAGCCACTGGGCTTTGCCGCAATTCAGGAGGCATCTGCATACAAATGGTGATTGATAAGGAGACTTGGATAATTTGTTTCCATCCGAAGTGGGACTTTTTCTGGTGGGGGGAAGGGTGCTGTGAATAGTTGCGCTGGAAAAACAGGGGGCAAACCTGAACAGTTTGGGGCAAACAGAAATGAGAGAGTGGAGGGATTTATTTACCCAGGGAAAGAGTGTTGAAGAAAAGAAGAAAGGAGCCCATTAGTAGGTCTTGAGAAAGACCAACAGTAGAGGAGTTGCCCGAGAAAGAGAAACTCACACCGGATCCTGGGGGAGGTGAGCCGGGATACTGGAGTGTCAGCCTGGGGCATTTTCCTCAGGGAGTCACCTGGGACGCCCCCAAGACCCCAGGAGCTGGGAATGCTTTGGGTGATAAGGCCCACGAGGTGGCCTTTAACAGGAGCGGCCGGGAAATCACTGGTGATTTACTGACCAACATTTCTTGGGTTTGGTGGAGTTGGAAGCCAAATGAAAGTAACAGGAGTGAGTGGGAGGTGAGGCCCCAGCCACAGCCCGTGCAAATAACCCGTTTCCAAAGTGGCCTTGGAGGGGAAGCAAAAGATAGGACTGTCCTGGAGGTGGAGTCAAAGAAGTTTCCTTTCTTTTTGAAAGCAAGAAACCAGAATGCGTTTAGTGCTTAAGGGAAGGAACCAGCCACAGGAGAGGGAAGAAAAAGTAGAATGCGTAATTACCCCCTCTCCAGGGGACAGCGTGGAGCAAAGTTCCTGAGCCGCCAGAGCTGAGGAATTACCTTTACACCTGAGCAGGTACAGCTGTGCCTTTGCGGGAGGAAGGGGGCACCGTGGGCTGGAGGGCTTGATGCAGGGGGACGGGAGCGAGGTGCCGTCTGCGGGCTCGGGTTTTCTCTGCCGTCCCAGCGGGGAGGGGTTGTTGTGGTTGAGAGGTGCCTAGTGCGCGCCAGGCGCTGTACTAGGCCCTTGACAGACAGTGACGTGATCTCTTTTCGTCTTCACGGCGGATCGGTGATCGGTAGGCGATCTACCTCACTTTACCTCCAGAGGAGACGGTGGCTCAGAACGGTAGGCAGTCAGCCCAAGCGCACACGGCTGCTTGGGGCCAGAGTCCACGCCTGACTTGAGTGTCTCCAGGGAAGGGAAAGCCGGCTGCCTGTCTTTCCGTTATCTTTCGGTCTCAGGGTAATAAGAGGTAGGAAGTTAGCGAATACAGTTTAAATACTGATTGGAGACCGGAATGTGGAAGTTTGTCATAGACTGTACATGATTGAAATAGTATGTTTGTTTATAGGGATTGCTTTGATATTTTTACCCTAGGAGATCCTTTTGTAAAACAGGAGTTGTTTCTTTTTCTTTTCTTTTTTTTATGGGGCTATTGAATAAAAGCTCCATAGTTTGTTTCGTTTTTATAGAAGTCACCTGCATATCAGGTATTATGAAGCCACCCTTCATTTGTAAAGGATGCGACCTGCATTTCTTTCTAAAATCCATAAGAAAATTTTATATTAGACTGTTCCCACAGGGAAAATACGCTGCCTGGCAGGTTTTTACACTTGGCCATTTTTACACTCTAAAAGTGTGTGAAATTCTTCTGTGGATACTTTATTGCAAAAGAATCCCAAATTTAAGATTGTGGCCCCACGGGGATGGTGCTGATACACCTTGATTATGTCCGTGGTGAGTCCTGCCTCCACCAGGAAAACCTGCAGCCCACTTCGTTGCCTTCCTTCCTTCTTCCTTCCTTCCTTTCACCATTCACCTTTATTTATTTTTGAGAGACAGAGTGTGAGCGGGGGAGAGGCAAAGAGAGAGGGAGACACAGAATCAGCCCCCAGGCTCCAAGCTGTCAGCACAGAGCCCAACGCGGGGCCCAAACTCACGGACCCCGAGATCATGACCTGAGCTGAAGTCGGACACTTAACCGACTGAGCCACCCAGCGCTCCACGTGGAGCCCACTTTGAAGATCACTATTCTAGGTTTCAGTTTTCCATTTCCATCACTTGTGTTTGAGATTTTAGATGTGGTGCCTAAGGATTCATTCCCTGAATAGCCAAGTAAGAAATATGGGCCATATAGGGATGGGGTAGAGGAACCTTGACAGTAGTTGGGAGATGTGAGTCACTTTGCAGAATGACAACTGTCACAGCCCCCAGATAGACACAGGTGATCTCCAATTTGTACTGAATTAATTAATGGGCTGCAGAGCTGAGGCCTATTTTAGAGGGGAAGTTACCTGGAGTGGGGGATTAGAATCCCAACTTTCTAGGGGCTCATATTTGCAAAGAATTTGCGTTCTTTACCATAGTAAATTATTTACCGTAATATTTCACAGTATTTTATGTATTTTTTTAAAAATTTGCTCTCAGGGGCGCCTGGGTGTCTCAGTCAGCTTCGGCTCAGGTCATGATCTCACGGTTTGTGGGTTCAAGCCCCTCATCAGGCTCTGTGCTGACAGTTTAGAGCCTGGAGCCTGCTTCGAATTCTGTGTCTCCCTCTCTCTCTCTGCTCCTCCCCTGCTCATGGTCTCTCTCTCCTTCAAAAATAAATAACTAACTAACTAACTAACTAACTAAATAAATAAATAAAATTTGCTCTCAGAACCACTTTTAAACATAGTAGGCCGGCATTATTTTCCCCTTTTTTGTGTTATATGGAAAAGAGTGTGTGTTAACGGATCAAAAGAGCAGTCTCTTGAGAATCAGCAATCCTCAGGCCGTTCATTAAGCTTTCCCAAAGAGAAGTTTGAATTGTTTGTTTTTCTTCTTAGAAAACTTACTGTGACACGTAATTTAATTTTTGACAAGTTTAAATCCTGCTTAGAAAATTCAGCAAATGCCAAGACACAGCGGTAAATTCGTGAAAAATAATCATCTTATTTGTACTATCTGTTCCGTTTAAATAGATGTAAGGGGATCTTGGAAAGTTCCACACATTGATTTGATTACGAAAAATGCAGGTAGAAGAAAATGAACTATTTATATTCCCAACATAATGTTGCATTAAGATGGTTAGTCTTATGCAAGAAATTTTTTAACTAGTTGCAAGTACTTCCTATAACTAATCAAAACAACATCCTAATTGTTAGTGTTTACCTCTGATTTAAGGCTTCTCTGCAGGGCCTCTAGAGCAACTGACCTATATCTGTGTCTGTCTTCCTGTAACTAAAGATCAATAAGAAAAGAAATTAACCTAATTTCTACAACACGTTGATGAATGAAAAACAAATGTTATGTGTTTGGCTCGTGATAGTTATACAAGCAATAGTCAGTGATTTATAAGTGATGGTGCTTATGAAGGTATTAAAAAATTAATTACCCCCAAACAGAAATCTAAGCAAAATACTTGAAAGTAATTTATTGTAGTAGTAGCCATTATTAATGCATATTTCTGTAAGAGTGTTAGTCAACGTCCAAATAGAAAGCATGGAACTAGGGGCGCCTGCGTGGCTTAGTCAGTTAAGCGTCCGACTTCGGCTCAGGTCATGATCTCACGGTTTGTGAGTTGGAGCCCCGCGTCAGGCTCTGTGCTGACAGCTCGGAGCCTGGAGCCTGCTTCAGATTCTGTGTCCCCTCTCTCTGACCCTCCCCCGCTCATTCTCTCTCTCACTCTCTCCCTCTCTGTCTCAAAAATAAATAAACATTCAAAAAATTTTAAAAAAGAAAGCATGGCACTAACTTATGATTTGAGGAATCATCATCAAACTCTTTAAAAAAAAAAAGTTTTAATTCGACGTTGGAATCACACCTTGCAATGATCACCCAAATACCTCCTCTCCCCCTCCTGACTCTTCCATCTGGCTTTGGCGCTTCATTTACATACATCCACTGTAGCCTCTGGCACCTTCTACAATACTTGCCTTTCTGAGTCCGTTTCCTTTCCGCTCCTCTTGAGAGAAGAGACCGCCTTTTTATACCTAGTCCTTCCATCTAGCACAATAGCTGGTTCTCAGTGACCTTTACTGAATGAATGAATGAGTGAATGAATCTATCTATAAAACAGCTACCAAAACTAATAAGGGAGTTGAGCACATTTGAAGCACATTTTTAGCCTAGGCCAAAAAGCCCCAAAATCTGTTTTCAGCTCTCTTTTTTGTTTCATTTTTTTTATAAATAAAAACTTTGAAATTGGAACGTACCAGCCTTTTTTTTTTTTTTTTTTTTTTTTAGAACAGAGAAGATTTAACTCTCAATTTTTCTTCCTTCACTACCTCCACCCCCCAGAAGTCACTTTTGTTTTTGTTAGGTTTTGTTTTTAATGCTTGGTATCTTAGTTTAAATGATTCTTTCCCAGGGCGAGAATCCGAAGGGTGTCTGATTTGCTACTCCTGTTACAGGGGTGGTGCTCTTGATCAAGAATTTCATGAATTTCCTTTCAGTTTAGCTTCTGACTGGAGTGCTCTTTCCCAGTCATTTTCTCCCCCCTTCTTTTCCACAGTCTGATCTGCTCACAGGCTCCATTTGCAGAAGGATGATGAGAAATTCCCAGGGAGACGTTTTGCCCAGTGTTGACGATGAACCCTTGTAGCTGCATTTGGGTGGGTTAAGTTCACTGGTGGGGACAAAGGGCAGCCAGAATTCCTCAAACACTGTGAGAGGCCTGGGAGTCTGCAGAATTTTGTTTTGGTTGTTCTGAAATCCAGGTCACTTAAATTTTTGCGTGTCTTTTGGTTGAGGTCAAGGGATGGGATGAAATATGTATACTCTCACTCACAGCCCCCCAGTCCCTGAATACACATAAACCACCTTTCTCTGGGCTCGCAGAGGAAATAGTTGCCTGCCTTTGCATAAAGACCTACCAAGGCACTCTTCTCTCCTGTCTTCAATATCTCCAGGACATGGGCCAAGATCTTGTATTCGCACCAGTCCGCAGGGCATTCTGTTGTAAAGGATGCAGGGCATTCTGTTGTAAAGGATGTCTCCTACCGAGAGGCCAGAGACTGACTTTGGCGTTCATGGCTTTAAATTTTAGCTCCATCAGATCACATAGGAATATCCTTCCCTGTAAAACGGAACTAATAAAAATTATCTCATAAATGGGATTACATTTGTAAAGCTACTGGCATCCAGTAGCCACTCAACAAACACAGATTTTTGCTTTTCTTCAAAATCTTTCACTTAGGTCATATCATTTGCTCTTCACAGAACCCTGCTGGGCAAACGGCACATGTTCTGTAAGCACCCCCACCCTTTTCATAGATGATTAACCTGGTGTTTTGAAACTTGCTCAGTAATAATAATAACCACGAACTCTTATCCATGCTTGCTACTTGTCGGGCATTGTTCTAACCATTTTACATTTAGTCCTCACAAGTCTATGAAGTGAGCGCTAAAAGTCCCATTTCACAGATGAGGACCATTAAGGCAGTGAAAGGCTACGTCATTGCCCAAGGACAAAGAGCTGGCGAATAGAATAGTTGAGATTCAAACCCAAGTAGTGTTGCTCGGAAAGAAGTGCTCTTCACCAGTATACGTCAGTGCCCCTCTTTCCCACGGTTTTTAACTAGTAGATTGGATTCCCATCTGTGAGTCCCAAGTCTAGAGCACACTTCAGACTCAGAGGAGGAATGCATTAGGTCCAGTAAACAAAATACCCTCCTGGAGACAGCACCAGGTTATCCGATCTGCCAGCCGGGACTAGGCACACAGTAGGACCAGAGAGCCAGCCCAGGGAAGGTGCACACAGCCGAGCAGCTTGAGAAGCTGAGACCCCCCGGAGGAGATTTCCCTCTTCACTTTGCCCTTTAGAGACTGGGGTCTAGGGCAAAGGAGGACTATTTGTTCACAGAGACCCTGAAGGTCCACAGCACCTGTTCATTCAATGGTACTTAGCGCTCTTTGTATTGTACTTAGCCATGAATATTTCTGAAGGGCTCCTGAAGGGCTCCTGAAGGGCGTGACCAGGTTTTACTCATTCACTACTCTCCATGTGGAGCCCATAGTAGGTACTTAACAAGTGTAAGCTGGATGAATAAATGGTTGCAAACCAAGGAACATCCCTGAGCCCCAAAGGGATTTGGGGTTTGCTTTATGTTTTATTTTGTTGCACCGCAATGAACTACATCTCATTTTTAAGCTTTTTTTTCTGATAGCGAAAACATTTAAATGAAGATTCTTTGGGGACAAATAAGCCAATATTTTCAACTCTTCTCTTAGGGCAACTCTTTTATATTCTACCCATTTTCATGTTTTTATGTTTGTACATTACCCATTTAAAACCACAAATAGTATGACTTTTAGAAACTGAATGTGTGATTTAATAATAGCCATCCACCCCCACCTATTAAAATGTTTCCTAATGCATAAAAGCCTACAAATATCAAGCCACAATGGATTTTATTGACTTCTGTGTAAGTGTATGAAGTGGATGCCATGTTCCTCTCCATCTGAGATTTGTTGGTAATATTGGACTGTGTTTCTCCCTTGTAATCATTAATGGGCATGGTTGTAAATGGCAGCTTTAAAATAAACGTAAACTGGGGCGCCTGGGTGGCTCAGTCGGTTAAGCGTCCGACTTCGGCTCAGGTCACGATCTCGCGGTCCACGGGTTCGAGCCCCGCGTCGGGCTCTGGGCTGATGGCTCGGAGCCTGGAGCCTGCTTCTGATTCTGTGTTTCCCTCTCTCTCTGCCCCTCCCCCGTTCATGCTGTGTCTCTCTCTGTCTGAAAAATAAATAAACGTTAAAAAAAAAATAAACGTAAACTGAAGTTTTGAAGATGAGTTTCACAACTCTTAACATTTTATTCAATGTGCTGAGGAGGAAAAACTTTTCTTCTACCCTCTTAGGTTCAGTATCTGGGGCCCTGTGAATTAAACAGAGACAGGTTAAAAGGAGAAAAAGCACACCATTTTTGTTAATATTTATGTGCGCAAGAGTTCACCAAAAAGAAATGAAACTCAAAGAAGCAGATTCGGGGGCTTACATATTATTTTAACAAAGGCAAAGGGGCTTGGGCTTCATGGGATGATGAATTGTGGGGAAGAACTCAGAAATATATAGGGGGACTAATGGAAAATCAGGGCTATTTTAGTAAAGTCTCTTTTTTTTTTTTTAATTTTTTTAACGTTTATTTATTTTTGAGACAGAGAGAGGCAGAGCATGAACGGGGGAGGGGCAGAGAGAGAGGGAGACACAGAATTGGAAGCAGGCTCCAGGCTCTGAGCCATCAGCCCAGAGCCCGATGCGGGGCTCGAACTCACGGACCGCGAGATCGTGACCTGAGCCGAAGTCGGACGCTCAACCGACTGAGCCACCCAGGCGCCCCAGTAAAGTCTCTTTATGCAAACTCATCTTGGTGTTGACAACTCCCTGTCTTCTTCCTTGACTCTTCTCTCCCTGGTGGGGGAAGGATCACCTGCGCCAAAGGGAAATGTGTACACTGCTTTTAAGCAAATAAGGGAAGTTCTGAGAACACTTCCTATGTCTGTTGATTCTTAGTTGCTTTCAGCTCAAAATAATCCTTACACCAAAATGGCATCTTTGGGGATGGTGTATTCTGATCTGCTTCCTATGGAAAGTAAAGAATATTACAGCTGAAACGTGTGAATTATTTCCAATGTTCCTGCCTTTTTCACAAGTCCTCTTCGCAAAACAAAAACGAAAACAAAAAAACCACACACACACACACACACACACACACACACACAAATCCAGCAGCTTCCTTGTTAAGGAAATCTGTTTTCATATGTTTTCTGACCTGGCACCTGTACTTTTCTGTTGTTTGTGGCATTTCCGTGAGTTCTTTTTAAATTATTAAAAGTAAGGTACCATTATATAAAGTCTATTTACAAAAAAGGGGAGAAGGCAAGTCATCCATAGCCCGACCTTTTCTATTACGAACTACGCTTTTGCATATTTTCTTTCAGTGTTACCTACGTGCTATAGTTGGAGTGACGCAGGGCATGGAACATATCACCACAGGCTCTGTGCTGTTGCTCGCTCACGATGCTCATTGCTGAGCAGCTGCAGGGTTGACCTCAGCACTCTTCAGTCCTCAGACACCTGAGCTGCCTGCCCAGGGGCAGTCTGACTTCTAGCCAGGGGAGGAGGGCCTGTGGGGTTGGCCGCTTCTGGCCCGGTAGAACTTGGGCCTCCAAGAGCCGCTGCAGAGGCTCACAGGTTAAGGTGAAGCCTGGCCGATGGGCTTATGGCTCCGGGCTCCCTTCTTGCTCTCTTCCCACTTCCCTCCATCCCCTTGCCTGAGTCTTGCCACACAAGGGCCAGCCCAGGGTGGGTCCCTCCCAGCCACTCTCTCCTTCTGTCCTAGCAACCTGAAGGCCTCCCGCGTGGAGAGGAAAGACCTAGGCGGCGCACCATGGCCCTCACGGCCCACCTGATGGCCGCCGACGTGCAGCAGCTGCTCCACAACAAGTTCGTGGTCATCCTGGGAGACTCTGTCCAAAGGGCCGTGTACAAGGACCTGGTGCTCCTGCTGCAGAAGGACCTCCTGCTCACTCCCACCCAGCTCAAGGCCAAGGGGGAGGAGAGCTTTGAACGGGACAAGCTGGTGGACGGAGGCCAGCGGGGCCCCATGCACAACGGCACCCAGTACCGGGAGGTCCGCCAGTTCTGCTCCGACCACCACCTGGTGCGCTTCTACTTCCTGACGCGCGTGTACTCCAGCTACCTCGAGGCCATCCTGCAAGAGCTGCAGTCCAGCCAGCACGGGCCCCCGGACGTGATCATCATGAACTCCTGCCTCTGGGACCTCTCCAGGTACGGTCCGGACTCCTGGAAGAGCTACCTGCAGAACCTGGAGAGCCTGTTCGAGCGCCTGGGCCAGGTTCTGCCCGAGTCGTGCCTCCTGGTGTGGAACACAGCCATGCCCGTGGGCAAGAAGATCACCGCGGGCTTCCTCCCGACGGAGCACCAGCCTGAGGATTCCTCCCTGAGAGACAGAGTCATCGCGGCCAACTTCCACAGCTCTGTGGAAGCGAAGAAACACGGCTTCGATGTGCTGGACTTGCACTTCCACTTCCGCCACGCGGGGCGCCACCTGCAGCGGGACGGAGTGCACTGGGATGAGCTCGCGCACCGCCACCTCTCCCAGCTGCTGCTGGCCCACGTGGCCGACGCCTGGGGCGTGGATCTGCCCCGGCCGTACCCGGTGGGCCCCGGGATCCGGGATGGCCCCGCGAGGACCGGACCCGGCCGGGGAGTTGAGCGGCAGCCCCGGGCCAGCCCAGATCAACCGTCCATGCCTCCTGCCGGGTACCGCCCCCTGCTCCCACTTCCCCATCTACCCCCGCCCCCGCCTCCCCTCCTGCCCTTGCCCCCACATCCTCGCCCTTTTCCCTTTCACCCTGTGATGACCAGATTCCTGTTCTGTCCCCGAGATCACTTCTTTGCCTCAGACCATCCTTTCCAGTCCGATCAGTTCTCCTCAAACCATTTCCATTCAGATGTCCCCTCACCTACCCAGACAGGATTTTCCTTTGAAGATGATCCCCAGCCACCCAGGCCCCCTTGCCCCACACCCTACCTGCAGCGAGCCCCTGTGGTTCATAGGGGGTTTCCCCGGAATGTACGTCATGGCCCCTATGTGCCCTGGGGTTGGCAGCCCAGATCTTCCAAGAGAGGGGCCCCATCCCACCCACAGCCAAGGCCTCAATAAACTGACTTGGGGGCCTTACTCCTCATGGTGGACATGGACTGGGCAGATCATCTGACTCTCCTGAAACAGCCTGACCTTGTTAACAGAAGCCTTTGGTCCCTGCTTGGACTTCTTTTTGGTCATTGCTGTTACTAATAATGGCCTAGAAGAGCCCTTCAACCATTTTTGTTGGCTGTGGCCTTTTCCTCCAATCGCTGGCGGTGACCAAGCGTTATTCCTGCCTCTCCACTCCCTGTCCTCTTTGTCTTTTTGTAAACCTAAAATTGAAATAAAGAAGTAGTTTCACAAAAGTAGTTGTAGATTTTGCGTGTGTCTGTATGTAATGGTGCCTCCCCTTTCCATTAAATAATTAGCTTAAAAAGCAAGGACGGTATCTGTTGACTTGAGTGTTTATGGCATCTACTTGACAAACTATTCAAAGTGGTATTTGTCTAAAATCATTCTGAGGCTTTCCATAAAATAGACCTGATTCCTTACGAATAAGCAGAAGAACTTTAATTTTTTGTGGTCTTTTCCAGAGATTCTCAAAGACTCATTGAATTTTAAAACTGGGAAGACTGGGGGCGCCTGGGTGGCTCAGTCGGTTAAGCGGCCGACCGGCTCAGGTCATGATCTCACAGTCCATGAGTTCGAGCCCTGTGTCGGGCTCTGTGCTGACAGCTCAGAGCCTGGAGCCTGTTTCAGATTCTGTCTCCCTCTCTCTGATCCTCCCCCGTTCATGCTCTGTCTCTCTCTGTCTCAAAAATAAATAAACGTTAAAAAAAATTCTTTTTAAATAAAAAATAAAACTGGGAAGACTGAATATATAATATTTAACGCAAACAAGGTAACTGCAGCTAAGCATGGTGAGTAAGTTGTTCTAGGTCACGCAAGAGCCCTCATCCACCAGTCTTTCCTACTTTATGGTATAACTTTCAAACCACAGGACTAATTTATACCAACTAATACCAAACCAAGAAGGACAGGTTACCAAACATGGTCCTTCTATGAAAATGATGGTGAAAACCCCTCATAGCTCCATAACTCCAGAAGTTTATTGGTCAGGTGTGCAATGAATTACATACGTACACTAGAGTGGATGGCATGCTTGTGACTTTATGATTTTTTGGACAGTCTTGAGTTCGTGACTTGAGAAAATTAGAAAAAAGTAAGTTGCATTCAATGGCAATGTCTATCGCCATCATAGAATAAAACTACCAGTGGGAAGGGAACACGCAGGACACGACTTGGACAGATGGCCATGGCCAGCTCTTCTCTGTTTTGTGGGAATGTTAACATCACCAAGACTTTATGTTCTAGGCCCTTTATCACCCTAGACTAGTGAAGTGTTAGCACTTAGATAAAATAGCCCAAACAGGTCATGACTAACATTGAATGATAGATTATTTCATTGGGTTGATTTGACTGGTTTATGAGCCCTCCCCTGGACCATTCCTGAACTTGACAAGTTCAAATGTCAGAAAATGTTATCCCACAAAAAATGAAATTTGTGAAATCACACACACACACACACACACACACACACACACAAAAATAGATGAGATCAGCTCTCTATAGAAGAAATACACAGCAGCTTTTAATCTACTAAAAAACCATGAAATTTGTGGGGAATAAGACCTTCGTCTTACTTACTTTGTGTCTTAAATCCCAGCGCACATGTATAGCACTTAGTAAGTACTGAATACTGTTTCTTAAATAAATTAGTGAATGAATACGGGGTGTATAAGTCTTCCTGGTGAAACTCACCCAAGTCTCTGACATCTAATCACCATAGCACATCTGAAGGAATATTGCCGAAACAAACACGATGATGACATTCCAGGACTCTAGAAAGGTGGAGTCTGCATGTCAGAATTTGCCGAACATACCAGCAAACTCAGGACAGAGAGTACCTGTCCAACCAATGTAAATGTGCTAATCCCAAGGAGGAGATTAATGCACCGGGCTGTAAGATTTGGTGAAATTAGCCATCGATACGAGTCAGTTGCCTTCTTCTGGCTTCACATTCCCCAAGCAAGACAAAGCAGTGCTTAGTGATTTGAGTAAGCTCACTCATTTAGTATTTATGTTTCCATGGATAAACAAATCAGTGGTGTGGTTTATATCTCTTAGGAGTCAGGCCAGTGTGTACTATTCCTCTTTAATCTGATCATACCTGACGAGGCAAGGGGAATGAGTTCTCACATATACATATATGTGAGAGGACCAGACATACACAGTGCCGAGGACCAGAGACCAGACACTGAATCAGTGATGAATCCACTATAATACGACATGGATTAAACTGCACCAAGCACTTAACGGTCCTGTTTCTCTCAGAGGAATAGGAGTGCAGGTAGACTCAAGCAGGGACAATCTTTTCCTGCCCGGGTGTATTAATTTCCTGGGGCTGCTGTAATGAAAACCACAAACTTGGCGACCTAAAACAACACATATTTATGCTTTTAACAGTTCAGGAGCTCAAAAGTCCAAGCAGAATTTACCCAGGGTCCCGTGCCATCCCACAGGATCAGGCCTCTGCCTACCCCTGCGATGTCATTTCTTTGCTGTTCACACTGAGCTTCCTTCTGTTCATGTTCGACATGCCAAGCTCTATCAGAAGTTGAGTCTTTGCCCTTGCTATTTCCTCTGCCTGGAATATTCCATATCCCCTGCCCCTGGTTTCTTTGGATATCTAACTCTTCATCCTTCCATCCACATTTTCCAAGTAACCTCCAAAGGCCTTTTAGAATCATGCCATCTAAAAGTACCGTTAGGATCTACCCCGGCACTCATTCTTTCCTTGAATTGCTTACCGCCCCCCCCCCCACCCCCCGCCAGCAGTGGCTTTGGTAGCTGGCTGTGTGTTGGCCGCTCCCATTAGAAAGTAAGCTCTGTTGAGTCTCGTTCACTATTGAATCACCAATGTCTAGTACCACAGTGCCTGGCAAGGAAGGTGTTCAAGTATGTTTAC
This sequence comes from Panthera uncia, assembly GCF_023721935.1. Classification (NCBI taxonomy): domain Eukaryota; kingdom Metazoa; phylum Chordata; class Mammalia; order Carnivora; family Felidae; genus Panthera; species Panthera uncia. The sequence continues at coordinate 72,197,777 of NC_064809.1, forward strand.
TTTAGATAAATGTTCAAGAACATTGTTAGTTCACATTGTGTACTCATGAGAATGCAACTTATATTAAAATTGAGCTGTATATGACCACTTCTCTTTAGAAAATGTCTGTAGAATTCTCCCTTTATCTAAGTCATTCTGGGTGGCTGGCACCCTTGAACTTCTTCACCCCCATGGGATTAGCCTGACAGCACCTTCAGTGCGAATTTCATACATAACGCCGAGCTTTCTTCTTTGCCTATTTTTACTTGCTACCTTGCTCCTTAAGTCAAGAAACCTAGCAATGCAATCAAGCCATTGTCTGGGAAGAAGAGCCTAAATTATTCAACGGTTATGAGAAAAATTATTGTTTCATTGTTAAGACTTAACAATGCAGGATCCATTCGGCCTAGTCTCCAGCCTCAAGAAATGACAGCGCTCGAAGCTTTTTATACTTGACTCTTGTCTTCTGGAAAAAGGAAAAAAAAAAAAAAAAAAGAGTAAAATCAATGATTAAATTAACATTATCCAAGCAGCCTATGGTTCTCACCTTATTCTAGAATCAGGTATACTGTTATATCAAAGGACAAACTTTCACAGCTATAACTATTTTTCCATAAGCACAATGCAAGGCCCAGCATTGGAAAGCAAATGGAATCTTATAGCCTTTCATAGGATGGGGATCAGCCCGCCCTCCCCTGGTCAGCCACAGAGCTCTTGTTTCCACACACCCCCGCCCCCGCCCTGCATTGCCTGTTACTTCCTCTGAGCTATTCGTGGCTGCAGCCCCATCTCTGACAGCTTTGTGTTCATGAATTCTGCAAAGGTAAGTTATTTGGATCATTAAGGCTCATATCTAAGGGATTTGCCATTATCTTAAACTATTAGATGCTTGTCTTTAAAACTCTAGGATCAGTATCTCATTCCTACCACTTTAAAAAAAGGCTTCTTGTCACTGCATCCTTAATTCATAGATACGGTTTTTCAAAAGACTTGACTTTACCCATTAAACTTTAAAGAAAGCTTTCCTAAAACATGTCTCTCTGAGCCATAATCTTTACATGAATGCTGTAGGGAAGGATACTTGTAAGGATTTGTTCTGTAATTGCCCCATGTGGAAATTCACAATGACTTTGAATGGATCAGAAGCTCTGAGAGGTTCTGCGTGAAATGAACTGGATTAAACATGTTCAACCTAGTGGTTTCCAGATGTATTCAACCGCATATGAAAATACCTTTTCATATGTATGATCTCCTAAAAACATGTTTTGGGAAATATTGTTCTAGAGAATGCCACGTAAAATCGGCAGTGTAAGTGCAAAGAAGGCTCGTTACTGACATTTTACACACGAAGTCCCTTTTCAATGGAGCATTATAATAATCTGGGCCAAGTATGAGATAATATTCATTAGGTAGGCCTGTGACAAGTCTGAGATTGGCTAGTTGAGCGAAGCGGGATGAAATGGACCAGGAATGATGGCCTTCATCTTGTTCTAAGGTGGGAGGCTGGGGTGAGAAGGGGGCTGTGTGGCCAGTCCAGACGACACAGCAGGGCACGAAGCGGAGGTAATAGTCATTCAACACAGCACCCTCGGTCAGCACTTAACAACATGGTAAGAGGCAGGCCCCAGCTCTCTAAGAAAGAGCCTTTCTTGGAAGAATGAGAGCACCCACAGAAGCTGCTGTGGCCATGTCATGTGGTCTGTGACACGTAGTCTGGGCCCTGAACAGCTTCCCCTGCATCATGCTGCAGTGATGCCTCTCCGACCTGGGTGGTACCTGGTTTCTCATCTTTACTTCCTGCTCCCATGTCTATGTCACATGAACTAGTATTTGATCTTATCTTTCATCTCCGTGATTCTATCACGCTGCCAGATGGATCCTTTCCCTATCACTCATTTGTCCCTCACCACACAGTGCCCCAAGGCACTGGTTCTCAAACTTTATTTGGAGTCTGTCAGAATATCCTGGAGGGCTCGTGAAAACATCACTGCCACCATCTCCTTGGCAGAGTAGAGCCCTAGGATCTGCATTTCTAGGAAGTTCCACACTTGGAAAACCACCAAAGAAACAAAAAATGTAGAAAGAAGCATGTAATCCCCCTGATGTAGCCATAACCTAAATTTATAACCATTGTTAACATTTTGTTGTATATTATCTTTTTTCTGAAGTATTTTAAAGTTGGCTTCTTAATTAATATTATATTGCTTCATAATATTTCACCCCTAAATATTTCGTATGTGGGAAAGAAGGACATTTTCCTACATAACCATAAATATTACACCTAACAAAGCTGACAATAACTTGCTTATATCATGTGATACTGTTAGGGACTGAACGTGTGGGACCTTTGGAAGACAATTAGGGTGAAATGCGATCCTGAAGTTGGAGCCCTCATGAATGGGATTAGGGCCCTGATAAGAGTCACAAGAGAGCCTGCTTCCTCTCTCTGCTCTTGGCTATATAAGAATGCAATAAGAAAGAGCACCTGAGTGGCTCAGTCAGTTAAGGGTTGGACTCTTGATTTTGGCTCGGGTCATGATCTCATGCTCATGAGATCAAGCCCCCGTAGGGCTCCGTGCTGAGCATGGGGCCTGCTTGGGATTCTCTCTCTCTCCCTCTCTGTCCCTCCCCTGCTCGCGCTGCACAAGCACTCTCTCTCAAAATAAATTAAAAAAACATTTAAAAAAAAATACAATGAGAGGTAGAAAAAGAGTGTTCTCACCAGAATCCAACCATGCTGGCGTTTTGATCTTGAACATCTAGAAAAATTTGTTTATCAATTCTAAATTTCTGTCTCTACATTTATAAATTTCTGTTGTTTATACATTTCATTTGTTTTATTGTTGTAATAAATTTCTATTGTTTGTAAGCCACTGGTTTATATACCAAAGTCTATGGTACTTTGTTATAGGAGCCTGAATTAAGACAGATGCCCATTCCCAAAAATGTTTTCTATAGATATCCAGACTGGGATCCACTGAAGAATCACACATTGCATTGATTATTATGTCTCTTGAATCTTTTTTAGTCTAGAAGAGAACCCAAACACATTTTTTTATATGACATTGACTCATTGAAAAGACATATCCGATAGAGTGTTTTACTTTGAGTTTATCTGATTTCTGCCTGACGCCATTTCATTTTTACTCTATCCCCTGTGTTTCCTATAAAGCAAACATTAGCTTCAAACATTAGCTTCAAAGTTTTGATCAGACGTAAGCTAAACATTTTTGCTAGAATATTTCACAGGCAAGGCCATGTTTTCACATCGTATCACAACAAGAAGCATATAAACTGGTTTCCTAGTATTCAGTATGAAGATTGATCGCCAGATAAAAGTTGACAGCCTAAGCCTCCAGTTTTAAAGTTATATTTTTTCCGCTTGCAGTCAGCAAGTGTCCTGTGGCTGATATGCTGGTACCATTGCCAGTATTCCAGTTCCTCATCAATCTTTCAACTAGACAGTTTTAGCAACCACTGATGATTCTTGCTTGAAATGGTGATTTCATTAGGGATAGAGTGCTGGAAACCAAGCTATCCAACCAGCCTGATGGCAGGGCCCGGGTGGTGGACGGGTCGGGACTGTAGGGCGGCCCATGACAGTGAAGCTTCTTGTACTCCCGCTTTCATGTAATTTGGCCTTAACGTTGGTCAGGGCAGCCCCACGACCAATCAGAGTACCTGGGGAATTGTCTTTTGGGGAATTGCCTTCGATAGGCCCCCTGGGAAAAGAACCATTGGGGAAAGAAATAAGGTTCCACAAGGAAATTGTGTGGCCTTACATCTAGCCCTTGCCACCCCCTATAAAGACTCCTCTACCTAAAGGAAGGATAGCCCCATATATTTCCCAGCCAAGGAAGGAACAAATGGATTTGAGAGCCCCACTCTGGCAACAAAGGAGTGTATCTATGGGCACAAGTTACTCCAACCCCTAGGCCCACTGGGCCCCCAGGAGGCATTCCAGATGATGACTGAACCTAGTCGGTTAAGGTACAGAATGGTTCATTAGTTCCTAGGTGCATTGTCTCTCTGGGAATGCATAAGGCGTGGGTTCCTAAGACCCTCTTGGCCCCCTCCTGGCACCTCGGACCGAGGCGAATACTTTTGTTCCTCAAACCACAAATGGTTTCAGGAAACAACTAAGAGGTCATGTCCCTGTAACTGTTCCACTTGAGGTGTTGAGAGATAGATGACCTTTCATGAAAACAGCAAAGCAAATGCTTTATAGATTATAGATAAACGTAGATACATAACGAAAATAATGTAAGAAATTAATCAATGAGCAAAGGACAGGAGGGAACGTTATGAGAAAATAACCATGTTGTTCCTTAATGGGTGATTACACAAAGGAACATTTTTAGAATTAGGTAATGCTAGAAAACATAGATGACGCACGCTGCAAGGAAATTGCTAACAAATATAATGCCACGTTTGCCACAATAAATCGGCCAGTTCAACACACTGCTCTTGCCTGTGCCCATTTTATTTTTGTTGTATTGTATTTTCACTTTTTCGCCGACGTCTTCCATCCTTCGGGAACCCCTGGGCCTGCTGGAGCTGGACCCCAGCAATGGAGAAACACTGATTTTCCGGTTTTGCCATTCCTGGTACAATTCTTAGCCAACATTCTTTTGTAAAAGAGAAATATTTTCACCAACCAGAGTGACTTGGTTCTCTGAGACACGCCTCCTACAGAAAAGCCTGGCTACCATAAGATATGACAATGGGTACAAATGGGTTCTACTCTCAGATTCCCCCTCCCAGTCAGCCGGGGCTTCACTGGCAAGGACCCAGATACAGAGAAAAAGAAATGACACGGCCATCTGAAATGTGGTTTTGGTAAGAAGCCAGGTCTTTGAAACAAACCAAGAACCCCAATATTGACATGAGGAAATAAGCTCAGAGCTAGACTAACGGCAAGGAGATAGACCAGGTGGAGAGGACTACAGATAGAACACAAGTGTGCTTGGTTTTGCAGAAGGGAAGGAGGTGAAGTCTCCTAGAAAATTCTAGAAAGACTCTAGAAAACCAACCAATGGGCCAGTTAATAAATGAATGTTCAAAGTGGGAAAATTGTCTTTGCCTGTGAGTCATCTTCATTTGGGGACTGTATCTTTCCTAGTTGACCAACAAATAAATTATTGCATATCAGAGTGGGGGTATTTATGTACCCGTGTCAATTGGCAAATGATATACTAGTCTCCTATGGTTTATTGGCAAATACATATTTCTTAAAAAAATGTTTGTTTTGTATTAGGCAATACATTCCATTTTCATGGCTAGAGATAAACTTTAAATGAGAAAGAGAAATTATATAATATTATTCCAGAAACTTGCTACTTGGGTGGATTAGCTTCAGAATGCTTTACTGAGTGTTTTTTTACAGTGCCAACCATGTGCCAATCACAGTTGTAGGAACTTACTACCAAATTCGCAGTTTTTCACTGAAATTCCTCTAATGGTAGAGAAGATTGAACCTATACTTCTGTCTGTCTGTAGCAACTGACCCCACAGATCAAATGTATTTTACACCTCATATTGAAATATTAACTGAAATTCTGTGTTCAAGTCCATACAGCATCATAATTTGTTTTTGGTTTTTTTTTATTTATTTTTTTTAACATTTATTTATTTTTGAGACAGAGAGAGACAGAGCATGAACGGGGGAGGGTCAGAGAGAGGGAGACACAGAATCTAAAACAGGCTCCAGGCTCTGAGCTGTCAGCACAGAGCCCGACGCGGGGCTCGAACCCACAGACAGTGAGATCGTGACCTGAGCCGAAGTCAGGCGCTTAACCGACTGAGCCACCCAGGCGCCCCTTATATTAAAAAAAATAGTAACAATGCCCTTCAAAATGCTAAGTAGAATCAATGCTACAAAAATACCGTGGGATTCAGGGTCCTAATCTATAGAACTGGTGGTGAGGGCACTATCTCATAGGATTATTACAGATATCAACTGAGGAAATATTTACAAAGTCCTTGCAGCTGTGATTGGCACATAGTTGGCTCTACCAAAAATATTTGTTTAAAAAAATTAAGGATTTTTGTCCAAGTTCATCCTGTTGTTTTACCTACCACCATAGCTCCCAGAATATTAGGAACCCAGTTTGAGCGTGATTTTAAAATGTAAGGCCATAATTATGGTTGGAGTAAGTGAACGTGGAGAATGTGATTGTTTATTTGGGCTAAGTTAGAAAAGGATCAAAGAACAGAAGGAAATAGACATGAAGCCGTGGCCATGGTCGTGGCAGAGAGTGTTGGGGTCCAGGCAGGTTGGTGGTTTAGCTTTTAGCAAATGTTTCAGAGCACCGGCCCCAGGCTGAGGGCCAGGCACTGAGGACTATGGGAACTACCAATAGTTGTTGAGATGATGTGATGCAGGGTTTCTTAGACCGCTTGCATCAGAATCACCTAAGGTGCTTGTTAAAAATAAAGAGTCTGCGGCCCCAGCCTGGATGTATACAATCAGAATCAATGGGGGTATCCAGAGGTATCAGGATTTTTAAACAAACACCAATTCCTTATGTAGCTAGAATGTGAAAACCATTGTTGTCAGGGATATTCCCCAAGGGTAATGCCCTTTTCTCTTTACAAAGACTAACTTAAAAAAATCATTTAAAAAGTATAATCTGTGCACCATGTCAGAATAGCCTAGAACTGTTGGCCAGAGGACAACGTAGCAATCAGGTAGTTCAGTAATTCCTAACTCTAGTGGCATGGTTTAGTAACCTGGGCAGTTAAAAACAAACAAACAAATGAAACAATCCACAGGCCCCACCCCAGAACAATTCAATCAGAAATTCTGGGGCAAAAACCTGGACATAAGTGTACTTAAAAGCTCTCTAGGGGCGCCTGGGTGGCTCACCGGTTGAGCGTCTGACTTCGGCCCAGGTCACGATCTCACAGTCTGTGGGTTCGAGCCCTGCGTTGGGCTCTGTGCTGACAGCTCAGAGCCTGGAGCCTGCTTCCGATTCTGTGTCTCCCTCTCTCTCTGGCCCTCCCCTGCTCATGTTCTGTCTCTCTCTGTCGCAAAAATAAATAAAAACATTAAAAAAAAATTCTAAAAAAAGCTCTCTATAAGTTTGTAATGGGCAGCCAGGACTAAGAATCACTAATGTGGTCCAGCCTCGTCTTGCAGATGAGGAAACTGAGGACTTCGGAAATTAAATGGCTTGTCTAACATGGTAGAGGTGTCTTTCCCAAGGTAATTGCGTAAGATACGCTTGCTGTGTGCGAATGCGGTGTTCTTCAACATAAAGGCAATGACCCAATAGTGGATGGTGAAAACAAACTAGTGCATCCCGGCCAGAAGTCTTTAAAAATGAAGTAGAAGATATCAGAAGACTTATCAAGCAGTAAGGGTATTATTTCATGGTGTTTGTTCTGCGACTAGATGTTAGACGTGATTCTCACTTTTGGTTGTTGTCCAAAAAAGTTGGGAAGTCCTGCTCTGGACTTATACTTCTAATATCTGAGGATAGAAGCTTTCATCTGTGTACAGGAGGGGTAAAGCAGCCTCCTCTGCCCAGCGAGTAGCCCACAGAGAGGGTCTGATGTCATTAGGTCAAGAGCACATGCTTGGGGGTGCAAATACCTCCAGATAAACTGAGTCTGTCACCCTTATTGATGATGAAAACATGGGCAAGAAGCAGACTCTTTAGGGCTCAGCTGCCTAAACTTTAAAATGAAACCCACCTCATAGAAATGTTAGCTTTAAATAGCACGATGCCTAGAAAGCATTTAGCACAGCGTCTGGCATATAGTAAATTGTCAGTAAATACATAGAACTAAAAAGGCATTCATGATCTAGCATTTCCAGACCCTGAGACGAAATGACCTAAAAATGGACCAGGGGGGCTCCTGGGTGGCTTAGTAGGTTGGACAACTGACTTTGGCCCAGGTCACGATCTCACGGTTCGTGAGTTCGAGCCTGGAGCCTGGAGCCTGCTTCAGATTCTGTGTCCCCACCTCTCTCTGCCCCTCCCATGCTCATGCTTTTGTCTCTTTCTGTCTCTCAATAATAAATAAAACGTTAAAAAAATTTTTTTTAAAAATTTTTTTAATGTACCAGCATTAGGATAGTATTTGGAGGGATGTGTGTTCTTCGGTCTGTTTATTTTAGAAAAAACAAAAGTTTAAAAGATAGCTGAAGTAATTGCTTCAACAGGCAAAAAATTAACAAGAACAATTTTCTATTTTCACAGAACTGGAAATCATGGTATCCCAAAGATAACTGTTTATCTTGGAGACAAAACATTCCAATTTTTTTGTCAAGAACTCCTTGTCTTATAGATGTACATCAACTATGTGATGTCATAACTTTAGTTTCATCCTTAGCTTCTTTCTTTCTAGAAAGATATTATTCAGCGTTGGCAGGCAAAAAAAAAAAATGTTTTGCATTTGTTTCTGGTAGCTGGATCCCAAATAAAATGAAAAATTAGGCTGATGGACCCAAACCTCCCTACAGTTGCTCATGGGCCTCACGTGCTGCTCAGATCCTTTGCATGAACACAGACGTGTCTCAGGTACAGCTCTCCACTTTTAATATGCACCTCCTCAACCAAGAAATAAAACCCCGTGAAACTCACCCGTGCTTCAGCCTCCCTTTTGTGAAGAGACAGGAGCTCATCTGGTCCTAAAAAGTAGACGTGCCTGGGATATTAACATCTGTATGGTGGCTGGTAAAAACCCCGAGGGTTCTTTTCTCTTATTCCCATGAAGGCATATGGATGATCTATAATGTCATTTGCATATGGGCACATACATACATATGCATACGTACGTACACACGCATGTATGTACGTTTACACGCATAAAAAGGGCCACGAATGTCTAAGTTTGTAGGACATAAATGTGTTGAGCTAGGCATTGTAGAAGATTTAGAGATATATAAAGACCAGCCCTGTCATCAAGGAGCTTATAATCCAGTAGAGAAGATAGGACGGGTGCACAAATAACTCCAGCCAGGAGAAAATGCAGTAAGTCCAGAAGAGACAGGACAGCACTGCGGGGGGGTTGGAAGGGAGCGATTGCAGGCATCCAGCAGACCCAGGAGCAGTGGAGTCTGTGGCCGAGGAAGCATCCCAGTAGCATCCTGAAAGACGGCCAGGGCTCACCTCTGCTGACATAAGGTGGCATGGTGGTCCCCATGAGGGAGGCCATAAAGGAGGCCTCCAAGGAGGCCATAAAGGAGGATCCAAAAGTACGTAGGAAAGTGCCCAGGGGCCATTGAGGAAGTCACTTTGGCCACAGCACAGAGCCCACAAGAGAGAGAGAAAGAGATTGAGAATTCGGGGAAAGAGGTTACGCAGTAGTTGTCTTGGCCGCTGTAACAAATTGCCACCCGCTGGCGGATTAAGATAACACAAATACATTATCTTACAGTGCTGAGGCAAGAAGTCCAATCGGGGGCTCACTGGGCTCAAATCAAAGTGTCCACACGGCTGTTTTCCTTTCTGGAGGATTTAGGGAGAACCCATTCATTCCCTTGCCATTTCCAGGTCGAAGCTGTTCCCGTTCCTTGGCGCCTGGCCCCGTCCCTCTTCAAAGCCAGCAACAGCCCGGTTGAGTCTTTGTCGCCCCATACTTAATCACATCACTCCGACGCTGCCTCGTCTGCCTCCTGCTTCCACATTTAATGATCTTTATGTTTACCCTGGGCCCACCCAGATAATTCAAGATAATCTCCCCATCTCAAAATCAGCAATTAGCAACCTTATTTCCATCTGCAAACTTAATTCCCCTTTGCCACAAAACCTAACATGTTCCTAGGTTCCGGGAGATAGGACATGAACATCTTTGGGTGGGGCGTGGGGGGAGGAATTGTTCTGCCTACCATAAACTGGAACCACGGATGAAAGAGTCCTGAATGTTGGGTTTGTCATCCCCGTTTCTCAAGCTGGGGCGGAAAACACAGGGTCTGTTTTCAGATTAAAGATGGTTTCTTTAGAGCAAATATTTTCTTGCTTTTAGCCGGAATTGCAGCAATTCAGGATAGTCACCCATGTTTTCTCATACTGATTGAATGTTCCAGTTGGCAGTTATAGATTACTTTGATTAATAAAATATGGGGAAATAAATTAAATATTGATAAATGCAGGTTGGTATGTTCAGTTTTCCAAAACACAGGGCCCAGAGGGAGAGGAAATCATAAAAGAGGATCTCAGTATTGGAAATGTTGGGAACAACTGCCTTAAAATATATAGCCTCTGATTATTCCAGTTGGTTCTACCTGTAGTATATTAGCATTTTGCTCTATTATTGACACATCTCTAGGATCGCAGGATGAAACGTTTGGAGAAGATTAACAAAAATAGATTTGGCAAATGCACGTCACCTTCCAACTTGTTTACGGATTGATCAATAATTCATCCCTTAGCATCTGTTTCTTAAAGACTATCTCATCTGTTGTCTTTATGGACGACAGATTAGGAGATTGAAAAAACAAAATGCCTTCTTTTTAAAGCACACAGCAACTCAAATGAAATGCCCCAAATGTATAGCGTGTAGATAACAGAAACAAATGGCATGAAGCTGTACAACAGGAAGAGGGAAGAAATTCTGATGAAGCAGGAAGCACAGATAAGAAAACAGAAAATCCATCTGGGTTTGGGTATGGAGCTGTTCAAATGGCCCTTATTTGCTTAGCCAATTTGAAGTTTCTTCCTTTTAAAATACCATTTCAGGGGGCGCCTGGGTGGCTCAGTTGGTTAAGCGTCCGACTTCGGCTCAGGTCATGATCTCGCGGTTTGTGAGTTCGAGCCCCGCGTCGGGCTCTGTGCTGACAGCTCGGAGCCTGGAGGCTGCTTCAGATTCTGTGTCTCCCTCTCTCTCTGCCCCTCCCCCACTCACACTCTGTCTCTCTCTCCTTCAAAAATAAATAAACATTAAAAAAAAAATTTTAAATACCATTTCAGGGTGCTTGGGTGGCTCAGTTGGTTAACACCCGACTCTTGGTTTCGGCTCAGGTCATGATCTCACGGTTTGTGGGTTCAAGCCCCACGTCAGGCTCTGTGCTTGCTGATGGTGTGGAACCTGCTTGGGTTTCTCTCTCTCTCTCCCTCTCTCTCTCCCTGCTTGCTCTCTCTCTCTCTCCCCCCCTCTCTCTCTCCCTGCTTGCTCTCTCTCTCTCTCCCCCTCTCTCTCTCAAAATAAATAAACTTAATAAAAATTTTAAAGTAAAATAAAAAAAATGCCATTTCAGTTCAAACGTTCTACCATGAACTACTGGAGTCTGTTCATGGCCCTGACCACGGATTCCTTTCTATTCCAGCTGTTTGTGTGGCATAGATTTCAGATTCCTAGAGCTTGCCTTTTTGATCTGAATTAGAAGTGGTGAAAAGGCAGAACAAACTAGTTCTGTGAAAGACACATCTAGGCAGGGAAAGGGGTGTCAGGTGGGCACCCAGACTTGAGCACTTACTATGCGCAAGGGGCTGTGCAGAATTCCTGACCCTCATAGCCACTCCACGAGCACTGCACTATTATTGATCCTATTCCTGAGCTACTAGTAATCTTGTAAAGAAGCCAAGGCTTAGAGAGGTTAATTTGCTTGCCACTGTTAACGAGGGAAGGAGTGGGACCCCCATCCCTGGGCGATCTCCTAAAAACACAAATGTAGTCATTTTATTCTTCCGCTTTGTAACCATTGTCTCCTTAAAACTCACGATCTTGTGGTTCTCCACGTTGGCTTGGCATTAGAATCACTTGGGGACCTTTCACAAAATCCCATTGCCTGGAATCCTTTCAGGACTACTTAAAAACAACAACAGTAGCGCTCATGGTGGCAAAACTTACATTGGGCTTACAACGTGCCACACATTTTCCCAAGTGCTGCGAATATTCTCATTTAAGTCCCCCAAACCACGCTGTGATGAAGATATCCTGAAGTAGCCTCAATTTACAAGTGAGGAAGGCGAGGCCCCGAAAGAGTAACTGCTTAGCCCCAAGTCATGTGACAAAACTGAGATTCTGATCACAGGCAGTCTGGCTTCAGAGTCTGTGCTCAGAAAACAGAAATAAAACGAATTCAACAACCACAACAAAAACCCTCACTGATAACCTCTGAAGGAAGCTAGAGAACCAACCCACTATTATTTAAAATGGAAGATAAACAGGTAGAATTAGGCATTTATCCCGCCTTTATATGTATAAACTGTACCTTCCCATAACCAGTAGATTGAGATGTAACCTCTCTTCGTAGGAGAACTTCGACCAACAAATGAATGAGTAATAAAATTAGAATATCATCATTTTGCACTCCTCAACAAAATAATGAGTGTAAGCCATGATCATCAACGGATGCCGATTTCTCATAAAGAGATGTCCAGATCCTTCCATATAGAAGCACACTTCACCTCCTATGAAGTGTTCTTGCTAGAAAAACCAAGACTCTTCAAGCTTCTATAACTAAATACCATTTGGGGATAAAACAAAAGACCAGAGGAACATGTCACATGACATTGTGGGAGCACAATCAGCAAAATTCAGCCTGTGGAGAACTTAACAGACAATACATTTAATTTTCTTTACATGTAAGTTGGGAAAGAGACAAAGAGGGACGGAACCTATGGATTGAAAGATTCATATAAATTAATTGCAACATATGAATGCATCACGTTTGGATCCCGATTTTATCAAATGCGTGTAAAAAATAAAATTGGGGGACTTTTGAACTTTGAATAGATATTTGATGCTATTAAAATAATTATTAATTTCTTTTTCATGTGATAATTGTCTTGTGGCTATGTTTTTAGATATGCACTGAAATAGTTACGGGTGCAATGGAAAATATAGAGCAATAATTACTACTTAAATAGATATTTAAAGGTGTGTGTTTGAAGTGGAACTGATTTGACTCCAAGTTCAATCCAGCACTTTTATTAACCTCCTCAATGACTTAATTGAAATCGTAATTCTCATTGTCATCATTTTATAAAATATCCTGCGTGCAGCAGGTTCTTAATTAGTGGTTTTGTTTTTTTTTTTAAATTAATGATAGCAATAACAGATGATGCGGGATTAGAGTACAACACCAAATCCTTTTCTAAAGCCCCCTAAGAGAGTGCAACTCAGAAATAATTGTCAAACTCATACACGCTTCTGGAGAGTTGTCCTCACTGCTCAGCCATCTTGACTTGACCTTTTGTTGGCTTCTCTATCACATTCCCCAGGTGGCTGTTCTGCGTCTTAGCTACTGTTTACGATCTCCCACACCTCCTCTCAAGACGCAATTCTTATTTTTAGAAAGCTCCTTTTTTTCCCCTCTGTACTCTTCAGGAAGTCTCTGTGCTATTTTACCTACGTTTTCACTCACTTACTCGTTCACTCGCTTATTCAAACGTGCTTAGTGAGCTCCTATGTTGTGCCAAGAGTAGGTGTGAGGATACAACGGTGAAAAGACACAGTCCCTTCCCCATGGATACGCAGAGACTGTTGGAACATTTCTCGGTATGTTTACCATCTTTTCCTCCTCTCTGCCTTTCAAAGACCAATGGCTTTCCCTTGGAAAACTTAGTCTCGCCAAGTAGAAAATAAAAACAAAAACAACCCCCGCCCCCCCCACCAGGCTTAAGAGTTAAAACTGATCCAGGCTCAAATCATGATTCTATCACGTGGTAGTTACACGACGCGGAGCAAAGATCTTCTCCAAGCTTGTGTCCTGATCTGCAGAGTAAGAGGAAGGGCACCTAAGCCATAGCGCTGGGGGACGATGAAAAGTAAACAGAGCACAAAGCTGAGTAAAACCCCTGGCGTGTGGCAGACACTTCATGACAGCAGTTATCATCACCGCACACGGTCGATCTTCCCCACTTTCACAAATACCTTTCAATTTTCTTTCTCAGTGGTTTTTTTCTCCTCTATCGGCAGAAGGATGTGGCCACACCACACAACGTTGCCCAGAGCCATGCAGGGACATCTCTTCCCAGCTCCCAGGTAATCCCCGCTTACATTGGAGAAAAGGCGTTCCCTTCCTGAACCTTCCTCAGAACCACACGTTTTCCCATCTCTTTCCCGGGAAAGGATGAAATGCTGATGACAAACGCATACCCACAGGGCCTCTGGGAGCCCTGGGACCTCAGACAAAGAAGCCTTACTTTAGCGGGTTCTCACCATGCTCCACTGTGCACGCTTGGCCTTTTTTGGTTACGTGGAAACAACGATCAGCACACGAGCCACGGGGCCTTTATCTTTCAACATTCGAGACAGTTCACAATCGTCCTTCTATCGTCCACTCACGCTCCACCAGGAGATTCATAGAACTGCGCTTGCTGACCTCATTTTGAGTTCCAGTTCGGCTAAGCACCTTGCCCAACAGCAGGCAGGATGGTGGTGGTGGAAAGGGTTGTGCCACTCTTTCTGGAGTCCATGCACCAGCAAAGAATTCCCTCTTCTCCGGTCATATCACATACCAAGAAGTTTGCTGCCTATGGAAAAGAGTCTAAAGGGAGAACGAAGTAAAATGAGAGGACAGAGAGATTAAAGGGGGGGAAGAAAAATCCGGGTTTGAGAAATAGGAGGAAAAGGCTAACTCAGCATTTTTAGCAGATGGTCTTGGGTTGCTGCACCAGGCTTGGTGTCTATGCTCCGTCTGCAGATCCTTTTAAACATCACTCATTCATTCATCATCAATTGCTCCCCTAAGGGGTGCCCCCTACACTAGGGCTGGGCTTACAGGTGCATAAGGAAGTGAGTCTACATTCCAGATCATTCCCTATCTCTGGAATTTTGTTATAAACGTAAGATGCTTCTACTCAGTCTGCAGGGCCTCTCTGTAGAACAGTCACAAATGACCTCACTCATCAGGACGGGGGCCAAGAACTCCACTGCAGCAGAGTTCCAATCTGTGTCTCGGCTAAGTTACCTCTTGTCCTGGAATCCTGGCCCCATCATGGGATTCAAAGAGAATGGTGAAGAAATATGCTCTTTTGTAAGATATTCTTATCTGACTTCATTCCAAGAGCTCAAATTTCCTCCACTGCACTCACACGAATTGACCAAAGAGAATGGAGGATGGAAAAACAGCCCAGGTGGTATCTAGAAGGCAAGACTCTTCAACCCTGGGTTCAACTTTTAAAATACACATTGGCACACGGTCATTTGGCTGAGGCTCAGATGCTTCTGGAGAAAGTTTAATATGTATATTTGAATCCTTGATTTACATGGGAGCTTCCTAGGAAGAAGATTTGAGTCATGTATACCCAAGGGGATTACACACACACACACACACACACACACACACACACACGCGCGCACACACACGCACACGTGCACACATGTGCATGCGTGCACACGTGCACATGTGTGTATTCAAAGCATGCCAGTAGTTCCAAAGCAGCCAGATTACAAGGAGAACGATGGGGACCACTGAGGGAGAACATTCCATGAGGAAGGAAAGTCTTTGGCCTTGGGAGCTCAGGGCACTGGTGATTCTAGGAATCACAAGGAGCCTTATACTTCTTACTAGTCAGTATTACTGAAACCCAAGTATAGCAGGACTCTGTCTCTAACAGCAAAATTATATGGTGGGATTCCAACCTCAAAGGCAGATGTCAATTTTGGTCCCATCAGCTTGGCTTTAGGAACAATATTCTAGCTCCATGGCGCCACTGTAGACATGTCAGGTGAGAAACTGAGAAATCAGGAAGTCAGCAGTAAGCAGGGCTGATCCATGGACACACGTGAGCCCAACTAGAGTGATCCAGAAATTGCTGAGGAAGGGAACACTGTCTAATCAGCTAAGACCAGATTCCCCTGCCGTTAGCCTTTCTCAGCTATTTTGACAGCTAAAAACAAAAAGCACAAAAAACCACAAAACATCATAAATGCAGTTCCCAAAAAAGTTGGTGGATAAGGTTAAGATTTGAAGAAACCTCAATAAATAGCACTCCTCTTCCCCACCTGTGTTCTGAACAAGCTGAGGAAGTAAAATACAGGTAGAACAAATGGGGATCAACTTTGTTACTGCTAGAGACCAGGCTGGAAGACTAGGCTTTGGGTCTGATGGTCAAGTGGGCTGAAATTAGACAGACTTGCCCATAGGCAAGCATTTGCTGGACCAGGACAGGCCCAGGCAAGACAGACAGTACGAAGAGATATTGTACTCTCTTGGAAGGTTTGCTCCAAAAAGGAGGAAGCAGAGCTGAACCAAGAGGCCCAGTAATTCTTCCAAAATTATGATCAGATTACCCACTCCGGTGCCCCGAGGGTGGAATGAGTAAAAGGGTAAAGAGAGACAAGGCCTCTGTTTAGGGAACTCCTCATTATAGAATCTAGGAGAGGAGAAAGGTTCCTCTCTCCTGTATCAATCACGGTTCTTCCAGGAAAGCAAAATCCACGTCAGGGTTATTAAATACAGGGTAGGAAACGCAGGGAATTGGTTACAAAGGTGTTAGAGTGGCTGAAAGAATATCCTGGATGAAGGAAGCATCCCAAAGACTGACAACTGGGAAGCCATTACCCGTCGTTAGGGCTGGAGGGACAAATGAAGAAGGTGGTATTATTTGAGCCCAGGAGCTGGGGCCACCTGGTAGACCCTTAGCATCGTAGGGACCTATTTAGGCAGGAGCTGGAGCCACACAGGAGTTACAGTTATTGCTGGATAGGCCTCAGGAAGCAGAGGAGAAGGGCGAGAGATACCCCGGCTTCTCCTTTCCTCCCCAATTCCAATCTCCAGCCACACCTCTGGCTGGCAAACCTAGTCTAGAGCTGGTGGTCAAGAGGGCCTGAGAATCAGAGCTTGTGACAGTCAGACGGATGGAACACAAGCAGGGAATGGGTCTGAGTACAAACAGGCAACTTGCCAGCACAACCTTTAACAAGGAGGAATTTGATTCACATTTTTGTCCATAGATTAAAGAGGGATTCGTATACCTATCACACAACAAAACCTTTCTGCGTTCTCTTTATTTCTTCAAATTTCTCTCCTGCAGCAGTCGCTCGCCATGGCCATGACTCTCCCTATCTCTCCTCCCTGCTGAGCTCTCTCTCTACCTCACTGGCTGTGCTCTGCTCCCCCACCCCTTTCTCTGAGTCCCCTCCACAAAAGCCTTGTCCAAAAGTCATGGGGACTTCACCTTCCCTATCAAAGCTGGCTCTCCTTGGGGCTCTCCTGGTGACCACTCCGGGCCTCAAGATTGGCTAAACGGCATTAATGCGACCAACCCGGTCATCACAGTTTAGTCAAGGCAGTGAAATTACCCAGCTAAGGAGGGGGTATTCACCTGCTCAAAATAAGGTCATCAGCAGGAACCCTGCTGCCTCCCTCTCCCCTCTCAGTTGAGAGCAAGTGACCACTTAGTTACCCTGGCTAATGCCTAAGTCCAAACGCAGCCCCTGAAGCCCCCACCTGGCCCACATAGGTGTTTGCTTTGGATTTAACAGAACTGGAAGGACCTCTCTCTGTTTCATTTTCCTGCAACCACAGAATTTAGACATCCATGGTGTAGCTCATGGGGTCACTGTTGGAGGGTGGTGATCATCGCTATTTCAAGGTGGATGAAAAGGATTAGAATGGGGCCTGGGACATAATAGGAATTTGAAAACCGTGTTTTGCCAGCACATAGCTAAATTATATATGATTGCATTAGTTTGCCATGGCTGCCGTAAAAATACCACACCCTGGGTGGCTTAAACAACAGAAATTTATTTTCTCACAATTCTGGAGGCTAGAAGTCTGAGATCAAGACTTTTTTTTTTTTCTGGCCAGGGTTACTTTCTTCTGAGGTCTTTGTTGTGTCGATGGCTGTCTTCTCCCTGTGTCTTCACGCATTCTTCCCTCCATGTAAATCTGCATCCTGACTTCCTCTTCTTTGGGGACAAGAGTCACAGTGGATTAGGGCTCACTCTAATATAGCCGATCTCCAAACAAGGTCCCATTCTGAGGTAGCAGGTGTTAGGGCCTCAACATATGAAGTTTGGGGGACGAGATTTGCTCAAAGTTATACTGCATCTCATGCAATAGATGACTAGTATTATCTTATTATCTGAACCACAGAGGACAACATGAATATTTACATGGTTAACTTTATTGTTGGTAGTGACAAGACCAGGATTAGATTATGGATTTCCTGGCACCCTAATCCATCCTTCCTGGCTCTGTTAGAGTGTCTTTCCATCCTGCAGGGATTACAGTGCAGTTATTAGATGATCAGGCTGTATAGCCATAGACCCATGGATCCAAATCCCAGATCTGCTACCTATTAGCTACTTGACCTTGGACCAGCTCCTTAACATCTCTCGGTTTGGTTTTGGCATCAGTGTAATGAGATAAGAGCAGTACCTTCCCCACTGAGACGGATGAGGGTTCAGCGAGATGATGTATGTTGTCCGGGAGGAAAAATTTTCTGTCTACACTCTTCTGTTTCGTATTTGGGGAACTGTGAATTAAGCTAACAAAAGGTAGATTAACAAGAGAAGAGGCACATCATTTTTATTAATATTTACATGCATGGGAGTTCTTAGAAAAGGAGTGAAGCTCAGAGAAGTGGTCAGACTCGGGGGCTTACCCACCATTTTAACTAAGGAAAGGAAGTTTGGGCTTCAAAGAATGATAAACTGGGGGAAAGGAACTAGGAGATATGTAGGGGAAGCAATGGAAGATGAGGGTTATTTTAGCAAGGTCTGTTTACGCAGACTCGTCTCGGTGTTGATTTTCCATTTCCAAAGGTTACAGAGAATACAGCCTAGGGATGGGGGGAGGGGACAACTTCATAAAGGAAAACTTATGCCACACTTTGACAGACAAGTGGAGAGCAGAGAACTCTTCCTGGATCTGTTGACTCTCAGTTGGCCTTCAATTCAGAGTAACCTTATGCCAATGTAGCACATTTTGGGATGGCGTATTCTGATCCCTGTCTGTGTAAAGTGCTTAGTACAGGTGTGGTCAGTCCTGGATAGTCACCTATCATTAGAGTCGAATGTGCAGTTCTGGAGCCCAGCATGGCAGGGCAGCATGGAAAAGGGAAGAAGCAGTTTTGTCTTTTCCTCAGTTTTTCTATCTAGGCTTCCCTACACACGAGCTTTTCCACATTTAAAGCATATCCAATTCCACCCTGAAAGTTCACTCAAGTCTGTCCCCTCCTCGGCATCCCTTTGCCACAGTCCTGGTTTAGGTTCACATAGCATAGACTCCCTTCTGTCTACCTTCCTTCCACCCTCTCGTATACCGGGAAAAAAAATGCAGAATCCTTCATGGGCTCCCCACTGCCTTCAGAGCAAAGTTCAAGTGCAAAGCTCAGCGCCACCCACCCTGCGCATAACTTTTCCGTCTGAATCCCCTTATCGCCTCAGGTCACCACTGAGACAGTAGCCATCACTAATCGGGGGTGCACTCCCTTGCCTCCGGGCCTCTGAGGGGGATGCTTCATGCCGTGCCCTCTCTCCCTGACTCACTCAAACATTATCTGCTCTTGGTTAATATTTCTCAGCTTCTCTGCTGCTGACTCCCTTCCCATTCTGGCTGATTGAGAAGCCCCTCTGTGCCCCCTCTGCACTACAGAACTGTTATTGTGCATTTTCCTCGTGGTCTCCGCCTTTAAGTCATGAGGTCTTTGAAGAAGGGCCCACATTTAGTTCAGCATCCCAGTGCCCAGCACAGGCCTGCCACAGTAGAGTAGGCCTTCTTTGTGTGCCTATTGAATGTATGATGCCACCTGTCTGTGACGGCACAAAAGTCCACAATAACTTAATAGCTTCATTCCTGCCTCCTGAAGTTCAGGGTTTCTGTAAAGAATATATGAGGTGAGTATGAGGTGACAGAGAGTGATCCTACAAAAATATATAGGTGAAAGAATGGGTATAATGTAATGGAACAGTCTTTCCAAGTTTCCCCGAGAAAGATATATGTTAATTTCCCAAATGTATGAGCATCTGTGTATTTTCATGGAGAATATAGCGTCTTTTCTAACACCGAGATGCCTGAAATGGGATTATTTCCCTTCCAAACGAAAACCAATTAAATAAATTATATTTTTTCCCCTTGGTGCTTACGAAGCGTGGGAGTTGTTGCCAAACATTACTAAATGTTCTAATTTAGTCATAAATGGGCTGAAAGAATGTAGCATAATTACTAAGTCCAAAGTAAGTTGTTCTAAATATTTTATCTTGTTCAGCATATGCTGTTAAAAAAAAAAACTTCTCAAACTATAATTGTCAACATTCGACTCACAAAAAGTAAACAACAGCTGAGTATAATGGGATGATAAAGAATCTGTCCGTAATTCCCAACATATGGGAAAGAGTATGTCCATTTTGAAGTGAAAGATGATCACGTTGATCAACTGAGCTATTTTCTTTCTTTGAATTCTTCCCATTGGAAAAATATCCCTGGGAATACTAGAGGCATATTCCTAACATGGACGGGAAGACATGAAAATAATGTTTGATCTTGGGCAGGAGGAACTCAGACTCACTGGGTGAAGTAAAAACAAAACAAAACAAAACAAAACAAAACAAAACAAAACAGCCATATTTCTGTAAGAGCAAGCATTCTAGAGATATCACGCATGAAATGAACAAGCATATATGGAAATTGTATAGGTGAATTTCTACTTATCAGTTTTAGTTTCAGTGAACAAACTCTGACAGGTAGAGCCCATGATGTAGCTTGTCTTGAGTTGGATTCATTGTACAGGCTGGAAAATATTTCTAAGGGAAGGCTCCTGGGAAGCTGCTTGAAGTATCTTTTTCTAGATCAGATATTTTGTGTATGTGGATTTCAAGCTCAAAGGAGACATTTAGAAACCTTGTATCTTGAAAGTGCAGCACTAGAGGAGGGGCTTGGGGCAGTACTCCACAGCAGCCCTACTAGAGAAAGATGTGGCCCATCTCTAGAGAACAGGCCTTGCTTGCTGGCTTAGACAAGGAACAGAAGCCCAGCTTGGGAGACAAAGGGCTTTGCGAAGAAACTCGGAGGAACAAGACTGTCCCTTTGTTTATCCCCATGAATAATGACAACCTGCCTTAAATGCTTTCTGGAGTGAGCAGCAGCGTTTGGGAGCAGGTATTGAGTGATTATATTAACAAGTCATTGAACTAATTAGTTATTAATAACCACATCTAGGCAGACAGAAATGAACAAGAGGGCTGGCTCACTGGGAGCTCTTTAAGGAGGAAAGGGCATGTTCTATACCGTCCAACGCGGGGTAAAATACAGCAATTTGGAGGCAAAGAACTGCTTTCTGAACCTCAGTTTTCTGGAGATGATAATCAGGAGTATTGGGAATATATTTGGCAACTCTAAAACCCCATAAAGTGTTACGTCTCATTCTGCCTGTCTTCTTGACGTGCTGTTTTTAAAAACGATAGCGTGGGGCACCTGGGTGGCTCAGTCGGTTGAGCATCCGACTTCAGCTCAGGTCATGATCTCACGGTCCGTGGGTTCGAGCCCCACATCGGGCTCTGTGCTGACAGCTCAGAGCCTGGAGCCTGTTTCCGATTCTGTGTCTCCCTCTTTCTCTGACCCTCCCCTGTTCATACTCTCTCTCTGTCTCAAAAATAAATAAATGTTAAAAAAATTTAAAAAAAAAACGATAGCATTCTAATTAATGAGATTAATCTCACTGAATAAAAAGAAAGGCTGCCTTTTCACAGAGCTCTTCATTGTGCCAGGCAGTGTATTTGTTCACACACAGTGATTCTTTCTGCGCAGAGACTCTCTCTTGGACTTCTAGGAGAAGAGAGGTGGGAGCCATAGAGACAGCTCAATAAACAGGCACACAAACACTGCTCAGCTATTTAAGGCTACTCCAAGGAACATAAAACAGAAGAATTCTGAGAAAACAAGGGCACTTCAGAGAAAAACTCAGGGTGACTTGTTTGAACAAAAAGTCTGTAAAGGTCATTCGATGAATTCTTGATGTGAGAGAAGGCATTCCCACTCCTGAGACACAGAAAATGAAAGTGAGGATTCTGGAAGGAAAACATCCCTAATTATATGGCTCAGTCAGTTAAGTGTCCGACTTCAGCTCAGGTCATGATCTCGCGTTTCATGAGTTCAAGCCCCGCATCGGGCTCTGTGCTGACAGCTCAGGGCCTGGAGCCTGCTTCAGATTCTGTGTCTCCCTCTCTGTGTCCCTCCCTCTGTCACACTCTCTCCCTCTCTCTCTCTCTCTCTCTCTCAAATGTGAATAAACATTAAAAAAAACACTGACAGGAGACCTGTGTAACCAAGGTGTTTGATTGATTTCACTTCTGTCAGTATCTTTTGAAAGCCAGCGACGTTGCTCAGCACCGCCCCGGAGGAGTTGAGAAAAGCAGGTGGCAAGCATAAGACCCAGGACGGCTTTCGGCATGATGGAGTCATATGAAGCACGCTACACCCAAGGCAGTCCAGGACCATTGCCAGGTGGAACAGAAAGGGTCTTTTTGGAGAGAAAATAAATAGCAATGGTAGCTGAAGTAGCAGGAAGGAACCTTACTATGCTAGCAGGTAGACATCATGGCCTCTCTTCTTATGAGGCACACAGTAATTCCTTAAATATTGACGACAATGCCGATGACGAAGGAAAGAAAGTATCTCAAAAATAAAATGAAATGAAATAGGAGGAAATGGTGTGTTTTGGTCCCCACCCCACATTATTTAATCAGGAGAAATAACTGGATTTCATTGAATGAAGCATTGTAGGGACACGGGATTCATGGTATGGATCCTGAAAGCAATATCCTAGTCATTGTCTTTCTTGAACGATTTTGGTCATTTTGATTCTTCCTTTTAAGATGTTCCTTTCCGCCTGTTATCTTGTCTGATGGCACTTACCTAATGACTAAGTGCTGAGTTAGGAAATGGTAATTAGATGCCACATCTATTCTCCTGGTTTAACTTGACCTTTTCTTGATGAGGTGTTTTCTCCCCTTGGGTACTGGCATGTGATGTCACCTAGCCAAGCTATTTTAGGTTGTTCCTTGCAGCAGAATTTCTCATATGAAGGGTTTCAATGTGAA
Organism: Panthera uncia; assembly: GCF_023721935.1. Taxonomy (NCBI): domain Eukaryota; kingdom Metazoa; phylum Chordata; class Mammalia; order Carnivora; family Felidae; genus Panthera; species Panthera uncia. The sequence goes on from NC_064809.1 coordinate 72,220,700, forward strand.
AACTCAGACATTTCATTTTTTAAAAATTACCATTTTGGCTGATTGAAACAGGTTCTGCCCAACCACTAGATCAAGGCATGGAAAGTATGTGGATATTACATGACAAATAACAATGCTTCCGGAGAATGTGAATATAATTTAGGTTCTAGATCTTTCCCTTGCCTAATTTTTCATTACTTACCTGAGAATCGTAGTGATCTTCTTGCTGATGAGATATTGTTTTTTCTGATTACCGGCTTAAGATTTATAGTGACTTAAGACATATATTTTTGGGAAACGTTTGTTTCTGGTAGGAAGGGTGAATTAGCTACAAGTTTTCTGATTTTTCATGAAAGATTCTTCCTCATCTCATTATCCTCAGAGAATCGTTCATGCTGTGATTTGTATTTTTCAAAGCAGATCCTTAAGTTGGCAGAATAATGATACTTGCATTTGTCTTTTATGCCTAAAAAAAAATTGACAGCACTTGTGGAATATCCATATTTCACATTGACTAATTTGATTATTGGGGATGCTCAGTTTTTTGGTCTATGGGGTTTTTGTTGTTGTTGCCGTTGTGTTTGTTGTGAGATGAAGGTCAGTGGGGCACAGAAAGTCCCTTCCCTGAGATTGTTAGAAAATAGAATTTAGAGCAAACAGCTTCAGAAAGATTTATACCTATCCCTTTTCAAAAATTACCATCTGTAGGCTCGTAGGAAAAAGAGGTCCAAACAGGGAAAAGAGGCAGATTAGTTTCTGAGGAAGAATATGTGTTTGGATGCCTCTAAAACTTATGATTTTAGGATAATTTGGTACGACCATAATCACAATATGACCGTAGATTTTTTGACATAGTAACACCATACTTTAGCTCAGCAAGATTTACAGATATTTGCAGATTCCTGCAGCATCTAGAGTCATTCATAAATACTTAATGAGCCCTATCTAGGAGCAAGACACTTCAGCACTATGCAAGAGACACTTTTATATCAAATCTTAGTTGGTCCTAGTTAAGAGCTAATAAAGAGAGTTAGGCCCTACCCTTATGATGTTTATTACATTGTTCTAACGTCTAGCATACATCTGCAATTCCTAAATAAGTGAACTCAAAATAATCTTACCGTAATTTAATCTTTCTGTACAGCAATTTCATCACGTTCAACGTTGTGGTCCTTCTATCTTGACAGTAACTTTGCACGTAGTAGCCACGCAATAAATATTTGCAGATGGCAGACTGACTGGGTGTAGGCATAAAAAAGGTTAATACCCCACCCCACGCCCCAGTGGCCTGCACAGTTGATTGCACCATCATGGGGCTTCTTAACATTTTCTTCTAATGAACTCTCAGTAGATACCAAAGAAATGGGCCCTAGCTCACCTCAAATCCATGTTTATAGCTTTGGCCAGATTGACTATCACTCTTTAAGTGTTTAAGCACAAAACAGTTAAAATAGTAGAGCCCATGGAAACAGGAAGCAGACAATTTTAACCATAGCTGCCGGGGCGGGGGGGGGCGGAGGGGGCGGGGATGGGTGGTTTGGGCTTTACTGTGCAAGACAGGAAGCATCCAGAGAGAAGAAAGGGCACGGACTTGTGTCAAGTGCTAACTCTCATCAGGCACCACGCCAGCTGCTTGCATGCACCAGGCTTGGGTCTCATAGCAGTCCTGAGCCATAGGCATTTCACGGTAGAAAGGATGAGTCTCAGAGGTAGTTAAGTAAATTGCCTAAATCCTCACAACTCACCTTTGGTAGATTCTGGACTGCTGTGCAGACCAGTATGCTTGGAGGACCATGCCTTTTCCACTCGGCTCAGCTGTGTCCATCCTACCTTCTGTGGTGAGGGGACACCTGAGTGGCAAGCTAACCATTTGAGTTAGGCTCTTTCTATTTTAAGAATAAGACTCAGGTCACTCAAACAATGGAGAATGTGGAGAAATGAGGAAGCAGGGATCTCAGCCTCATGGCCAAGTCCCAGAGAACCCAGGAAAAGCAGAAGAACCAAGTTTCAGGAAGCATAGAAGCGACATCAGAACTAGGCTCGAGGAGACTGAAATGAGAAAGTCATACAGATGGGGAGACCATTCTGGGAGCTCAGGTGGTGGAATTGTTTGGTCTTCTGGGAGGCCCCCACCAGTAATGTGACCGATTTATTCTCTGCACTTTGCTTCTCTGGGCTTCTCTGATTTTCTTTCACTGTCAACTGGTTTCCCCACTTTTCACTCACCATCTTTTCATACAGTATCTCTGTGCCCATGGATTCTGCCTTTTCTCAACTTCAACTTGCTCATGGGTCCTCATGGTCCCCTTTCTTCTTCAAGGCTCTTTCTTTTGCATATTCTGTACAATTTGCACTGCAAACTGCCCCATTCTTTTGTTTCTCAATTCTAACTCCTGAAAGCTAGACGGCCAGAGCCAATTTATCCTTGTTTGGAAAGGCTTTTCATGTCAGAATACCTCAAGGGCCGTTACCAGCCTATAGACTTTGACTGCCCCTGTTAGGGATCCAGCTGGATCTAGTCATCCCAAGAGAGCTCAGGAACACCCAGTTCCTTCAGGTGTGCCTAGGGACTTGTGGGCAGGGTGGCTGGAATGTTGGCAGTGACTGACAAGAGTGGAAATTAATCTTCCATCATTATCAGCCATGGAAGGGGAAGATCACGAAATGCAGTGACACAAGGTGGTAGCTGCGTAGGGTGTGGGGGACGAGAAGCAGCACTAGGAAGAGATGGAAACACATCCGGTTGGGAATTGAGAGTGTTTGAGGAATGAGCTGCAGACCAAGAGCCATCAATGAGACACCTGCTGGGAACAGCCAGCTTCACACAAAGGAATCACCACAGACGTCCAGGAACACTTCTTCTCTTACTTCTGAATTTCGTGAAAACGTGTACGATCTCACCGACAGTAGAGATTTTCTTACTTCCCTGGTATAGAATTTGAGAATACGACATTCATGGTGTATTTTCTCTCTCAAACTTATTTTGTGAAATTATTTTGTCTTTAATAATTGATATAAAACATTGTATTTATTTCAGGTATAAACCACGATTGGATATATACATATCAAAGTGATCTTTACAACAAGTCTAGTCAAAATCCATCTCCGTACATAGTTACGTGACTTACTTATTTTAGAACTGGAAGTTTGTGCCTTTTGACCCCCTTAACTCATTTTGCCCAACACCCATCCCTCACCACCTGGTCTCTATATCTATAAACTTGGTTTGTTGTCATTCTTGTTGCAGTTTTTAGATTCCACATATAAGTGAGGTCATGTGGTGTCTGTCTTTCTCTGTCTGACTTATTTCATTCGGTATAATGCCCTCAAGGCCCATCCATGCTGTCACAAATGCCAAGATTTCTTTTATTTGTTTGGTACGGCTGAATAGTGTTCCATTGTATGTATATACCACAACTAGTTTGTCCACTCATCCTTCTATGGACACTTGGGCTGCTTCCTTCTCTTGCCTGTTGTAAATGATATTTCAACGAGCATGGGCATCCATATCTCTTTTCAAGTTAGTGTTTTTTGTTTTCCTGGGATAAATACCCAGAAGTGGAATTGCTGGATCATAGGGTAGTTCTATGGTTTTTTTTTTTTTTTTAATGTTTATTTCTTTTTGAGAGAGACAGACAGACAGAGCGTAAGCGGGGGAGGGGCAGAGAGACAGGGAGACACAGAATCAGAAGCAGGCTCCAGGCTCTGAGCTGTCAGCACAGAGCCTGACACGGGGCGTGAACTCACGAACCCTGAGATCATGACCTGAGCCCAAGTCGGACGCTTAAACCGACTGAGCCACCCAGGCGTCCTGGGTAGTTCTATTTTTAATCTTTTGAGGAACCTCCATACTGTTTTCCACAGTGGCTGTACCAGTTTACATTCCCACCCACGGTGCACAAGGGTTCCCTTTTCTCCGCATCTGCACCAACACTTGTGTTTTCTTTTCTTTTTGATACTAGCCATTCTGACAGGTGTAAAGCAATATCTCATTCTGGTGTTGATTTGCATTTCTCTGACGATTAGTGATGTTGAGCATCTTTACATGTATTTGTTGGCCATCTGTTTGTCTTCTTTGGAAAAACATCTACACAGATCCTCTGCCTATTTTAGTTGGATTGTTTTTGGTTTTGGTTTCTGCTATTGAGTTGTAGGACTTCTTAGCGCATTTTGGATATTAACTACTTAGCAGATACATGATTTGCTAATATTTTCTCCCATTCAGTAGGCTGTGTTTTCATTTTGTTGGATTCATTTACCGTGCAGAAGCTTTTTAGTTTAATGGAGTCGCACTGGTTTTTTTGTTTTTTTTTCCTTTGGTTGCCCTTGCTTTTGGAGTCAGATCGAAAAAATCATCACCAACACTGATGTCAAAGAGCCTTGTTCCTATGTTTTCTTCTAGGAGGGTCATTGTTTCATGTCTTACATTCAAGTCGTTAATCCACTTTGAGTTCATTTTTGTGTGTGGTGTAAGATAGTGGTCTAGTTTCATTCTTTTGCATGTGGCTGTTCAGTTTTCCCAACCATTTATCTATTGAGAAGACTGTCCTTTCCCCACTGTATATTGTTGGCCTCTTTGTCATAAATTAATTGACCATATATGGCGTGGGTTTATTTCTGGACTCTGTTCTGTTCATGGATCTATGTGTCCATTTTAAAGCCAATCCCATATTGTTTCGGCTGCTATAGCTTTGTAATATAGTTTGAAATCAGGGACCATGAGGCCTCCAGTTTTGTTCTTCTCTCTCAAAATTGCTTTTGCTATTTTGGGTCTTTTTGGTCTCCATACATATTTTAGGAGTGTTTGTTCCAGTTCTGTGAAAAAGGCTGTTGGGATTTTGATAGGAATTATACTGCATCTGTAGATTGCTTTGGGTAGTATGGACATTTTAACAATATTAATTCTTCCAGTCCATGAGCACAGAATATCTTTCCACTTATTTGTGTCATCTTCAGTTTCTTTCATTAATATCTTACGCTTTTCAATGTATAAGTCTATTACTTCCTTCATTAAGATTATTCCTAGGTATTTTATTCTTTTTGGTGCATTTATAAATGAGATTTTTTTTAAAAAATGTATCTTTCTGATAGTTATTAGTGTATAGAAATGTAACACATTTTTGTATATTGGTTTTGTATCCTGCAACCTTACTGAATTCATTTTTGGTTCTAACATGCTTTTTGGTGCAGCCTTTAGAGAGTTCTGTATATAATATCATGTTATCTGCTACAGTTTTATCTCTTGCTTTCCAATTTGGATTGTTTTTATTTCCTTTTCTTGCCTAATAGCTCTGCCAAAAATTACTTTATTATATAACTAACGTACAAATATATTCTCACTATGAAAAATGAAAACAGTCCAGGTAAAGCCAAAGTCTTCCTTGGCTCTATTTCCCAAATCCTGTTCTTACCCAGAGGGCATTCTGGGTAGCCTTCCAGAACTGTTTCTATGCATATGGGGCGTTCCATTTGATAGTTTTGTATAAACGAACAGCCCTATCCAGCACTTAGCAACCTGCAACCACTTAAACCAAAGTAGGTAGGTGAGATTCTTCACATCTCAGAAATACGGGCATCCAATTTCCACACGCAGAATGCCGAAGGCTATTAAGGGTTAAGAATTTAGCAATCATGTGGCCAAAGGATAAAGAGGCACTTGGATGGTGTTACCCCTTATTCTGGAAGCAGACATGATCTATGGCTTGGCTGCAGCCTGGTTTGGTGCTGTGAACTCTGTACATGTTGCCTGATAAATAGCAGCTGAACTGAACCAGTATAGAGGTCAGGGTCAGCTGATGACAATGGAAGTTCCCTCACCACAAACAACTATAAAAAGCCACACAAGACAATAGTAGGAAAGTGAAGACCTAAACAAACAAATGAAAAATTGGATTCGACAGCCCTCCTGGCCCCAACAATTATTGTTCTTTCCATTCTGGGCCCATCACCTAAAACTCTTCAGGGGAGGGTTGAATCAGGAAATTTACACCGCATGGAATCCTCACTGGTTTATAATTTAAACATTCATGAATTTCGAAAAATTGGAAAAGTCTCATTTTCAAAACTCCCTTTTCCGAAGTGCAGTTTAATTGCTGATTGTATGTAGCAACTTAACTAGTCTAATTAGGATCATTAGGTTTTTTTAAATGATTGGCAATCAGGGAATCAATGAGCAGTATTGATATATGAACATCTGCTGACACCAATTCAAGCACTGATGAACTTGGACTGTAAACCACAGGAAGGCAAGGATTCTATTGTTCTATTCCAACATCCCTCCTTTGCCCTCTGCACACACGTATACACAGCTCACTCACTATATCCCGTACGTGGACTTACAACAAATGCACATTGACTGTCAAAAACAAACAAGGCAAGGCCCTGCAGATACAGGAATGAGTAAGACAGACTTGCCTTCGTACTACTGACACCGGAGCGGTTGGTGGAGACAGAAAATAACATTATCATTAAAATCATCTCAGATGGTGATCAATGAATGAAGAGAGCAAACTAAGGCAAAGGGAGAGAATGACTGGAGCTGGGTGTATTTTAGTTCAGAGGCACTGGGAAGTCCTCTCTCAGGGGCTCATTTAAGTTGAGACATGAATGATGGGAAAGAACCAGTCAGGCTAAGGTCTATAGTACAATTGGAGAAAACAAATCCACCTGAAGCAATTAGCAAATAATTGGGGGCTACAATGAGGGGGTGATGGCCACAAGGGCATTAACGGTCAGGGGGGTGAAAGCTATATCTGGGATAGGGAAAGAAACACTTGTCCTCCATCCTCTTAGCGTCCCTGGCTGGGTCTGAAAATTAAATGGACAAAGACAAATTGATAAGAGAAAAGCCTACAAATTTATTCACTGGTAAGTCTTACGTGACACAGGAGCCTTCGTAAGGAAAGGAAGAAACAGTCAGACCTTGTACTTTTATGCCAGGTTTGATGGGGGGTTGGACAGTCGCGGAGGAATATGATCGAGTGAGGAGTATGAGGTAAGTGGGGCAAACTGGGGGAAACCTAGAAAGTTCAGTTTGTTAGGCTTCTTCTTGGCATCCCTTTGTCATCAGAGATAAGCTTGCCCCCTTTCCACCAGGTATTGGGATGTAGTGAGGACACACATCTCACAGGAAGATTTTATGACCTGTTTCAGGGAAGGAGGCTGAGACAGAGAGGAGGTCAGAGTCATCTTCCTGTTTTCACCATTTTCTCAAATTCCTTCAGCTTAAAATATGCAATATGGTCGTGTGCCGTGTTTTGGGGGACTAGCTCTGAACTCCATCTGTGGTCTCCGTATGTCTGATGAGGGAGCATGGGGCAAGCGGAGGGCAAAATACAGGCTGGCACCCCCCACCCCAGTGGAATACGTGTGATATTCCTCGGACACTCCTGGCTACCCAAGAACAAAGGAAAGGGGTTTAAGTGCTTGCCATGGCGATGTGGGAAATTAAGGCAAATGAAAAATTAAATTCCCTTACTGCCTACAGCCCACACATAGTCCTTAAAGCCAGCAGAGTGACCTCCCTCTAGGAGCTCAGCTGCCTCAAGCATGACACTTTGCTGGGGGCAAAAGAGAATCTTAGCTTGACGTTGTCCCAAACTCGAGGATCCTGTAGGTCTACTTCCTTTATCTGAACTACCCCAAGATAGATGCTGGCAATCATACTCCAAGCTTATGGACCCCTGATATACATGAAGGATCTCATGACTGAGGTTTTATTAAATGGTGATAAATGATGATAAATGGTGTTTCCCCAGCAACAGCTAACCCCTCAAGGTCCTAGAAACCTTGCTTCCAAAATTCCTTAGAGACTGACTCTATCCCTAACCCCCTCCCAATCTGAAGGTGTATAATCAGTTACCCGCCACGACCCCAGCGCATCTCTTTCTGCCCACCGGTCCTGTCCCCCTGCCTTAATAAAATCACCTTTTTGCACCAAAGGCGTCTTCAAGAATTCTTTCTTGGCCATCAGCTCCGGGCCACCCCACCATCACCTCAAAATTTCATCACGTCTACGTCTGGTCTGGGTAGGATTTAGGGTGAAAGAAGAAGGAAGGGCAAGGGATCTCACAGAGCAGGACAGAGGTGAGGCGATGTAGGGGGGTCAGGCATAAAATGTAAGGAAGCGCTCCCTGTCGGGGTCGCGCCAGGGCAAGGTCAGTACCTGAGAGTGGGTGCCTCCTTAAATTGTGTGCACTTCTTGCCTCTCCGGCCTCACCCTAGTCCCAGCACTAAGGGTGGGCATAATTTGACGTGGTCAGCAGAGAGCAAGGAAACCTACTGGTTGAAGAGGCAAACCACAGCCCCGACAGCGGAGGGCCGGTCCGGTGCGGTCAGCTGGGCCTTGGTGCTCTTTTACTGAAGGCACACAATATCCGAGACCATCAGCATCGGTCAGGGCCACTCTGTGATTGTGATGGATCAAGATAAAAACAAAACCACTCCACAGTCCTGTCTGAACACAGATAAAACTCAAATCTTGTCCAGGCCACACTACCAAACTTCTCTCCCGGCTGATAACGGAGGATGGTTATTTCTTTATCAGTTAACCCTCCTGGTCTCCCCCCTAGCGTACTTTCCCCATACCTGACATTTATCAATACGCCAATCAGAGAAGGAGCCAGATTCCTGACAACGCCCGATCTAGAGCCCAGCCCTTCTTCCTCAGACACTCCCCCAAATCAGCAAATGCGAGCCTAAGCCCTATAGGCTTTCCTAACATCCACACACTGGGACCCCCATGGTTTGTACAGGGGTGCGTCTGGTGGTCTTCGCTAGAGGGCACTGACATAGGTGAGCATGCGTCTTGCTGAGGCGAGGAGGGTTGCTGAGACGTGGAAGGGAACAGGGTTAGGCAGTAGGCCTGGGTTGGTTTACGAGGTTGAGCACGTAGGAGGGCTCGGCCTTGGAAGCCAGAGGCCATGGGAAGGAAACTCCCTGTCAGCCCTTTAGGAACTAAGACTGGCCCCAGTGGAAATGATGGTAGTGGAAAGTTGATGTGGGTAATGTGGGGGTGGGGTGGGTGGCCTGAGCTACGGGTTGTTTTTCACAGATAGGAAAACTGAGGTAGCAGCTAAGTGACTTCTCGAATTTTGCATGCGGACTAACACTGGCCTTCTGAGTCTCTTGTTTTTAACATGAGGGGCAGCTCCTCGCGGTCCCATCCTACTCCCCACCCTAACCACATGTAGTCCTACCAGAAAAATGAAACCATTTCTGGGCTTCTTAAAAAGATCATCTAAGGGGCGCCTGAGTGGCTCAGTCAGTTAAGCATCCAACTTCAGCTCAGGTCATGATCTCACGGTTCGTGAGTTGAAGCCTTGCGTCAGGCTCTGTGTGGACGGCTCAGAGCCTGGAGCCTCCTTCGGATTCTGGGTCTCCCTCCCTCTCTACCCCCCGCCCCACTTGCACTCTGTCTCTCTCTCTCTCTCTCTCTCAAAAGTAAATAAACATTAAAAGGTCATCTAATATGGAAATGCCTGGGAAAAATGGAATAAATAAAACAATTCATTCTCTACCCTTGAACTTAATTTTATCATCCATTAAGCCAGTGAAGAAGGGAGCGTCTTAGCTCAGCGCTCGCTCCTCTTTTCCCAGACACACAAATTTCTTTGTCTCTGACGACTCTTCAAAGACTAGGGCTCTGAGGCAGCTCCACCGACAAGGCTCCAATCATTCAACCCCTAATCCCATTGCCTTTCTGCTGGTGCCTTCCTCCACAGGCAACGGTGACATCCTGAGAAGTCTAGAGGAAAGGGATGGCTAAGAAAATCTGACCCCTTGGTGGAAATGCATTCCCGTGGATAGAATTGCTCCATATTGGAAACCAGAGGCCTGATTTCCAAGTAAAGCCGATGTTCCAAGACTAAATGGTCATGGAGAAAGGCTTCCCGGCCTCAGAAAGGACAAGATGTGGGCCCGTGTCCCAGGCTCTGAGGAAGGAACTTCCCATTTCTTCCCTGTGAGTCTATGTGGCACCATGTCTCCCACCGTCCTTGGAGTATTTGCACAGGTGTTTCCTTGCCCTTCCGGACTGTCAGATCCCAGAGGGCAGGCTGCACCCCTGATTCGCCTCTCTGTTCTCCACAATGAATCTAGTGCCTGTCCCCAAGTGGGTTCTTGGTTGTTGACTGACTGACATTATATCTGAAATGCACTGAGGAAAGATTTTATTTTTTTTTATTTTTTTTATTTTTTTAAATTTATTTATTTTTCCAATATACGAAATTTATTGTCAAATTGGTTTCCATACAACACCCAGTGCTCATCCCAAAAAGTGCCCTCCTCAATACCCATCCCCCACCCTCCCCTCCCTCCCACCCCCCATCAACCCTCAGTTTGTTCTCAGTTTTTAACAGTCTCTTATGCTTTGGCTCTCTCCCACTCTAACCTTTTTTTTTTTTTTTCCTTCCCCTCCCCCATGGGTTTCTGTTAAGTTTCTCAGGATCCACATAAGAGTGAAACCATATGGTATCTGTCTTTCTCTGTATGGCTTATTTCACTTAGCATCACACTCTCCAGTTCCATCCACGTTGCTACAAAAGGCCATATTTCATTCTTTCTCATTGCCACGTAGTACTCCATTGTGTATATAAACCACAATTTCTTTAACCATTCATCAGTTGATGGACATTTAGGCTCTTTCCATAATTTGGCTATTGTTGAGAGTGCTGCTATAAACATTGGGGTACAAGTGCCCCTATGCATCAGCACTCCTGTATCCCTTGGGTAAATTCCTAGCAGTGCTATTGCTGGGTCATAGGGTAGGTCTATTTTTAATTTTCTGAGGAACCTCCACACTGCTTTCCAGAGCGGCTGCACCAATTTGCATTCCCACCAACAGTGCAAGAGGGTTCCCGTTTCTCCACATCCTCTCCAGCATCTATAGTCTCCTGATTTGTTCATTTTGGCCACTCTGACTGGCGTGAGGTGATATCTGAGTGTGGTTTTGATTTGTATTTCCCTGATAAGGAACGACGTTGAGCATCTTTTCATGTGCCTTTTGGCCATCCGGATGTCTTCTTTAGAGAAGTGTCTATTCATGTTTTCTGCCCATTTCTTCACTGGGTTATTTGTTTTTCGGGTGTGGAGTTTGGTGAGCTCTTTATAGATTTTGGATACTGAGGAAAGATTTTAAAAATAGCTGGCTTTCAGGGAGCCTGGGTGGCTCAGTTGGTTAAGCCTCTGGCTCTTGATTTTGGTTCAGGTCATGATCTCACAGTTCGTGAGTTCAAGGCCCACATCCGGCTCTGTGCTGACAGCATAGAGCCTGCTTGGGATTCTCTCTCTCTCTGCTCCTCCTTCCCATGTTCTCTCTCTCTCAGAAGAAAATAAATAAACTTAAAAAAAAAATAGTTGGCTTCCCCTAATGGGGTTTTGCTATCTGGAAGGTGATGCAGGGTAACCTCTCAGCAGGGTTGGAATTTTGAGTGCTTGGGAAAGAGCAGCCTGATTGAAGGAGAGGCGCATTTCACGAGGATACACTCTGTTATCTTCGTTTTACATTTAAATGAAACATTTGGGGCTACTTAAAATTTGGATGACACATTAAGGGCAATTTCCTCAGCGTGATTCAGGTTGCTGATTAGAGATTTGAGGCCTCCTGGAGTATTCTGTTTGTGCTGCTGATTGGTTAAGGGCTGTTTTCCAATGCAGGGTGGGTTCATTCTCCCTTAGAGAACGTGCCTTTCAGGCACAGCCAAGGTGAACCCTCTTCCAAAAGTCTGCTCCTCTGAGCCGAAGCTCTTGCATTCAGTTCTTAACTACACAGGAAGCAAAGAAATGTCAGCTACACCGTGGGGTGAAGAATGAACCACCCTCTAAAGAGGTCTGACCTTTGTTCTCAACTCCGGGTGGGAGGGGGAACGGGGCGGGGGGTAATCTCGGGTGTCATTCTTCTGGTGCAGTGGAGAGACTGCCATTGTGATTGAGATTGGGGGATTGGCCACCCCAGAAAGATCAACAACATGATCTAGGGCAGAGGCTTTGAGTCTCCCAGTATCAATGGCCTGGAGACTGATATCAGCAACATGCAATCAGTTAATCTCTCCACCATACCTGTGTAATGGGGCCCCAATAAAAATTGAACACTGAGGTTTAGGTGAGTTTCCCTGGTTGGCAATACCCTGTGCATACATACGCATTGGCATCACACAACATATCTTGCCTCCCTGGATGAAAGCCCACAGAAGCTCTATATTTGGAACCTTCCTGGACTCTGTCCTATTTGTCTCTTCCTTTGGCTGATCTTAATCTGTATCTGTTCCTTGTAATAAACCATAACTGTGAATCTACCAGCTTTCAGTGAGTCCTGTAAGTCTGGGGAATACCAAACCAGACGATGATTTGGGAACCCCTTGAACTGCGGTTGGTGTCAGAAGGGAGGACAGTCTCAGGGACTATGCCCTCTACCTTTGCAATTGCTCCTAAAGCCCTCACATGCACTCCGTCAGTAAGATCAGACCCCAGACCCTGGGAATAAGGAATTAGTTTGCTCTCGGGGGAGAATCTATACTGAGATTGGGAGTATCCCAGTTTAGAGCATTGGTAGTGGGGGATGAGGGACACTGTGCTCCATATCCCCCTGCAAATCAGACTAAAATCTATCAACAGTAGGTTTATCAGCTAACTAGAAATATTAAGGGAATATACTTGGACAGATTTTTAAGGCACCTATGCGTAACAAAAGCATGGAGTAGAAGGGAGAGCCCTGAACTGGAAAACACGAAACCAAGTCTCTAGCTCATGCACAACCTCTAGAAACCTCTGTTAGTCTGTACAACTCAGTTTCCTGGGCTTCAGTTTTCTCATCTGTAAAGTGGGAATGATGGCCTCTGGCTTGATCACTTCCAAAGGTTATTTGAAAGAACGGATGAAATAATGTGTGTTAAAAGTTCAGAAACCTGTGACGCGACACTTCTAGAACCAGAAACTATTAATATTGTTGTCCTACCCCCCAGCCATGTTATAGATGAGAGCCAGAGGGCAGAAGTGACAAATATTGCAAGTCAATAAAACTGGGGAATCCATATCTCCTAGCTTCCCTGCTGGTGATTTTTAAATAACACTCAGTTGTACAAGAGTATTCCCTTGTCCAGAGGGCAGGCTTTCCATGACCTCGACTGTTTAGAGAAAGCAGGGAAGTGTCAGGACATAGAACAGCTATCAGCTACCACTTTCCAACAGGAGCCTCCAACCACACAGCCTGGAAGTTAATCTAAAATGAAGTGTACCGATTTAGCAGTTTACTACTTGTCAGATTAAAAGCTACAGACTAGGTGGGGTAGAGCAGCAGGAGGCTAGTAACCAGATGTAGTACCCGGGAGAATACCGCCAGTGGCAACAATTTCAAGCCCAGCGACGAAACAGCCCATAATCTGTTGACATTGCCAGTCTCTGAAGCGACGTGCCCGAGTCATTAAAAAGAGGCTTAAGTGCTGTTCAGTTTGCCCTGAAAGAAGGCAAAGAAAGGAAATGAAAAGTATAATTATTGCAAAGAAAGAGATGTGGTTACATCTGGTACAGATGATGTAATTACATATAGAGAAAACTTCAGAGAATCAAGCGGAAAACGATTACAATAATGTATTGATTCATCTCAGTTTCCTCAAAGTAGTCGTGAGTTAGCACTTGCACGTGGTCTGGAACATGGTAGGTCCTTGACAAGTGGCAGAGAATAAATACAAGTTTCATATAGAAAAGTCCAGAATTTTCCAGCACACCAGAACTTACCAATTAGAAATTATAATGGGGGGAAGGGGAGTGTGCCTGGGTGGCTCAGTTGGTTAAGTGTCCAACTCTTGATCTTGGCTCAGGTCATGATCTCACAGTTCATGAGTTCGGGCCCCATGCTGGGCTCTGTGCTGACAGCTCGGAGCCTGCCTGAGATCCTGTCTCTCCCTCTCTCTGTGCCCCTCCCCTACTTGCGCATATGCTCTCTCTCTCTCTCTCAAAATAAATAATTAAACTTAAAAAAATTAATTAAAAAGAAAAGAATATAGTGGGGAGGGGGGAAGGATTACATTTGAAATAAAAATGACAAGCCTCAAATAAAAAATCCCAAGGAAGAAAAAGAAATCTGAGCCTCCTATATGAGGGAGATTAGAAAGTTATAGAGAGAGAAAAATGACTTCAACAAATGGAAAAGTATACTAAGATACTCAATGGCAAAACAGAGTATTGTAGAGATGTCACTTTTTTCCAAATCAACTTATATAGTTAGGGTCATTCCAGGCAAAATCTCTAGCTTACAATCTTGGGGACTTGGCAAAAATATCTTAAGATTTCATCTGGAATCACAATAAGCAAGTATAGTGAAGAATATTTGTGAAAAGAAAGAGAGGGGAGGGATGGTCCTAACATACAGAGTATATTACATAATGTAGGGGAGGAAAATCTTTCCTCCACCCTCTTAGGTTCTGTACCTGGCCCTGAGAATTAAGTTGACATAAGACAAGCGAACAGGAGAAAAACATGTACATTTTATTTACTATTTTTACATGCACATGGGAGTTTTATAGGAAATTGAAGACCCAAAGAAGCATCTAGGACTGAGAATTTACATACGTTTTAAACAAAGAAACAATAAATTTGTGGAGAAGTGACAAGACAAAGAGGTTTGTGCTAGGGGCAGTAAACTGTGGGAAAGTGACTAGGAAATATATGGGGGAAACTAATGGAAGATCAGAGTCACTTTAGGAGGTTTGTTTGTACAGATCCATTTTGATGTTGACTTCTAGTCTCCTGGGGTAAGAATGTTCCTCTCTAATTCAAAGGGATACAGGCACCCCTATATTTATAGCATTACTATTTACAGTAGTCAAATTATGGAAGCAGCCCAAGTGTGCATTGACAGATGAATAGATAAAGAAGATGTTAGGTATATGTAATGGAACATTACTCAGCCATAAAAAGGAATGAAATCTTGCCATTTACAACAATATGGATGGAGCTAGAGAATATAATGCTAAGTGAAATATGTCAGAGAAAGACAAATCCCATATGATCTCACTCATATGTGGAATTTAAGAAACAAAACAAACAAGCATAGGGGGAGAAAGAGAGAAACCTTAGTAAGTGGTACTGGGACCAAAGGGTCTTTTATTTGGGGAAAAATCGATTTCAATTCTTACCTTTAGATTCTATACCAAAATAAATCCAACACAAATTAATTGGACTCAACTTAGGGATCATCTTCCTCCCTCATTCACTGAGGAAACTGAAGCCATTTCAGATACCCACCACCCCCTCTACTTATCCACTAGCATTTCTGCCCTTATGCTCTGCTTTTCCTTTTATTCTTTTTTTTTTTTTTTTAATTTTTTTTTCAACGTTTTTTATTTATTTTTGGGACAGAGAGAGACAGAGCATGAACGGGGGAGGGTCAGAGAGAGAGGGAGACACAGAATCGGAAACCGGCTCCAGGCTCCGAGCCATCGGCCCAGAGCCTGACGCGGGGCTCGAACTCACGGACCGCGAGATCGTGACCTGGCTGAAGTCGGACGCTTAACCGACTGCGCCACCCAGGCGCCCCTCCTTTTATTCTTTTAGACAAACTGTCTTTGCTTCTATCTTCTATCATTTTTTTAACTTGGGGCCTAGGGCCATTCTGTCCAATAGAAAATGACATATGGAATTTAAAAATTTTCAGTAGCCACATAAAAAAAGGTAAAAAGAAATACACAAAAAATTTTTTTTTAATTTTTTTAATTTAATTTTGAGAGACAGAGACAGAGCAAGAGCAGGGGAGGGGCAGAGAGAGAGGGAGACACAGAATCCCAAGCAGGCTCCAGGCTCTGAGCTGTCAGCACAGAGCCCGATGCGGGGCTCGAACTCATGAACCACGAGATCATGACCTGAGCCAAAGTCAGATGCTTAACCGACTTGAGCCACCCAGGTGCCCATAGGTGAAAATAATTTTAATAATATCTTTTATTTAACTCAATATATTTCAAATATCATTTCAACATGTAATCAACATAAAAATTATTAATAAACTACATTCTTTTGCCTTTACTAAATCTGTGAGATTTCATGTGTATTTCGTGCTTACAGCACATCTCAGTTAGACTCCACATTTCAAATACTCAGCAGCCACTGGTGGCTCCTCATTCCCATATCGGGCAGTACAGCCCCGGATCCCATTCCTTCTCCACTGCGCAAGGACATGTCCCGTTCCTTGACTCCCCCGCATGGACCAATTTTCACCTCTCTCCTGGGTCACTGCCTTTGTCATAGAAGTGTGCTAAAATTTTCCCCATTTTCAAATAGCCCTCTCCTGACCCCACTTATTTCTTGAGAAACCCTATTTGGGCTGCTCCTTTTAAAGAAAAATGACATCTCTAGTCTTTGTTTACAGTTCCTTCCCTCACAATCTCCCCTAAATCCACCCTATCAGGCTTTGTCCTTTAGCATTCCAAAATGCTTTTTCTCAAGGGTCCATTCTATTAATCAATTCACTGCTACCTTCTGATTTTCCATCTTGCTTGATGATTTAGCTGATTCGCCAACTGAAAAGACTTTTTTTTAGTTTATTTTATTCATTTTGAGAGAGAGAGTGTGCGTGAGCAGAGGGAGAGAGAAAGAGGGAGAGAGAGAATCACAAGCAGGCCCCACTCTGTCAGCATGGAGCCCAACGCGGGTCTCAGTCTCATGAACTGTGAGATCATGACCTGAGCTGAAATCAAGAGTCAGAGCTTAACCGACTGAGCCACCCAGGCACCCCTGAGTTTTTTATTTTAATGCCAGTAGAGTCAACATACAGTGTTATATTAGTTTCAGGTGTGCAATACAGTGACTTAACACTTCCATATATCACCCAGTGCTCATCACGACCAGTGCCCTCCTTAATCCCCACCCCCTGGTTCACCCATCCCCCCCACCCACCTCCCCTCTGGTAACTACCACTTTGTTCTCTATAGTTAAGAGTCTGTTTCTTGGTTTGTCTTCTCCTTCTCTCTTTTTTTCCTTTTCTTTGCTCATTTGTTTTGTTTCTTAAGTTCCACATGAATGAGCTCATATGGGATTTGTCTCTTTCTGACTGACTGATTTTGCTTAGCGTTACACTCTCTAGATCTGTCCATGGTGTTGCAAATGGCAAGACTTCATTCTTTTTCATGGCTGACTAATATTCCATTCTTTATGCGTATATACATATACCGGCACCCGTACGATTTTCTTCACTTGACTTGTAGCGTATCACACTCATGCTTTTCCTCCTACCTGCTTCGTCCCTCTCCTTGCCTGACTCCTCTTCGTCTTCCCTGACTCTTAATATTGAGGGCCCTGGAACAATTTGCGATTGTTCCAGATCACAAATGTATACCCCCAATCCAACCTTTTCCTAAACTTCACCCTCTTGTCTTCAAACACCTACTTGGCTTAGTGTCCGAGGACTGCTGCAACGTATTACCCCAAACAGAAATTTATTCCTTCAAAAATCCCCAATCCAGGTGTCAGCAGCGTTGATTCTTTCTGGAGGCTTGGAGGGAGAAGCCGTTCCCTGCCTCTCCCACAGCATCTGTTGCTTACAGGCAATCCTTGGAGTGACTTGTATTGTAGACACATCTCTCCGATCTCTGCCTCTGTCCTCACATTGCGCTCTCTCCCCTGTGGGTCTTTCTTTTAGGGACCCCAGTCAGTGGACTTAGAGCACCTCCTAATCCAGTATGACCTCATTTTAATTGAAACGATCACATCTGCGAAGATCCTATGTCCAGACAAGGTTACACTGTGACGTTCACGGTTGACATGATTTTGAGGCAATGCTAGTCAATCCACTACACTACTGGGCATTGTCATTAACGTCAAATAAGCATCTAATTTGACGTGTCAGAAACTGAGCTACTATTCTCCATTCCTTCTCTAGTCACAGTCTTCCTCATCTCAGTTGGCAACAACTCCATCCTTCCATTGGGAATTCTACCTTCAGCATAGATCCAACGTCTGACTGCTTGTTACCACTTTCACTGTTACACTGTGGTCCAACTATCATCACATCTCACCAGGATTTTGTAATAGCCCCTTAACAGTCCCTCTGCCTCTACCCTTGTGTCCTACAATCTGTTTTCAACAGAGCAGCCAGGGTGATTCTGTCAAAACCCAAGTAGATCACGAACCTTCCAATGGCTCCTATTTTACTCAGAGTAGATGTCAGAGTCCTTACAATGCCCCACAAGATCCCTTTTACATCTCTGACCACTGTCTCACTGGCCCCCTCCGGTTCAGCCGTAGTGGACTCCATGCTGTTCCTTCAATGCTCCAGCCACCCTCTGGTCTCAGATGGTCTGCACATGCTGTTTCCTTCACCCGGAATGACTTTCCCCCAAATATCTACATGGCTTACTCATTCCTCAAAAAACAGTCATATCCTCAAATGTGTTCTACTGTGACCACCTTGTTTATAATTGCCAGAAGTCCCCACCTCCCAGCCCCTGTGCTGGCACTCATCTTCATAGCCTGCTCTGGTTTTTCCCCATCACCCTTAACTACCTTCTGATATGCAACATACTGACTAATTTTTCTCTTTGTCTCCTTCCTCTATGGATAAACTCCATGAGGGCAGGAAAGAGTGCCTGTTTTGTTTTCTGATTTATACCCAGAACACTCACATGTTAGATGCTCAATATTTATTAAGTAAATAAATGAGATTAATTGGGTGGATGAGAAAAAGATGCGGAACTGCTTTCTAGGCATAGAAAAGATAAAAAGGAGGGGCGCCTGGGTGGCTCAGTCGGTTAAGCGTCCGACTTCAGCTCAGGTCACGATCTCGCGGTCCGTGAGTTCGAGCCCCGCGTCGGGCTCTGGGCTGATGGCTCAGAGCCTGGAGCCTGCTTCCGATTCTGTGTCTCCCTCTCTCTCTGCCCCTCCCCTGTTCATGCTCTGTCTCTCTCTGTCTCAAAAATAAATAAAACGTTAAAAATAATTAAAAAAAAAAAAAGAAAGAAAAGATAAAAAGGAATCACAAAAAAGTGGATTCTACTTTTTACTGCATACGCATTTGAAACTTAACCACAGGTAAAACACAAAGATAGGCTACTATATCATATACTTAAGAAAACCCCCAGATCTCTCTCAAAGTAAGAACTTTTTAAATTTTAGAGTAAATGAGGGCTCATAATAAAAATTCAAGTTTTACATCATTTTTTCCAGTTCTGGAAAAAAAGAGCTGAAGTTATCACGCACTTTTGCTGAAGCCTGCCTACCTTGCTTTATGTTTTTTTCCATAGTAGTGATATAAGTGAGGATGTCGTTATGGGACTTATACCCATTCTTTTCTATCCATGCTTGTGTTTCAAAATTCCTGTTAGCCCCTTGCTCCACATTTTTATTTCTAAGCACTATTTTAAGCAAGGGAAAACTAAAAAATTAGGAAAGACAGTTTGAGCCATTGCTAAAACTTAAAATAAGTTTTTTTTTAATGCACATGGAATTATCTTAATGATATTAAATGGCTTTGCTATAAATAATCTGCTAAGGAACTTACATAAAAAGCTTTTAGGTAATTAAGGCTAATTTTTGACATTGTTTTTCAGTCAGAAGGTTTGGATTGAGGCTGAGAACAGAGACTGCTGTCTAAAGCTAACATTCTTGTGGTCTGCCCAGTATGGGAGCTACCCCTACCCAGGGGAGACATCCCAACCCACCCCTCACCGTGCAGGCGATGACACCAAAACTAAGTTAAGCAAGTTCCAAGCTGAGTAGTTAAAACTATGATCTGGGGGACACTTGGGTGGTTCCATGGGTTGAGTGTCTGAGTCTTGATTTCAGCTCAGATCATGATACCAGGGTGGTGGGATAAAGGCCCACATCGTGTCTGCACTAAGCATGGAGCCTGCTTAAGATTCTCTCTGTCTCTCTGTCTCTGTCTCTGTCTGCTCCTCTCCCCTGCTCGTGAGCGTTCTCTCTCTAAAATTAAAAAATAAACAAACAAACATGATTTTGGTTTGATTGCCATAAAAGCTCCAGAGAGCAATTCTTTATTTCAACTATTTATTAACTGTTAGTGTTAATATTAAAAACATAGGGAGTTAGGAGGAATAAGGGGCTAAAATGTTTTTCTAAAGAAACTAACATTTAAAATTTCTAAACAATTTTATTTCTTCTATAGCCTTTTACTGAGAAATATAATGCAAATGTAGAAGGTACATAAAACAGATATACAACTCACAGACTGTTGTAATATAAACACCCATGAAACCACATAGACCTCTGCCAGCGCCCAGAAAACCCCCGAGTGTCCCTTCTCAGTTCCAAGTGCCCCTCTTCTTCCCTTCCCAGAGGGAGCCGCTAGCCTGGCTTGAAGAGTTTGCTCTAGAGTTCCACCGCCTAAGTATGCACCCCTAAAAAAATTACACTTGTCTTGTCACTGATCTTCCCCATTCAGACCTTCCCCATTCAGTATGATGTGAGCCGGGGAATTTTCACGGGCACCCTTTATCAGGCTGGGGAAGTGTCCTTCTATCAATCCCAAAGCATCACGGAATCAATGGATGCAAATCAATTGGTCCACAGTGTCAAAGCTGCCTTCTCCTCAGGACCCCAAATGGTTCCGAGTCCCCAAAATGCTGCAGTGCCTGCTCTGTATCTTGGCACATCCAGGGTCCAGGAAGTGAAACAACATACTTAGAGCCTCATTTGTTCTGTTTAGTTCAACCTGAGGATGTTAGCCTATGTAGAATTTTCTATTTGATGTTCTCTCCTTTTTGGGGAGGAGTTGTTCCAGGAGGGTTGTAAATTAGGTTGTAAATATGGTTTAAATTGGGCACGATGATTTCCACCTTATTCCCCAAGCTTCCTTTCTTTTCTTCTGTTTGACATACACAGGCTATTTATACATGTACCCTGCTCCCATCCGACACCCGTGACTGGGGTTTATGAATGGTGTTTCTGTAACATGCTGGGTGCTATGTTTAAAACGCAGAGACAGCTCGAAATAAAAATATGGTGAATTAGATTGACTGATTTTGAATATTGAGCCAGCTTTGCATTCTTGAGAGAAATCCCAACTCATGGTGTGTTATTCTTTTTAAATAATGTTGGATTTAACTTGTTCACATTTTTTTTTTTTTAGGATTTTGTATCTATGTTTATAAGGAACACTGGTCTGTTGTTTTCTTTTGTTGTACTATCATTGTCTGATTTGGGTACCCACGTGATACAGGCCTCAAAAAATAAGTTAAGAAATGTTTTCTCCTTTTTTACTTGCTAGAAAAGATATGGACAACGGTGTCATTTCTTCTTTAAATGTTTAGTAAAATTCTCCAGTGAAAGCATCTAGGCTGGGAGACTTCCCCCCGCCCCCAGAGGTTTTGAAACTGTAAATTTAATTTCTTTAATAACTATAAGATAACATATATTTCATCTTGACTGACTTTTGATAGTTTGTATTCTTCAAGGAATTAGTCTATTTTATTTCAATTGTTGAATATTTATAATACAGTTTTCCCAGTATTCTCTTATGGACGCTTTTATGAAAAGAAAGATCACCCTCTAACCCAATTCAACTAAGACACATTGACTATCTGCTATGTTGCTGGCGTTAAAAAGCCACAGGCACTTTGGGGCACCGGGGTGGGCTCAGTCAGTTCAGCATCAAACTCTTGGTTTCAGCCCAGGTCATGATCTCACAGTTCGTGGGATTGAGGCCCACATCAGGCTGTGTGCTGGCAGTGTGGAACCTGCTTGGGATTCTTTCTTTCCCCCTCTCTCTGTCCCTCCCCACACCCCCTCAAAATAAATAAGTAAATAAATAAATAAATAAATAAGCATTTTTTAAAAAAGCCACAAGCACTTTACTAATGGTAGTAGTAGCTTATGGTCACGGAAATGATATGTGCTGGCCTATAATGATCAGCTCAGAGTTCCACATTGGCAGAATATTCTAAGACTTGGAAAGAAAGTCAGAACCCTCCCTCACCCAGCTGCATTCTGTGTTAGTGAATCCTATGCCTAGGACAAGGACTCTCTAAATAGCTGGGTTAGAGAAAGCTCAGAAATGAGAACTGGGGGTGCTCAGGAAGGCATAGAATCACCCTTGAATTCTGGAGCCTAGAAGATGGTGTGGCAGTGTGGTGACCCTGAAGAACACAGAGGGGGCCACCGTGCAGCTCATCTGTCCTATTTGTCTTTCAAAAAAGGTTATTTTTCTCTTCTTTCCGCTAGAGGAAAAAGATGTGGATGGGGTTCAAAACATGCTACTCTCAAATATGGTACCTTGGCATATTGGATATTTTCAGCTAACGGAATTTGAGAGCAGCAGGTGCAGGAAAAGCTCTCTGACCCCTCCCCTTCTCCCCTGAAGCAGGGTGTAGGACCCACTTGTGAGAGGTCTCCTCCCTGTACCTGGAAGAAAGGAGCGCCCTCATCTCCAAAGATGGAGGAAATCCAAATGAACAGACTTTGCTCATTTCTCCCAGTTTACTGTCCTGAACTCACGCTCCTTTGTCCTATTACTTTTTTCCATAACTTTTTTCTCTTTACTAAATCTAGTATAAACGATGTCCAGGCTTAACCTTTTCCTTGTGTTTTCGTTTCCTTGTGAAGCCTCCTGTGTCATGTGAAACTTACAGCATTATTTGCATGCCTTTGTCCTGTTAATCTATCTTGGCCAATTTAATTTTCAGGCACAGCTATGGACATGAAGGGGAAAAGGTTTTCCTCCCTGCCTTCCTGAAATGATTACAAAGCAATGTGAATTGTATTTCTTTTTTTTTTTTAATTTTTTTTAACATTTATTTATTTTTGAGACAGAGAGAGAGCATGAACAGGGGAGGGTCAGAGAAAGAGGGAGACACAGAATCTGAAACAGGCTCCAGGCTCTGAGCTGTCAACACAGAGCCCGACGCGGGGCTGGAACCCACGGACTGTGAGATCATGACCTGAGCCGAAGTCGGATGCTTAACCGACTGAGCCACCCAGGCGCCCCTGAATTGTATTTCTTGAAAAATTCTTCAGTGCGAGGCTATTTGGATTGGTGAGTTTCTATCTTATGAGTTCTACTAGCTCCTGAGGGCAATGCCTATTTCCGCATTGTGCAATAATTGATGTCTAGATCAATGAACCACAGTCAGTGAGAAAATGCTAACAAGAAGGGATATTGTCCAAATGGCTATCTAAAATATTATATATCTGCATGTGTCATCATAAATGATAGCTATTATAACATAAAATATACTTTTAAAGTTTTTTTATGTTAAGGGTTTGGTTTTAGTAACTTGGAAATTTTACTTATGTGGTATGTTCTTCATTTACTCATGGTTCCATACAAATAAGATTTTGAGAAATATTATTTCTATTGGTAGTATAAAAAGAAATGTTTGCTTTAGAAATCTTAATGCCATCATTTAAATCTTACGATGTGTGCTTTTCTTTTTTTTTTTTTTTAATTTTTTTAACGTTTATTTATTTTTGGGACAGAGAGAGACAGAGCATGAACGGGGGAGGGGCAGAGAGAGAGGGAGACACAGAATCAGAAGCAGGCTCCAGGCTCTGAGCCATCAGCCCAGAGCCCGACCCGGGGCTCAAACTCATGGACCGCGAGATCGTGACCTGACCCGAAGTCAGAGGCTTAACCGACTGAGCCACCCAGGCGCCCCAACGTGTGCTTTTCTTAAATAATAGTTCACATTATCCTGAATCTTATTGTATTTGAAATTGAAAACCAAATGTATTCCGAAACGCTCTATATTGAATAAGCTCATTAAAAAAAAAAAAAAGTTCACCTAGACTAAGCATTATAACAGATACACATATGTTAGATAAATCCTAGGAAATGAGCAGTGATTCTTCAAGTTGACTATTTTTCCCTCACTCTTATGCTTTTTCCCTCTGATAAACCTTTGTCAGTAATTTCTTCCCAATAATAACACAAATGGCTAACATTTATTTATTCAATACCTGCCATATGCCCAACACCACAGTGTACTTAACATACGTTTCCTTATTTGATCCTTACCACAGACCTACCTCTTGTTAGGTAGGTCCTTAATGCTTACCTACAGACCTCTTGTTAACGCTGGAGAAAACAGAAACTTAGAAATGTTAAATAGCTTGCCTCAGGCCTCACAAATCCGTGGTGCACAAGGATTCAAACCCAGGTCTGTTGGAAGCCAAGACCCCTTAGTAAATTCGTAGGAGGCAGAAATAAATAGGAGATGTAAGGGAGATGCTGTCCAAGTTCTCCTGGGACAAATTCTTACTCCTACACTGATTCCTCCCATCCCCATCTTCCCTACTTGATTTACATAAGGGAGTATTTCTTCAAGCGAAGAACACTTTCTTCTGACCTATGAAAAAGAAAAAGAATGGAAAGACAACTCATGCTTTCCTTCAGTTTTAGTGAGTATTTTCCAATGACTTTTGCCGGGAGCCGATCCATCCAGCCTTCCTGATGGCACAGCCCGGGTGGTTGGCACAAGGGCAAAGCACAGCGACCCTCCAAATGGGAAGCTACTGGTATCCCTCCTGTTACTCATCATGGCCATCCCCATGATCTAACTGGCACTGATGATTCAAAATAAACCCATGGGGGCAAACTCGGGGATATATTCTGGGGATGAGGGAAAAACCATGAGACTCCGAATATGAATAATGAAACCTTATATCCAGACAGTGCCACCCCGCCTGCCCGTCCCCTACCTAAAGGAAGGATAGCCCCATATATTTCCCAGCCAATGAGGGGGACAAATGGGCTCGAAATCCCCACTCCTGCAACAAAGGAATGTATCTATGGATACAAGTTACTCCAACCCCTAGGCCCACTTGGCCCCCAGGAGGCATTCCAGATGGTAACTGGACCTGGTGGGTTAGGCTACAGAATGGTTCATTAGTTCCTAGGTATACATTGTCTCTCTGGGAGCACATAAGGCGTGGGTTCCCAGGGCCCTCTTGGCTCCCTCCGGGCACCCCAGACCAAAGAGAATACTTTTGTTCCTTATGCCGCAAACGGTTCAAAGGAACAATTAAGAAGTCATGTCCCTGTAACTGTTCCACTTGAGGTGTTGAGAGCTAGATGACCTTTCATGACAATAGCGAAGCAAACTCTTTATAAACTATAAATAAACGTAGATGCATAATGAAAGTAGTAAGAAATTAATCAACAAACAAAAAGGCAGGAGGGAACGTTACAAAGAAATAACCGTGATGTTCCTTAATGGGTGATTACACAAAGGAACATTTTTAGAGTTACGTAATGCGGAGAAACATAGATGACGCCCGCTACAAGGAAATTGCTAACAAATACAATGCCACGTTTGCCACAATAAAGCGGCCAGTCTAACACACTGCTGTTGTCTGTGTCTGTTTGCATTCTCGCCCACGCCGTTCATCCTTCGGGAACCCCTGGACCCGCTGGGGCTGGACCTCGGCAGACTTCTATCAGTAATTGCAACAAATGACATCACGATAGTCTGGTCTGATATGTGCTGAACACTCAGATATGTCCATCTGACATGACCACTCAGAGAACGATGTCTACCTTCCTACTCTGGAGTGATTCCTGTTCTGTGTGGGTGCTGGTGTCACACACAAAAATGGGGATCTTTGACATTGTCATTATACAGATGTACTGTGTTTTCCAGAGGCTGATATTAGATGTGGAAATAACGATCTTGAGCTTCATTGAGGCCCCCCACCCCCACTACGAGCACCGCACTGTGATTTTGCAGGTCAAATTTGCAAATGAAGGGGATCTTAACACCTTGTGGCTTGGCTATCACTGGGGGTGGTTATGCACCTCTTATCATGCTGATGAGAAGCTTGCTTATCTGCCTTTGCTCACCAAGTCCTCCTGCTGAAGGGGAGACTGGGAAAGACACTGGAAATTAACGGAGGGAACAGTTAAGGAAGAGGACCACAGGATCCAGGGCACTCAGCTTAGAACTGTCTCCACTCCCTTGCTTCTTGAGCAACTTAACCATCGACTTCTCTTAACAGCAAAAACAAGAGTGGTCTTTATCACAGTGCCTTACAGATGACAAAGCACTTTCACAAACATTATCTTATTTCATTTAATAAGCACAATGCCCCATGAGACAGGCTTTATTATTCTCAATTTCTATGCTGGAAAAACGGAGTCCTATTGAGTGGGAGCTATTTAATTCAAGCAAAGTTTTCCAACAGGGAATTCCGTGTAATTTCATCGGGCAGGGCTCCCATCACCTGCGTGAAAGAATGTGATACAAACAGATACTCGGTGCCTCCAGCATTCCTGTGTTCCTCCCCTATCTCCTGACTCGCTGCTTGTCTAACCTCATCAGCTCTTGCATTCCCTTCTCTTCTTCTGCTTCAGCCACCCGGCTTCTCGCTGTTTCTTGAACACACCAGCCACATGGTAGCCTCGGAACATTGGTGCTGGCTGGAATCCTCCTCCCCAGAGAGTGGGTGGCTCCTTCTCTCACTTGCCTCAGGTCTCTGCGCCAATGGTACCTTATGAGAGAGATGGTCCCTGGGAGCCCTATACGTAATAGCGGGCCTCATTACTCCTTATCTCCTTTAACCATCGTGCGCCCAGGGTGGGGCAGAGTGTGCCCTGGGCACAGACCGACAATAAAACTGCCCTGCGCTCACTTTCTACAGGCCCAGGGAAAATTATCCCAGATCCTGAGGGTGGCGAAATACCAGGCCATTTGACTTTTTTATCCTTTCCATTACTGCAAGGATGGGATCTCCTCTACAGACCGACAGGCTCAACGATAAATGTTCTAGTCCCTTCTCTTGAGAAAATTAGAGTGAGGTACCGTGCACAGACCCTGTAGAGTACTTGGATCTATCTTTCACATCAAGAAGACTCGGAGAGAATTTTATTTATTCCAATATATGGAAGGCATGTTATAACTGAAGTGCTCCCCTATGGTGGAATGCAGTGATCAAGGGCCTGGCTGAAACCCTATTGCTGGATTCAACTCCCAGTTCTATCACCAACCGGCTGTGTGGTCTGGGGCACAACACTCCACATCGCTCAGCCTCAGTTTCCTCATCTGTAAGATGAGGAGTGTGACAGTCCCCACATCACAGAGATGTCCTGAGGAATAAAAGGTAATTGGTACCTACTTAGTGCCCAGTAAATGGTTGATATCATTGCTTTACTATGTAATTTACATAATTTACATAATTACTTTACCATGTTTTTTTTTCTGTAGTTTACAAACTTTTTCAAAGCAAGGATGTGTCTTACTTATTTTCATACCCTTCTCCTCCATCAAAGAGGAAGGCGGGTGACATAGTAATATAGTAAATCTTTAGCACATGTTGATGTTGGATTGAATAATCTCCTTTATTTTATTGTCTAATAAATTCTTTTTTTTTTGTTTTGTTTTTAACTTTTCTTTTAATAATGAGCTTTATGCCCAACCTGGAGATCGATCGAATTCATTCCCCTGAGATCGAGTCACGTGCTCTACCAACTGAGCCAGCCAGGCACCCTGGTTGTCTAAAAAATTCTTGATTAGATTAGAAAGATGGCTGTTGAAAAACACATTTTGGGACAGAGATCATATTTATCTGTTTAGAGTAATAACATTTTACAAAAATCTACTATATGTATATGAAAAGAAAGCCATCAAAACGTTAACAGTAGTAGACAACTTTTATAATTAAGAAACTAGTTAATCTTTTTAAAAAGTCTACTTGGAGAGCAGTGATTACAGTAGAAGAAAAGGCAATGAGATGCATTTTAGTATCATTTCCCAATAATTTTTGTTGTTCACTTTGTCTTCCAAAAAACACAGTGACCTCATAAAATTGAGTTTGAAAGTTCTCAATACATTAATACATTCTGATAAATCTATAGGAAGGAATGGAGGCACAATCTTTGATCTAGAAAGTATATATCCAATGATCATCTGAGCCAGAAACACCATTTTTCATAAAGTAAACGAATGCAGCTGTTTCTATCATGCTGACTATAAGAAGATTATCATACTCAGAATGGAAATTCCAGGAACCTGAATTCTAATTAACATGGAAATGAAATCCACAAAATAAATATGTATTCAAAGTTTATGCAGTCCCAGGGTACAATGAAGACAGATGCAGATTGATCTAATCTGGTTGCATTAGGAACATGAGTGTATGTTGGGGAACATCGCGTGGAAAGTTGACATTCAATCCAATTAGGAAGGGCAAAACAAAAATGATGAAAGCAATTTCCTTTGTCCAATTAAATTAGGCATCCAAAAAACAAGCTGCTCTTTGACCTTCCTGGGAAGGGTCAGGATGGCTTCTCATGGTCATTAAGTAAATAGCCAGCCTACTCTTGCAGTTGCTTACTAAATAGGACTTAGGAAAATATATTTAGACTAAGAATCTGCAAAAATTTTCTCTAATGTATTCTTATTGTTTCTATTGATCAATTTTTAATTTGGAGAAACAGGACCGGAAAGAGCATCAGACCAAACTGAATATGGGGCCTATGAAACAAAATTAAGAGGTCACTTTCTGCTTCTTGCCAATTTGTGTTGCAACTTCTAAAGAAAGGAGGTTTTTAAAAAATAGTTCGTTCAGGTGCTTCTCCGGGGTCCCGCTCAAAATAGCTGAGGAACATTGTTGGAATTTGTAAAGATACGTGATTTCTTAATTCAGTTGGTGACTTAGTGAACTGAAGTTTAAGGACCCTCTTCATTCTGCCCTTCGTTATAATTCCCAACTATTACGTACAGCAATGGACATGCTGCTGTTCCATCCAGCAGCCCATACTGCAAGTATGGAAGTTAAATCAAATCTTTTTTTCTCACCTATTAAATTCCAAGTTTCCCTGATAAAAGTTGATCATAAACACAGAATTAATGGGATAGGTTTTCAGGCTAATTTCCTCTGACTTATATAGCATTTTTGCTCCCATCTTTTCATTCAGATTCAACAAACATTTGTTAAGCATTTATGTGCTGAGCCCCATGCTGAAGATTTCATAATACTTGCCATTACTTGGCCTTACATATAGTTAAAAGAGGTCTGGAGACATACCCTGAATTAGGTGTTTTGACTCAAAATTACGAATCCTTCAACATGTCAGGAGATTATTATTCTGGTGTGTAACTTAAGTAATACATAAAATATTTGGGACAAGAAGTGCCTGGGTGGCTCAGTCAGTTGAACATCCAACTCTTGGTTTCAGCTCAGGTCATGATTGCAGGGTCATAGGATCGAGCCCTGCATCGGGCTCTGTGCTGAGCATGGAGAGATGATAGTCTCTTTAATAAATGGTGTTAGGAAAACTAGATATTCACATGTAACAAAATGAAACCAGACCCCTATGTCACACTGCTCACAAAAATTAAGTCGAAATGAATTAAAGACTTAAACATAAGACCAGACACCTTGAAACTCCTAAAAGAAAACAGAAACAAAACTCTTTGACATGGGCTTTGGTAGTGAGTTTTTGGAAACCACACCTAAAGCACAAGCGACAAAATCAAAAATAAATTGAGACCGCATCAAAAGCTTCTGCACAGCAAAAGAAACCATCAACAAAGTGAAAAGATAACCTACAGAATGGGGGAAATATTTGCAAACTACATAAGGGGCTAATGTCCAAAATACACAAAAAACTCCTACAACTCAATAGTTAAAAATACAAATAATCCAACTTAAAAAAATGGTCAAAGGACCTGAAGAGGCATTTTTCCATAGAAAAACTACAAAAAGCCAACAGGTACATAAAAAGATGCTCAATATCACTGGTCATTAGGGAAATGCAAATTAAAACCACACTGAGTCATTACCTCATGCCTGATGGAATGACCATCATCAAAAAAACAAGAGATAGCAAGTGCTGGTGAGGGTGTGGAGAAAAGGGAACCCTTGTGCACTGTTGGTGGAATTGGAAATTGGTGCAACTACTATGGAAACCAGTATGGAGTTTCCTCAAAAAATTAAAAATAGACCTACTGTATGATCCAGCAATTCCACTTCTGGGAATATATCCAAAGGAAATGAAAACACTAATTTGAAACTATATCTGCATCGACATGTTCCTAGCAGCATTATTTGCAATAGCCAAGACTTGGAAATAACCTAAGTGTCCACTGATGGATGAATGGATGAAGAAGAGGTGGCCCACACGCATACGTGTGTGTGTGTGTGTGCGTGTGTGTGTGTGTAAAATGGAAGGTTAGTAAGCCATAAAAAAAGGAAGTCTTATCATCTACAACATACGGATGGACTTTGAAGAAATTATGCTAAGTGAAATAAGTCAGAGATAGACAAATCCTGTATGATCTCACTTATACGTAGACTTTAATGAAAAATTTTTAAAAATCAAACTCGTAAGAAAAGAGATATGGAAAAAGCCTTGTAGCTGCTTGAGGCAAGAGGGAAGGGAGAGGGAATTGGTGGTCAGAAGGTACAAACCTCCAGTAGTAAGATAAATAAGCACTAGGGATGTAATGTACATGATGACTTTACCTACGCTGCTGGATGCTATCTAGGAAAATCGTTAAGATGGTAAATCCTAAGAACACTCGTCGTAAGAATTTTTTTCTTTTTATTGTATCTATATGAGAAGATGGATATTAACTAAAACTGTTGTGGTGCTCATTTCATGACATATGTAAATTAAACCATCATGTGCTACACCTTGAACTTATATAATGGTATATGCCAATTATTTCTCAATAAAACTGGGGGGGGGGGGGAAGAGGCCTTGCAACTTCCGATGTTTTGTTCTTGGAAAACTGCAGTCACCAGTTGACCATTCTGGGATAGCCTGCTGGAAGATGAGAAACCGTGCAAAGTAGAGATAAGCCATTTCAACTGAGGCTCTTCAACCAGCTAATCCCCACCCAGAACTATCTACATGCACTCAGTCCAAATGGCCAAACAGCAGAGTTGTGAGCTAAAAACTGGTTGTTATTTTAAGCCATCAAGGGGCAATTTGTTATGTAGTAAACACTAACTGGTAGAAGTGACCATGGGAACAGTTTCTGGTGTCCTCAGACTAGCAGGGCACAGGAACACCTAAATCTATGGAACAATGAAATGCTAATGGGAAGAAGGAGAAATCCTTGCCTAACAGCACCCTGGAGTAGGTACTATTGTACCACCATCACGAAAGAGATTCAAGGGAAATGAGGGAGCGCAGAGACAGAACAAAGGAAGGAGGGGCGTTGATCTTATACAAATATATAAATTCAAGCCTGCATCCTTAAGCCTTAATAGTACTTGCTTCTAGGGCACGGTGCCTACCCACCCACGCGTCGGCTGTCAGCATAAGCAGACTCTTGCTGCCTCAGCTTGCCTGCCTGATGGTAATGCTGTGTGGACGGGTCCGTGGTGTGGGAAGAGGCCGAGAGAATTCTCATGATGGTGTGATGGTGTTTGCAGACTGTATCTGCTTCCAGCAGCAGAAGAAGAGGTGTTGTCAACATCTCCGCGTGCCAAGAGCAGGTTGGGGTCGGTCTCCGCAGATATGCTGGTGTCTGAGGTCAGCTGGCCTGGGCTAAGAAAATCCACACTTGCCACTGCCCAGGACAGAGGATGACTGTAGAGATGGCTCCTTAACCAAGAGGAGGCGGATCCAGGCCAGTGCACACTTGTGTCAGATCTGGAAATGGGTCAAAGGGAGAAGAGGTCACGTTGAATATTTGATAGAAACTTGTAGCAATATTTTCAACGGGGGCGGGGAATAAGAAGGACTGTCAGAGAAGCAATCAGAGGTAAAACTTAGAAGGCAGGTCTTTAGGAGCACAGTATCAGCTCAAGTGGAAGAAAAGCTCTCTGTGAGTAGCGAGATTTATAAGCTACAAACAATGCCACTCTTATAACCAATGCTGTGTACGTACATTGATTTTCTCCTTCTCTATCTGGAAGTTCTGGGGAATCTTCTCTCCGTCCCTGGGGATTCGAACTTTCACAGTGTCATAGCTTTACGGTGGACATATTTTTTATTCACTGAGCTAAACAATCAGTCCGACCTTTCAGGCTGGAGACATGCCCTTTATTTGGGGGAAATTTTCTTCTGTTTCTTTAATAAGCTTTCCCCATTATTTTCTCTGTTCTCTCTCTCTCTCTCCCTCTGGAACTCTCCTTTCTTCTTCCTCCTCTCTCCACTTTCAACTTCTATCAGCCATAGCATCAATTTGCAGTTTTCGATGATTAGATTAAAACACATTCTGTTCTTCGAACATATTTTGCCTATCGGTTGATTCTGAAAACAGAACACAACACTCGTGATAGATGAATATACGAACTTTTTTCACGGAAGTGTTCACTGAACATTTTTTTCATCACTTCGCTAAAGTAATATGATTTGATTCATATTAGAAAGGAAATAGAATATGCAGAGGCTCTGCTTTTCCTACATCCCATGGCTGCTCAGAATATTACCACATTTCGGTTTGGTTCGCATTTGAACCGACACTTTCTTAGAAACTTTGTGTTTTTTAAAAAAACATATTTATTTATTTTGAGAGAGACAGAGAGAGAGAGACAGCAGGGGAGGGACAGAGGGAGAGGGAGAGAAAGAATCTCAAGCAGGCTCCGTGTTGTCAACACAGAGCCCAGCACAGGACCCGAACTCACAAACTGTGAGATCGCGACTTCAGGAAATGAAGAGTTGGACACGACCAACTGAGGCACTCAGGTGCCCCTCTTAGAGTTTCTACAGTTGAGGTTGCTGGAGCATGGAGAGAGACGGAATGTTTATTAGAACATGGGAATTGAAATATTAGTAACTTTTTAAAACCCTGAGAATTAATAGCCTCAAAGATTTTTCAAGAATTTTCCCTATTTGCCCATCTTGCTTCTCCTTGCAGTTAGATGACTATCTGGGTAGAAATTTGACCTGATATCCTCAACCTAATACCCAAATCTGTATGTAACTCTGGGAAACGTACACTGTCAAGTTCAGATCTCCTTTCAAATTCATGAAGAGTGTTGTGAGGCAGAATGTCTTTCAGAATCAATCTCTTCTTTGATATGAAGCATGCAAAGTATTGAAAACATAAAAGGGACAGTGTTGGGGCACGCTTCACGAATGTATTTTTCCGTGAGCCTCTCTCTTGTACATATATTGCAGACATTACCCTAAGACATTGCCAGTAATGTCGTGACGTCAACTCAGTTGGTATTCGTCTTTAGAGAAGTCTAACTAGAAGGCTTTCGTTAACACTTTAACTGTCGTTGTGATTAAGGAGGAGTGGGGAGACCAGCCTACTCTATACCATACACTGCCCTGGTGTTTTACAGATGAATATTAATTGACATAACACATATGAGTACATATTATTACTTATATTATCATATTACATTAAGATATTATTTTCTATTGGGGCGCCTGGGTGGCTCAGTCAGTTAAGCATCTGACTTCGGCTCAGGTCATGATCTCACAGTTTGTGAGTTCGAGCCCTGCGTGGGGCTCTGTGCTGACAGCTCAGAGCCTGGAGCCTGCTTCGGATTCTGCGTCTCCCTCTCTCCCCGCCCCTCCCCCACTCATGCTGTTTCTCTCTGTCTCTCAAAAATAAACATTGAAAACAAAAAAGATATTATTTTATATTTAATATACTAATATATAATATATTCACTTTTAAGGCCGGAAGAGTTAATCCACCTTGCCTTGGGGGTGAGATTGCCTCTCCTCTGCTTCTTTCTGTTAGTGATCATGGCATCTGACCCTCTTCCTGGCATGAGCCACATTCTGGAACCTTGTTCGCCATCATGTCACCCCACTCCCACTGCGACTAGTATTGATTCTTCCTCCCATCTTCTCAGCTCAGATTCGTACACCCTGAAATCTGCCACAATTCACCTCTCTCAAAAATTCGTGCTTTTCTCAGATCTGGTAGTATTGAATGTCAGCTTTCCTCTTGAATAAATGAATGTTTTTCTAAGGACCCCATATTCGCTTGACTTGAATACGAGAATATCAGAGCCTGGAGGGACCTCAAACTCAGCTAAACCGGGGGTTCCAGGCTGTGGAACCCCAGAGATTTGGACTCCCAGAGGTTCTGGAATTATTACAAGTATTGGAACCAGGGTTTACAGGTTTTTTGTTTGTTTGTTTTAATTTCTTTCACTGGGCAACAAAATCAACACCATATCACGTGTTATCCATAACTTTTTGAAATTAAGAAAAGTTTTCATACTCCAAAAATTTGAGAATCACTGACTAACACAAGCCCCATCATTTTATAAATGAAGAAAGAAAGAAAGAAAGAAAGAAAGAAAGAAAGAAAAAGAGGCCCAGAAAATGACTTGATTTGTATTTAGTATTTTAATAATACTAAATATAAATTATATTTACAAATATAAATTTGTATTTAGTAATCTAATAAATTAGTATTATGTCGGGACCTGGGCATAATCTTTGGGCTCTCAATTATCAACCCATTGCTCTTTCCAGTAGTCCAATCCCCCGAATGCCATAATCCTCTCAATTACATAGCAGCTCCCACAGACTCTACTGCAAGAGAGAATAAAGGGTCCTCGTCTGGCTCAGACTGAATTGTAAGAAACTTCACTCTGTACAGCAAGTATTAAGCCTTATTGAAAGGTATTACCAAAATATAACAAACAAGTATCCTTAGTGGGGTGCCTGGGTGGCTCTGTCGGTTAAGCACCTGACTCTTGATTTCAGCTCAGGTCATGATCTCCTGTTTCGTGAGATCGAGCCCCAAGTTGGGCTCACACTGAGAGTGTTGGGCCTGCTTGGGATTTTCTCTATCCCTCTCTCTCTGCCCCTCCCTCATTGCATGCATGATCTATCTCTCTCTCACAAAATAAATAAACAAACCTAAAAAAAAAAAAAATGTAAGTGTCCTTAGAGAACACACTACTATTTTAAACAATTTCCCGGGGGCACCTGGGTGGTTCAGTCCAACTGACTTCAGCTCAGGTCATGATCTCAGAGTTCGTGAGTTCGAGCCCCACATTGGGTTCACTGCTGTTAGCACAGAGCCTGCTTCAGATCCTCTGTCCCCCCTCCCTCTCTGCCCTTCCCACACTTGCGTGCTCTCAAAAAAAATTTTTTTAATCAATTGCCCCATCTTTTTTCATATAATCTAATCTTGTGCACTGCTTCTGAGTCAATGAGAAAGCCCTAGATCCTAGGCAGTCACTGATTAAATCACATCGATAGGCTTTCTAGAAGTTTACAGCAGGGCTCTAAAAGACAGTGTCGAGACTGAATTTCTTCCTCGGGGATTTGGAATCAGAACTCTGAGAGACAGAGTCAGGCTACAGGAGGATGTTGGGCAGGAAGGAGATGATGCAGTGTTGGGGCTGGTGGACATTTTGAGGTACAGGTTCACAGTGAAAGAGAATGAAATGACAGGGAGAAGGAGAGAGAGCAAGAGTGAGACACAGGGAGAGCAGATAGACACATGAGAGACCACAGGAGAGAGAGAGATCTGGAGACAGCTCCTTGGATTTCCAGCTCCCACTTCCTGTCAGAGGAGGCCCGACTTCCCTAGGATTCCAGAAGCTGTCTAGAACTTAAAATAAGTTCTTTATGCTCAGGCCAAGTGGAGTGGAATTTGCTCTCTGAATCAGCAGCCAGCTCTGGGAGAATAAAATCAAATCTCATGAATAAATACCTCAGAGTCTCACAGCCTGAGATATGATGGTTACTCAAGACTGCTTCACTGCTGAGGCTGCTTCATCAGAAAAATGAAGGATGAGAGCACTCAGACTTCAACCAACACTGTCCCTACACACTTCAGTGTGGATGCCTGGCACTGGTCGGGCAACTGAAATCATCTATTGCAAGACTCTCGGGACACAGCAGACCTCCACAATATACGATTCCACAGGGACCTCATGTTAATCCCAAATATGTCTGAATTCCATTCCTGCCTAGAAGGCATTTCTTTCTAAGTACTTGAGAATAGGAAAGAAGATTCTATATAATCATTCTGGCACCTTTAATTTCAGTAAAAAATTTTCTTAATTGATTTTGAGATTTGTGTTCTATAAGGCATTGGATGTGAAACATTAGTTCTAAGGCAATTTGGAAAAAGAAGAAAGTGTCCTGTGGTGTTGAAATATATTTACCTTTTTTTTAATTTTCAAGGACAAGAAATAAAAATAATAATGTGTTTCCAGTGCGATGACAGGAAGAGGCTACCAGCAAAATCCCATGATGGAAATAAAGAAGAAAAGGACGGCAAAGCAAGATTATAGTTTGAGAAAGATGTGGAGGACAGATATAAAACCGGCAAGGAAAACAGGAGATTGTTCATGATCGCCAAGATTCTTCAAAGATGCAGGAGTTCTTACTAATTCCTCTAGTAGAGGTAACAGACAGAACCCACAGGGATGAACAGCATGACGCTATGACTGGAAATCTCAGGGGTACAACCCTGTTAAATTCTACCTTTGGCTGAAACAATCAGAAAAAGAAATGTGAGGGAATGAAAGAGGCAAATTGTGTCAAATGAGTTGTTGATAAGAAAATGAAAGCAAATCCATGAGAAAGCTGGAAATACCTTTGAACCGATGCCCCTGTCACATACATTTTAAATTATTAAGAGATTAGTTAAATGGATTTAGAGAAATCCTGACGGTTACGTTCAGGGAACACTTGGAACACTGTATTTCAGAAAACTGTCAAAGTACGTACATTTCTTCAAGATATTAGAGGGAAAAATAAGGACAGAGGAGCCCATGTGGGCCTAACTTTCTTCTTTTCACTCTCCTTCCTAAGGAAGGCCTCCCCAGAGGGCATTATGCTAAGTGAAATAAGCCACAGACGCATTTTTGTGACGACTGCTTTAAAATTTTTGTCAGATAATCCCAGCACCTCTGTCATCTTGGTGTTGGCATCTATTGCTTGTCTTTTTTCATTTAGTCTGAGCTCTTCCCTGCCCTTGGTATAATGAGCAATTTCTTTTTCTTGGACATTTGGACTATTTTGTGATGAGACTCTGACTCTTGTTTAAATCTTCATATTGTCTGGCTTCCTCTGACACTACTTTGGCAGGGGAAGATGAGGGGACAACTTCAGACGAGATCGGGCGCGCTCAGGGTGCTATGGCCGGAGACTAGGGGACAACATTACTGCCAGCTGAGGGTGAAGTTCAGGTTTTCCACTTGGCCTTTGTTGATGCCCCAGCTCGCGGGGCATGGGAGGATCGCAGTGGAGTGGGCCTCCACTGATTTCGCTCCAGCCGGGCAGAAGAGGGGGTGCCTCATTACCGCTCCTCTCATGGTCTCCACTGACATCATGGCGGGCATGTCCGGAGGGGCCTCACTACCGCTGGGCAGTGCTGAAAGTCCTGATTCTGCATGAGGCCTTCTCTGACACCATCCCAGTCGGGATGGGGAGAGGCGCCTCAGCACTTCTGGATGGAGACGGAAGTCCAGGGTGCCCAACTGGTCTCCATTGACACGACTACACAGAGGGGGCCTCGTTACCTTCGGGGGATGAAAGCCCCGGCAGAGAGGTTTGGGCTCCTTGTTAAAGCCTCACAAGGGTAGAAGTCCAGGCTTCCCTCTGGGCCTCACTGGCATGGGTGAGAGCGGGCTCCCAGATTCCTGTGCAGGGTTTGGCTGCAGGAGAGCAGCTATTGTCGATAAAGATCTCCGTCTTGTTAGGCTGCTCCCTTGGCTCCCAAGAGCAGGCTTCCGTTGGGGCTTTCGGGGGGCTACACTCATTGGCCTTTCCAGGCTGCCAGCTTCTTCAGCCCCAGCTCTGGGATAGATGAGGCAAAACAGAAAACTCAGGTAACTCAAAGCATCCTGCTCCTCTGATTCCAAGGTCCCTAGTTGATCTGCCTTCTCATCTCCACCTTTCAAAGTCTTCTTGTGTTTGTTTTATATACACTGCACAGGCTTTCAGTTGTACTCAGCGGGAAGAATAGGGAAGGCTTCATCTACTCTCCCTTCCTAAATGTGGAAGTTTTTACAAATCATTTTCCGACAGTTAGTAACGCCCCCGCCTCATAGATACCTCAAAGGGCTATCGTGAGGATTAAATGAATTAATTGGGCCTTTCGTACAGTATCGGACAAGTAGTGAGCCTTGTATTAAGTGTTCTCTCGTATTGTTATTAGATAAACAGTATAATGTGCTTGTTAAGGGAATAGATTTTGGAACCAGACTCCCCAGGGTTTAACTCCCAGTGCTTACCCTGAATGAATGCGGTAATCTTTGGGAAATTACTTAATCTCTCTGTGCCTAAGCTTCCCCACTGCACATGTAATCATAATAGTTTCTTCTTCACAAGGTTATTGTGAGAATTAAAATACTTAGTATATCTAAAGCCCTTAGACGATTGCCTGGCACCAAGTAAGCTCTATTTAAGTATTAGAAACTATTCTCTTAAGCTCAAGAACGTCATTTGCTCCTCACCATGCCCTGTAAAGTAAGTAGTAAAGCATCACCATGTCCATGCAAAAAGAAACAGAAGTTCAGAGGCATCCAGTAACCTGTCCAAGGCCACAGAGCCAGCAAGTGACAGACCTAGTCTCGGCCATCGGTCTTCTGATGTCACGTCTCGGGCTCATGCCATCATATGAGCACTCCGTGAGGCTTGGTTAGGAGTGCAAGGTGAAAAACCAGCGTTCATGCTTAGAGAACATGGCAGGCAGAAAAGCACTGAAATCACACCCTGCCAGTAGGGGGTGGGAGGATAGGAACAAGGTGGAGAGAGAGACAGGGAAGAGAGTGGTTGTTGGGCTAGGTCTATGCCAAGAAATGGGTATTGAAGAAACCACCAAGAGGATGTCTTTTTTTTTTTTTTTAAGGTTTTTTTTTTAAATTTTTGAGAGCACAACCATACACAAATGGGGGGGGGGGCAGAGAGAGAGAGGGAGAGAGAGAATCCTAAGCAAGCCCACACTGTCAGCACGGAGCCGGACGTGAGGCTCTAACTCACGAAACCGTGAGATCATGACCTGAGCCAAACTCTTAACTGACTGGGCCACCCAGATGCCCCCGACCAAGATATTTCTGATGAGAGACTTATACCCCAAAAGGAGTTCTATCAATATCTCCTGTTCACAGTGTTTTCCTAATAGCTCACCACCCCCACTCCAGGCCAGTCAAATGCTCTTCAGGGCCAGGGGCCATGCCTTCCTCGGTTCAGAATGTCTTCGAGTCTGAATCCTGAAGTGGGGCTCCCTCCTCAAGGGGTTCCCACTGCTGCCACTGCCCAACCTGTCGCCTGTATCTTTCTGATGTCTTCTACACCCAGCCTAGGCCTAGGGCCTGTGTTAAGTGTCACCAGCCTTCCTGGAGATACCAGCCCAGCCTGAGTTTGGCCCTACCTGAACCCCAAGCATTAACTATTTCTGCCGTGTTTTGAGATTTAATACGTGCCAACTAATGTCTGGTCTTCTAGTTCCCTTGATCCGCTTCATGTGTTTAATTGTGTGTAGCCAGAAAGACCATGGCTCTTGAGGGCAGTGGTTGCATCCTACAGGTTTTGATAAGGTGTGGCCTCACAGCATTTGTCATAGAACACTGTACAATGCAGTGAGTCAATTAATACCTATTCACTCTGAAAGAAAAGGTCACAACTAAGCAGAGCTGCCCCATGTGCAGAATATGGCACCCAGGGAAAATTTTTTTGCAAGGCCCTGTCTAACTAAGGACTTTGATTAAATAGTTTTACAAAATGTGTAGGCCCCTGGAAAGTATAGGAATTTATCAATAAAGATGCAGAATAATGGGAAGGAGTGGAAGAGATACTTTGGGGGTGTATTTGCTATTCAGTCTGGCCAATGTCCAGGGACCATCTTTTCCTGAAAAGGTCCAGGAATCATCACTCACGTTTTTTATTGTTGTATGTGCCACTTCTGGATAATTTTTTATTTTCCACTACAGCAAAGGGTTGCAATGTTGTTATTACTCACAATGTTACGATCCTTTGGAACTTGTTTATATTGAAACCATACGAATCTCATCTCTGCACTTATTCAATGCCTTGTTATATCACTTACGCATGGTCCTGGAACACGCATCCTGTGACCTGTGATTACTGGTTTCCAATGATTGTCACAAAGTCATCATTGTGCTTCACTGATAATGGCCACAAATGCAAGTCTCACGTAGGGAGAATAGGGAATTCCAGAACATGTGAACAGTATTCCATTTGGGGGTCATATAAAATTCACAGTTTGGAATTTGATAGCATAAAGAGGGAACAGCATGTCTTCCAGATCACTCTGTCTTCTCTTGAACTCTAGGCTGAAATCACCACAATCTCGGAAAGTGACCCCTGTCCCTACTGATCACACGCCTGACTTTCACACATCCCCACCAGCCAGGATAGGCAAGGGGTCTGTGGGCCGAGTGAGTAAAGCTGTCACATTCTGTAAGAAGTGTTGGTCCCTTGCTCCAGGAGAGCAAGGGCCACCGTAGGCATAGGAGGCAAAGCAGGACACTGATCAGAAGGGCCCATCAGCCTTATTCATTCTCAAGCCATGGTCTGGAAAGCCTTTGGAGGAGCTAGGCTAGGCCACCTCCAAGGACAGTCTGACTCGAGGGCCAAGGAACCCAGGGAGAAGTGGAAGACGTGAGCCTTGCATCCCAGAGTACACAGGGTGAAGGATGGCCACAGCCTTCCTACTGCCCTTGGATATTGCCGAACGGAAGAGGTCACAGTTGGAAAAGAACAGGCAAAGGCTAATCCACTGCATGAAGTCAAACTGTTATTACTAAATTCAATTAGAAAATAACTTTGATTTCAAAATGATTTTTACATTTTCAAAGTTATCTCTTCTCTTTACCTACAGTTGAGCTCCAACATCTAACCTGCTATGACATCGTAATGAGATTGATAACCAAGGTTCCAAGGAATGATATAATGAATTTTTCATATTATCATAGAGATTCTCCATCATAACTAAGAAAAATATGTAAAATGAGTGTCATTTTTTTTATAAGAAACATAACCCTTAAAAAATCTCTAAGGAAAAGACCTATAATTGAATTAATTTATTATTGTCACTAAACCTTATTGAATATGTTATTATTGGCTGTCTAAAAGATGATACTTCCGTTTATTGGTTAAACATAGACACAAAACCAAGAAACTTCATGAAAAATTGCTTAATCTTTTTTAAAAGTTTTTTAATTTTTTTAAATTTATTTTTGAGAGACAGAGAGACAGCATGAGTGGGAGAGGGCAGAGAGAGAGAGAGAGGGAGACCCAGAATATGAAGCAGGCTCCAGGCTCTGAGCTGTCAGCACAGAGCCCGACGTGGGGCTTGAACTCACGAGCCATGAGATCATGACCTGAGCCGAGGTCGGACGCTCAACCGACTGAGCCACCCAGGTGCCCCCAAAATTGCTTAATCTTGATTAACACTTTAGAAGAGTTAGCATATACTTTGGTCACAGAAAATTCTAATAACTTATTGAAGTAAAATCAGCCCGCCCCTAACCTGCACAACTCTAGTCTCAGAGATGGCAGAATATGGAAGCTGGAAAGATACTCATTATCTCCTAATTGAATATTGATCTAGCACTGCCATCAGTTGTTAGATTCTGAACACCTGGAAACTCATCCTGGCCTCTTTCCATCACTTGCGTCTAGATTCTTTTGTTTTTATGCAAAGTCACTAAGAAATACAACAGATAAATTAACACCAAAGATTTCATCCAAATCCTTTAAATTAAGTACGGTAACACATTACATAAACGTCATATTCTGTGTTGGCTTTGCATGTCCCAGTAGGTACAGTGACATAAAAAATTAATAAATGTC
This sequence comes from Panthera uncia, assembly GCF_023721935.1. Classification (NCBI taxonomy): domain Eukaryota; kingdom Metazoa; phylum Chordata; class Mammalia; order Carnivora; family Felidae; genus Panthera; species Panthera uncia. Next base: position 72,262,320 of record NC_064809.1, read on the forward strand.
ACTAAGCTTCTTTGGTTTGATAGTCTCTTGGGCATATAGGTAGAAGTAACTTTTATGATGGTGCCTTCTAACACTGTAGTCCAGAGGTGGGCAAACTATAGTGCTCTCCCTGGCCTCCCACTTAGTAAATAAAGTTTTATTGGAGCACAGCCATTTTCATTCTTTTCCCTATTGTCTGAGGTACTGTCACGCTACAGTGGTAACGTTGAATAGGTGCAACAGAAGCATGTGATCTGCAAAGCCTAAATGTTTACTCCCTGTTCCTCTGCAGAAATAGCCAACCTCTGCTGCAGTTAGTGGGGACACTTTGGAAATAAATGCAACAAGAAAAAATGTAATCTCCTTTCTTAAAATATCTACCCAAAGAGATCATTTGTCTTCAATAAAATAGATTCCTAGCACAGTAACACATTAGCCTTACGGTTGGTTTCCCGCTAAGTGCAGATTGCAAATGTTCACCAGCCCTTCCAAATACTTAGTATCATTACAGTGACATGTCCCCCAGCCATGGGCAATGTTCTACTCTAAGCCAGAAGTTGTCCTCAGTTTTACGTTATTCTTGCTTGATTTAAAGAATCAGACGTAATTTTATTAAGGTTAATGAAGTCCCAGAATCTCATCAGTGGCAAAATAACCTCTCTCTGGGAGCCACATAAATATTTCAGAAGTTCACTGCAAGCACCTAAGAGCCCGTTTTATTTTATTAGAACGTGACGTTGACCCGTGTTTATAAATGGATTTCTATTTCTTTAACAAATGCATTTTCGAGTACTATACTTGAGGTACAATTCCTGTGACTTTTCAGAAAAAAAAAATGACATAAACCAGGTGTATCCGAGTGGGAAGAGGACGCCCTTTGGGCTCAGAGGGACTCGGTTCAGCTCTCAGACTTTCCTCCTCTACCGATGAGGCAGTGTGGGGCGGGCTGAGGGCTCAGTGCAAGCTGCCGCACCCCTCCTCCCCAGGTGGGATAGGTGTGATATTCCCCAGGCACCCCTGGCTCCTCAAGGACAAAGGAAAGAAAACAAATGGCCAACCGATAAGGATCACAGTCCTACAGGACGTGGGTCTCCATCAGTTTATAAATAACTTAGTAAGCTACAAGAAAAAGGTGATCTTGTCAATAGCCTGATCTCCAGAAACCTATACACTCCAACATCACCCCTCAATAATGATATGGGAAACAAAGGCAAGAGGAAAATGGCAGGTAAAGTTGAATTTCCTCATGGCCTGCAGCCCATCGGCGGACACTTGGGGCAAATGCAGAGTATAGAGTTTCTCCAGGAACCCCCTACCTTCCTACTGTTGATGCTTTACTAGCTTGACAATAACAAGGCGTCAGGTATCTTAGGAGTCCTCTTTGGCATATCAAAGTCCCTCTGGAGGCCTCCTTTTTGACTTTGCCTCCCCAACTCCATAGTGTAGAACCAACCATTCCTCACAACCCCAGTGCATCTCTTTCTGCCCACAAGTCCTGTCCCCGTGCTTTAATAAAATCACCTTTTTGCACCAAAGACGTTTTCAAGAATTCTTTCTTGGCCACCGGCTCCGGACCCGCCCCCCCATCACCCCCAAACCTCACCACTACTAGCATGTGATAACCCTCTGAATCTGTTTCTTATCCTTAAAGGACAGGCAATCCTTACATCATACCTACACAGGAGAGTGGTAAGGATTTTATTTGAATTTATTAAAATTTTTTTAATGTTTATTTTTGAGAGAGAGAGAGAGAGAGAGAGTGGGGGAGAGGCAGATCGCGAGAGAGACACAGGCTCCGAGCTGTTAGCATAGAGACCAAGGCAGGACTCAAACTCACAACCTGCAAGATCATGACCTGAGGCCCAAGTTGGTCACTCAACTGACTGAGTCACCCAGGGGCCCCTAGAAGTGTGGTTAAGGACTTTAAGCAATGCATATAAAAGGCAGAGTCAGAGCCAGGCACAAAGCAGGTGTACAAGGGGCAGTTTAGTGAATGACAGTTAAGTGGATGCTAGGTTTGCATATGTCTGAAGGTTTGTGTCCCCTCCATCTCCCCAAATTCATATGCTGAAATTCTAACATCTTATGTGATGGTCTGGGAGGTGGGGCCTTTGGGCGGTGCTCAGGTCATGAGGCTGGACCCCTCATGAATGGGATTAATGTTCTTATAAAACAGACCTCACAGAGTTCTGTAGCCCCTGCCACCATGCAAGGACACAGGAGAAGTCCGTGACCCAGAAGAGGGCCCTCATCTGTCCACGCTGGCACCCTGATCTCAGATTCCAGCCTCCAAAACGGTGAGAAGTACATTTTTGTTGTTTATAAGCTACCCGGTCAGTGGTATTTTTCATAGCAGCCCCAACGAACGAAGACAGTGGGCATGGCTAGTTTTCCTTTCAAATTTCCTTTTGACTTAATTAAATTTTCCTAGAGGTGAACTAGGTGCTACTTTCAGTAGTGATGCTTAAATTTATTCAGGCAAACTTTAATAAATTTAGGAAGCAATACCTTTAGTGTAAACAGTAGTCTCCAAACACAGTTTCTAGTTCCAACTAGGAAGGGGATATGGAACCAAGGGAACCCAGCAGGCTCGAGCCTGCCCAGGCATGTCCCTGATGTCAAGGACACATCTTAACCCCATTCCCGACTCCTGCAATCCTTCACCAAAGCTTGCTATTGGTCACACAGTGGCTGGAGAACTAGGGTTTGGATGATTCCCTGCAAAACTTCCATCTCAACAGCAAAGACAATAATCATCCTTACAGAGATGCCACCTAGCTGCATAATGAATGCTCCATCCTTTGTGGGGACTGGCGTGGAGTAGAGCACTGACAGCAAGCTGACTTGTACACCCACCTCGACAACTTCAGCTGTGTGACCTCAGACAAGGCTCTCAGTGATCTGAATCCCAGCCACTGCTACAGAGATAAAGGAGATCTCGGTGGTCTTGCCAGATCTCAAAAGCCCTCTCCATCTGTGAAATGTTACATATGCATGGACTTTAATGGACCAGGGGACTCTATGCTCATCTAGAATGTCTGCTTTCGGATTTGAGACAAGTTTCTCAGACCCTTGTACCCTGAGATGGCCCATATTTTCCATTTTTGGAATTGTTAAGATTTGGCCCTCGCAATTCTCTGGTTTCCAGAGGTATTAAACACAATAAAATAACAGTCCCACAATCACTTAGTCACCTATTCTAGAATCTTGCTAGAGGTTGGTGCATTCTAATTGGTTTACTCTTGACAGAAATCACTGTTAGCTCCTCTTTGAAAATTAGGACAATAGTCACTGATGTGGGAAACGAAGGCAAAAGAAAAAATTAAATTTCCTTACTACTTACAGCCCAATGACAAGTCCTTGATATAGGCGGAGTGACCCTCTTCTAGGAACTCAGCTACCTCGATGTTAATACTTTGCTAAGGGCAAAAGGCATGTTAGCTTAACATTATCCCCATCTCCAGGACGCTGTAAGTCTTCTTTAACATATAGAAATTCCTTTGGGAACTTCCTTTATCTCTACCTCCAAGATATATATTAGCAATCACCCTCCCAGCATATGGCCCACTGATAAACATCTGAAGGGTCTCATGACGGAGGTTTTACTAAACAGTAATAAATGACCTTTTCCAAACAATAGCTAACTCCCTCAAGGCCCTGGAAACCTTGCTTCCAAAATTCCTCAGAGACTTTCGCTGTCCCTAACCCCCTCCCAACTTGAAGGTATGTAATCAGTCACCTGTCACAACCCCCGTGCAGCTCTATCTGCCCACGGGTCCTGTCCCTGCACTTTAATAAAACCACCTTTTTGCACTGACGGTGTCCCAAGAATTCTTTCCTAGCAGCCGTTTCCTCTGAACCCCAACATTTTCAAATCAATCACCAGCCTCTAAGCTTTAGAGCTTAGATGATTGCACTAAAGCATTGCTTTAGTGACCTTTGCCCCTGTGCCCTTAGCTCAATCGCTCCTCTGTGCACTGCTCTGGACAGTTAGGAGCTGAGATCCTGCCGGCCGTGCTTTCCTGGGCCCTTGTCCCCTGCTTCCCGTTGGATGCAGGCTCCAAGGGACCCTGGAAGGTACAAAGAGTAGAGAACCGACTCTCTTCCCATCTTGGCTGTCAGTTTGGGTGGAAGGGGCAGCAGCAAGAGTGGCAGCAGCTACAGCAGCCGGGCCAGCGCCTGGTGGGGGACAGGGGGGTCCCACGGCTGCAGCAGTGGTCTGGCAGCTCCCAGCAAGGCCTGCTCTGGGGTGTCCACTCCTGACTCCTGAGTCACAGCGGCCCCGGCTCGGGGAGGAACTGCTTTCCTGGGGTTGCTCTTTTCAGTAACCTGATTTTTGTTTTCCCTCTTGCTCCTCCAGCCTTTCCCCCGCCCTTGGAACCAATTTTTATATTAAGTTCCCTCTGTTTGAAATATCTAAACGGTTTCTCTTTCCCTAAGTATATCCTAACGAATACTATATATAATTTGTCCGAGCTTGAATCCTTAAACTAATTGAAAGCTTCTCTATGATCTTTAATTTTGAAACCTGGAGCTTGAAAAGTCTGTATCAAACAGCTGCTCATTTCACAGAATCAACCAACAGAATGTAAAAGAAAAAAAAGGTGTTCTTGTCAGACTCCAGTAAACTTCAAAAACAGGCCCAAATTATTTAATGCATTGAAAAGTGTTCATCAGTTCATCACAGTGCCTCATCATTTGCGATTTGACAATATACTGGCCATGGAAATGTTTTACTGTGACAATACTCACTATGATGAAATTCATTCTACAAACAACTTTCTTTGGAGTATTTTTTTTTAATCTCAGGATTATACAAAACCAACTGACAAAAATAGGCACAATAATTCCTGGGCTTTTAGTTTCGAAGTCTGTTTTCCCATCTGTTAACCAAAGTCTAGGTCTCTACAGCCAAAGTAAAATGGAGGACTGTGTAATTATCCTTTGACTCAGAGACAAATAAGAATATCAGAGTAAGGAAGGGACATCTGTGCTCATTTGACTCAACACCTGTTCAGATGTAAGATTCCTTTGAAACATCTAATAACCATGGAGTGGATATCTATGTTCTGTTTGCGTATCCTCAATGATGGGGCACTCATTACCTTGCCAGACGGCTCATTCATTTGTTGGACAGCTTGAATTTCCAGGGATGTATCCCTTTTATTAAGTCCAAGGAATGAATAGGCATGACTGGAGTTTCTACTCGTGGGTCCTGGTTATTCCATTTAGATTTATAAAGACTAAGCAGATACCCTATTCTGCTTGAAAGCTGTGTGGACCCATGTAGAGATAGGCATGATGTTTCTTTAAGGAAACAATTCCAGTATCAACGGAGGCATGTCAGTGAGATGGAGAAGTTCTCGGTGTCAGGACGATCCCCTGATTACAAATTGAAGGCTTACCTCTTCCCTGGAAATGAAGAAATTGAGAACACGACTGGTCTTCCTTTCACAGTTTTGATCAGGCTCCTTCAGAGAGCATAGCTCTCCACCTTCCACAAAGAGACAGACTTTCAGAAAGGTTTTAGCCGGGAGTGAGGTCATTGTAAGCCACATTGTCTCTAAGGACCCTTCCCTTTATCCAGAAACTTAAGGGTCAACCAAGAAGCCAAGAAAAACATACTTTTTTGAGAATGTGACCCAGAAATATTTATTGGAAATATTTCTGGCACATCATTGTGCTCGTGTGAATGGTGGTGGCGGAGCAAGATGGAGACAAAAGGAGACTTAGTGAGAGACACGCTTTAGAATTTAGATGGGGGCTGAATTTTAATTGGCTTTGCACACCATACATAGCAGCTTGACTGTTACCTTACAGCAAAGGGGAGCCGCTGGGGAATGCTAAGCATGATTGCAATTGTACCGTAGAAAGATTTTCCTTATGGCATGGCAAAGCATGAATTTGGTGGAGACAAGATTCGTGATAGGCCAGCTAGTCAGGGGCAATAATTCAGGAAAGAAATGAGAAACAAGTGAATCATATGCTGTCGGTGGGGCTGTACAGGAATGGAATCAAGTCAAAAGGACGGAATCAGCAGGATTTAGTGACCGAATGAAGAGGATAAGGGAGAGGAAGAAACGGAACACGATTCTCAAGCTTCTAGCTTGGGCAACTGGGCAGACGGGGGAGTCACTCACCTCACAAAAGAAAGGAGCGCAAGAGGAAGAGCACGATGAGGTTACTGGGGTTGATGAGTTCTATTTGGGGTATGCTAATCTGAGTGCCTCTAGATCATGACAACACAGATGTCCCACAGGAAGTTGGATAAGTGGATCTGGCCCTCAAGAGAGAGAAGGCAGGAAGTCTGGGTCTTGGAGTCGTGGGCATGTGGGTAGTAGCTCAATCCATTGACAGCATGAAATGCATTTTATCCTTGATTCATCTACCCATTAATCTATCCATGACACAAATATTTATTGTTTACTTTATACCAGCAACATGGTATGGGTAGCTGAATGTTTACGCAGCAGTGAACAGAAGACGAAGGTTCTGGCATCATGGAACTTACATTCGAGTGGGAAGGAGACCCACAATAAGAAATACAATAGCATGCAATGCCAGATATATCAGTGCTCTCAAGAAAAATACAGGACATTAAGGGAACAGAGAGTGGTAAGGGATCACAGAAGGCCTCTCTGAAGAGGTTACATCCAAGCAGAAACCTAAAGGAAGAGAGAGCACCCCATGAGAAGACAGAGGGGAGGAGTGTCCTGGATGGGCAAAGGCTATCAGACTTGTTTGAGAAACACCAGGGATCTTCAAGGAGAGTGTGCAGCATAAGAACAAAAGAGGACCAAGACCAAAGACAGAACTATGGAGCTTATCAACCTTCAAAGTGGGAACAAAGAAGGGAGACTGAGGAGGGCTGATCAGAATTATAGAAAGAAGGGGCTGAATTTTGTATTCTGTCGATTTAACACCATAGTTTGATGATTCTCTTCGTAAATATCCACCACCCCCTATTTATAATGGTGTTTATGTGTATAGCAGTAGAATGAACCAAGAACTTACCTCTCCTTCACTTATTCTTTAGCCACAGAGGTCTTCCTATAGTTTTGTGAATGTCTGCCTCTGAGCCTTTGGTGTTCGGTTGCCTCTTGCCAGAAGTTCCGGGGAAGGGCTGAGGTGGGGACCAACTCCTCCTTCACCTTTGGCATTCCACTGGATCCTCCGGGAGGTTTCATCTGAAGCTTGGAGACAAAGATTGGTTCTTCAGTTATTCTCTACTGAAGTCATTTGTTCTCCTTTGGGACTAAGTACTTGTTTGTTTAATGGTCATCTCACTGGACAGTGAACTCAAGGAGGGTGGAATGCATTTCTGTGTTGTTCACCCCATATCCCTAAAGCCTTTGCGACACCAGATACAAAGTACACGTAGAGATCGCTCTGTGTGTTCTAGCCTATGGACAGACTGTACCACTTCCTCTGATGACCAGTTACGCTCACAGCACGACCCAGAAACCCTTCATCTGTCTCTGCAAATGTGGAGAACCCTGCTTCAGTCTCACAGATCCTCAGAGCAGAAATTCAAAAGGACTATGAGTTTGGTTTAGATTCAATCCAGATGATATTTGAATGTTTCCCTTTGGTCCACTACTTCTTAAGCAAAGTAAGTTCAAAAGGACTTACTGTTATTTTTCAATGTTTTATTTATGCGTGTGTGCGCTCTCTCTCAAAAAAAAAAAAAACCTTAAAAATAATTATTAGCCACAGATATTCTACCAGCCATATGTGTTTGGGGTTTTCATTCTGGCCATTACTTTATGTCGACTGACGGTATTTGCATCACAGCAGCCTGGCACACAGCACACACTTTCTCTTTTTTCTCATTCTTTCTTTCTTTTTTTTTTTTTTATTGTTTTGCAAAAAATGGCTAAAGCGATATTCAAGTGGCAGAACTTTTGTGAACAGTCAGTTTGATATTAATGCTGCTAAAACGTATCTACCCAAAAGCATTTGTTTTTTCTTCTAACCCCTGTATTTTCCAGGGGATCTTCTCAGTATAAGAATGTGAAGCTTATCTACTTAATAATGTTATGCCTACATCAAAACGTATTCTCAGAAGGACCTGGAAGTTATACAAATCAATGTCAATGGTGCAGTAGTAATTATAGATATTTTCAGTTCTCTTCTGATTGTTTAACTATAGTTTCTAAGATTTAAAAAATAAAAAGTATTACTTATGTAAGAAAAATAAAATTACATTTGCAAAAATAAATAGAAGTTACCTTTGAAATATGTTTTGTACTAGATTTTAGAATGTATCCCAACTGAGCACTAGAATTATATAGTCAACAAAGACCTATATACATATTTTATATGTATAAAAAAGCCAAGGAGATTTGATAATTAAGTACACTTATAGGATCTGTGGGATTTTATGAACTATTAAGTCCATAATCTTGAGGCTGGATTACCTTTCTGGACAGCTGGGTACTTGTCCTAACTTCACTAAATACATTCTCTGGTTTATTGGGAGGGATGGACAGGATGTTGTTATAACATTGAATTCTGCCCAGTGGAGAGCAAGGAAGTGAACACCATCTATCACACTTTGGTACCAGCATGGGCAGTAGCTGCACAAGTGATCTTCTGGCAAAGTAGCAATGATCCGTGATGAAAAAGGAATTTCCATGTTACCTCCTAATTAAGACAGGATTATTATTATTTTTTTAATGTTTATTTATTTTTGAGAGAGAGGAGAGAGTGGAGAGGGGCAGTGAGAGAGAGGGACAGAGGATCAGAAGCAGGCTTTGCACTGACAGCAGAGAACCTGTCGCAGGGCTCAAACTCCCAAACCGCGAGATCATGATCTGCACCGAAGTCAGACGCTTAATGGGCTGAGCGACCCAGGGGCTCCTAGGACAGGATTATTTTTAAAGAACCAAGAAACAAGTTGCTCTGTGCTCCTCTAAGAGGTCATCTTAAGGAGCCAACAAGATCACGTGTCAGAACGCCACCCTCTAGCTGCTCAGGACAGCGTCCTGGCCCGTGGGAAATGGACGTGCGCTAACATTTGAGTTGTTTCCCTGGGTTTGCCTGAACAGAACTCCCTTTTCCCACCAGTGCCAATGCAAAACGGGCTCAGCTTCTAAACTGTTAAGCTCATCAATTTACTCACTCATCACTTACTTGGACAAGTAATTTTTGAGCACCAACTATGAGCTAGACAATGTTCTAGGTGCTGGGGACACTGGAGTGAAACAGAAGTCTAAGATCCTGCTCTCATGAAGCGTACATTTTAGTGGAGAACAGAGAAAATAAAAAAATAGGTACACAACAATGTAAGGCCAGGTATTATTCAAGATCATAAAAAAAAAAAAATTAAGCAGAACAAAGGGATAGAGAATGACAGAGTTTCCTCCATCCTGTAAGGTATCCAGAGACAGTCTGTCTGGGGAGGCGACAGTCGAATGGCCTGAGGGGAAAGCCTTGTGAGTCAAACATTGTAGGCAGTGGGAATAGTAAATGGGAAGGTCCTGAAATAGAAACGTGTCAGAGGTACTTCAAGGTTGTAGTGTGGGCGACGTGTGGTGAACAAGGGTGAAAAAGGTGCCCAGGGGACAGATGAGGGAGGGTCTTGCACATCAGGGTAAGGATTTGGGGTTTTACAATGTGATTAAAAGTTGCTGGAGAATTAAAACACTAAATACTGATCTAACCATAAAAATTGCTTGACTCCGTTGAGAGTTAGGGGCAGGAAGTGTTCACGCGTGCGTGAGCAGTGACATAGGGGAGAGGTGTAAGCAGGCTAGATCCATACGTTTCATAAAGAAATCACAGCAATGCCCAGACCTTGGAAAACAATTGAGAAGCAGTACAAGAAAATTATTTAGAATCAGAGACACAAACATTCTTTAAAAAGCTGAACGAGTTGAATGCAGTTACTTGGAGAGTAGAAAATGGGGAAAGGAATGAAAAAACAAATTGTAAGGCTTTCTGGCTCTCAAAACTATGAACATGGATAAAGCTGACCTTAAAAACTTTTTTTAAAAATGCAAGAAAGAGAAATGTAATATGAAATGAAGACAGAAAGTGTAGAGCCGTAGTCTCTAACAGCACTTTCTTCGATGATGGAAATTATATCCAATATGCAAGTTACTTGAAATGTGACTAGTGTGACTGAGAAATAAATTTAACATGTCATTACATCCTTTTTAAAAAAATTTTGAAAGTCTGTCTATTTTTGAGAGAGAGAGAGAGCGAGAGGGAGCGTGAGTGGGAGAGGGGCAGAGAGAGAAGGAGACACAGAATCTGAAAGAGACTCCAGGCTCTGAGCTGTCAGCATAGAGCCCGATGCAGGGCTCGAACTCATGGACTGCGAGATCACGACCTGAGCCGAAGTCGGACGCTTAACCGACTGCGCCACCCAGTGCCCCTCATTATGTTCGAATTAATGTAAATTTAAATAGGCACGGGTCGCCACCAGCTGCCGTATGAGACAGTGCCGCCATAGGCAATGACCTGCTCCTGCCTAGGATCTACTTTGTTTCTATAACTGACTCTGCTTTCTCCTTCTTCATCTATTTTTCTATCTCTGCTAGATTATTTCCATCAGCTTGGCTAAAATATTATTTATCCATCTTTTTAAAAATGCAGCTCTGACCCCATCCCGCTGTGACTATCCATCCCATTCACTTCTTTGTTCGCTTCATGGCAGAACTCAAGAGTTCTCTATCCCCGTGCTGTTCTACACAGCAGCTGCTAGCCACATGTGGCTATTTAAATTTAAGTTAATTGCAATCAAATAAAAGGTAAAGTTCAGTTCCTAGGTTGCACCAGCCATATTTCAAGTTCTCCATGGCCACATGTGGCAAGGGACTGGTGTATTGAACAGAGACAGTACGGGACATCTCTATCATCAAGGACAGCTCTCTTGGACAGTGCTGATAAGCGCTGGAGGGAGGGCAGAGAAAACGGGTACAGCTGATGGTAGTCTGGCAAATTTGGTCTGGAAGGATAAGAATGTCATCTTCTAGCTATTTCTTATTTTTCCTCAGTGGAATAAGAAGTAAGGTCATCAAGTGACAGTGAGGAAGGAAGGGGAGGGAGATGTTGCAAGATGGGAAGAAAGGAGATGGTAGGAAATTAACTTTCTAGAGGACAGGAAAGCAAATGCGTAAGGGAAATAAAGAAGAGAGTTTCCTCCAAGGAAAATCGGAATCATTATGCTTTATTTTTAGTTTTAGTTTTCTCAATGTTGTTACTAAGAGGCCATCGTTAAAATTGGCCAGTGTAGGTGGGGATGGAAGCATGAGCCAATATTCCAGCTTCCCCCATACTGACTTTGAAATCAGACCAGTCTGAGAAATCTCATGGGCATGGCTGTGACCACAACCTATGCAGCAGGAAGGAAGGGGTGGTCCCTTCCTGGAGATGTTTTGCAATGATAAGGTATGGGAACTTCCTCTGTTACGTTTTTTTTTTTAATTTTAAGAACTAGAAACTGACTCAATCAAACTTAAACAAGAAAAGGAGATGGACTATAATGATACAGGGGTGTATCCTGGAACCCATGGGAATATAGCTGGGGACTTGAACTAGGAGTAGCCGGGGGAGTAGAAAGCTCCCAAGGACCCACATCATATTTCTCTCTCTTTCTCTCCTCCCCTTATAAATATGGTTTCTTATCTCTTCTTCTGCACAAAAAGCTTTTTTTTTTCTTTTCTCTAAATTAAAAATCAGCTTTCTCTACAGAATTCTCAGCATGCTTGATGGATGAGAGATGGCCAATCCCCACAATAGCCTTAGTTCTTATTACCTCAAAACAAGAAAGCCTCTCAGATTAACGGGAACATTTCGGTCCCAGTCTCAAAATTTCTGATAGAATCAGATTAGGTAAATGCAGGACAACTGCCCTACACTGGTTCAAACAGCACACCATGAGTACAAACACAACCTTCCTGGTCCATTCCTGGGCTGTGGGGCAGTTCTCAGAGCTCCTTGGTGCCACATCTGGGAAGTCCTTCCTATTCGATTACCTTCCCTGGTGAAACCGGAAGTGGGCGTGGGGTGGGGGCTGGAGGAGTCCCTCCATAGGGCCACACAGCTCTCGTAGCCCATTTCCTACCAGGAATTGAGGTTGGGACCTCTTTGGCAGTCACTACAACTCTCTCAAAAATGCAGTAGGCTCTGTCTATCTGTGTCCAGACATCTCCGTGAGCAAGGAACCACAATCAATATTCTCTTTGAGGGACTTCTTAAATGAGCTTTATTCCTTTGCTTTTTTGCCCCAACCCTCTCCAACTCGTTCTGTTTCTCTTAGTCAGTCTCTCTCTCTCTCTCTCTCTCTCTCTCTCTCTTTCGGTTCTTTTCCAAACATAACCAGTAGCAACCGCATAAGTTCTGAGGTTCTGTTTCCTGACATCTCCCCCACTGAACTATGAGTTTGGTAAATGAACCACCTTCAAGATAATCAAAAGCAACACCTTTACCGAATGTTTTGCCTTCTTCCCAGCCTCTGATATCAGTTTTCCCATTGCTACCAACTGATTGCTAAGTCAATATTTTAAGTGTATTTTTCAGCAGTGTATCACTTTTGGTACTAATTTTTGTATTGGTCAAGATAGGTTTCATTTTGTGTGTGTGTGTGTACACACACACACAAAATGAAACCTA